>NC_083728.1:31308217-31633932 GCF_028564815.1 Eubalaena glacialis | reverse complement strand
AGTCACGTTTAAGAGATCTGAAAAGTATTCCAGAGAAGTTGGATGAAGTAACAAAATAAAGCATAAAGCTCTAAGAAAGAGGGAAATAATGCTAAAGATACAAAAATGGGGGATAAGTTGAGAATTCACAGAATATACTTGAGGAAAAGAAAAAAATTTTAATAGGGAATGAAATAAAAAGCCGGATAAATGAATGAGAATGTTTAAACAGGTTCCAGGTATTGATCATGTTATGTGTATGTTAGTTATACATGTTTCCTATGAACAGATGTATAGGACAATAGACACAGAGGGTTTTTTCCATGATTATATGAAAGTAAAAGGTGAAAATAAAAAAAGAACAATGGTGTGAATGAAAGAGGCTGTGTGTATCCACTTGCTTTATCTTCCCTCCTGGCTTAATGTAGGAACCCACCTGGGCTAGGCTGCGAGCTTGGACTTGTGTTTCCTTGGCCCAAGAAGACTGGCACATATCAGCAGATGCCTCACCATAAAAGGGGCTTCACCACTCCAGTCTTTGTTTTATATATATATAAATTTGTTTATTTATTTTTGGCTGTGTTGAGTCTTTGTTGCTGCGCGCAGGCTTTCTCTAGTTTTGTGGCAAGTGGGGGCTGCTCTTCGTTGCGGTGCACAGGCTTCTCATTGCGGTGGCTTCTCTTGTGGCAGAGCACGGGCTCTAGGTGTGCAGGCTTCAGTAGTTTTGGTGCATGGGCTCAGTAGTTGTGGCTCGCGGGCTCTAGAGCGCAGGCTCAGTAGTTGTGGTGCATGGGCTTAGTTGCTCTGCAGCATGGGGGATCTTCCCGGACCAGGGCTCGAACCTGTGTCCCCTGCATTGGCAGACGGATTCTTAACCACTGAGCCACCAGGGAAGTCCCACCACTCCAGCCTTGAGCACCTTGGAGTTCCTGCTTTCCCTTAGATTTTGACTGGGGCAAAATATGGTGAGTGAATCAAGCTACACGTTTCCTCTGCTGAAGGCTTTAAAAATATAATAGGTAGAAAGTGTTCCACTGAAGAAAGACTTAAAAATGGAAAGGAACACCCAGGACATGGTGAAATGTTCTTCCATGAAAACAATAACAACACCTAAATAGGATAACCAGGAATTTTGTGTAGAAAGAAGTATCCAAAAATTAACCATAAAATTGATATATTTAAAGATGAAGTTAATGATCTTTAGGAGACACCAGCTGTAGATAATAGAATAACTAGGACAAGCCAGGAATATAACGTGAATTTATATAGCTGTTTGTTAAGAGTCTCTCACTTACTGAGAGACTAAAAGCTAAACACAAAAGAGTACATACTGTGTGGTTCCATTTGAACATGAAATTCTAGAATAAGGAAGATAAATCTGTAATGATGGAAATCAGATCAGTGGTTAGGAGTGGTGATTAACTGCAAAGGGGTACAGGGAATTCTCTGGGGATAAAGAAATGTTCTGTATCTGATTAGGATGGTGGTAACAAGGGTATATTCATTTGTCCAAACTCTTTGACCTATACACATGGGTGCATTTTTAGTGTAAATTTATGTCTCAGTTTTTTTAAAAAGATTAACAAAGTCTAAGATAATTTTTTCTTAGAAAGTTTTTCTTGGATGTCTTGTATTTATAAGAAATATATGGTTTTTAATGGTTTGTGAACCACAAATTATAAAACACAGCAGTCTAATTACTGGTGTCTCTTTTTCTGAGCATTTTTGAAGCAAAAGTAGAATACTAACTACTGGGAGGATGCTGATGTATTGTCCAGGGAGCAGGAACTGGTCTAAGAAGAATGAGACCACCAAACACACTTCAAGAAACACTGCTGCATGGTTAAGGATCCGCCTGCCAATGCAGGGGACACAGGTTCGATCCCTGGTCTGGGAAGATCCCACATGCCGCAGAGCAACTAAGCCTGTGTGCCACAACTACTGAGCCTGCATTCTAGAGCCCGCGAGCCACAACTACTGAGCCTGCGTGCCACAACTACTGAAGCCCGCGTGCCTAAAGCCTGTGCTGTGCAACAAGAGAAGCCACTGCAAGGAGAAGCCCACGCACCACAATGAAGAGTAGCCCTTGCTCGCCAGAACTAGAGAAAGCCCGCACGCAGCAACGAAGGCCCAATGCAGCCAAAAAAATAAACAAATAAATTAAAATAAATAAATTTATTAAAAAAAAAAAAAAAGAAACACTGCTGCAGCCCATCTAACTGTGGTGTACTGTGTGAAGCTCTGGTCCTCTGTGGGGCCAAATCTCTATCCCTTTTGTATGTTGGTGAAAAATCCCATTGCTGATAAAAAAAAAAAACCTCAGATATTTGTCTTTTTCTTTCTTTTTTTAAAAAATAAACTGATTATGATTAAAAATCTTCCAACAAACAAAAGCCCAGGACCAGAGGGCTTCACAGGCGAATTCTATCAAACATTTAGAGAAGAGCTAACACCTATCCTTCCCAAACTCTTCCAAAATATTGCAGAGGGAGGAACACTCCCCAACTCATTCTACGAGGCCACCATCACCCTGATACCAAAACCAGACAAAGATGTCACAAAGAAAGAAAACTACAGGCCAATATCACTGATGAACATAGATGCAAAAATCCTCAACAAAATACTAGCAAACAGAATCCAACAGCACATTAAAAGGATCATACACCATGATCAAGTGGGGTTTATTCCAGGAATGCAAGGATTCTTCAATATACGCAAATCAATCAACGTGATACATCATATTAACAAATTGAAGGAGAAAAACCATATGATCATCTCAATAGATGCAGAGAAAGCTTTCGACAAAATTCAACACCCATTTATGATAAAAGCCCTGCAGAAAGTAGGCATAGAGGGAACTTTCCTCAACATAATAAAGGCCATATATGACAAACCCACAGCCAATATTGTCCTCAATGGTGAAAAACTGAAACCATTTCCACTAAGATCAGGAACAAGACAAGGTTGCCCACTCTCACCACTATTATTCAACATAGTTTTGGAAGTATTAGCCACAGCAATCAGAGAAGAAAAAGAAATAAAAGGAATCCAAATCGGAAAAGAAGAAGTAAAGCTGTCACTGTTTGCAGATGACATGATACTATACATAGAGAATCCTAAAGATGCTACCAGAAACCTACTAGAGCTAATCAATGAATTTGGTAAAGTAGCAGGATACAAAATTAATGCACAGAAATCTCTTGCATTCCTATACACTAATGATGAAAAATCTGAAAGTGAAATTAAGAAATCACTCCCATTTACCATTGCAACAAAAAGAATAAAATATCTAGGAATAAACCTACCTAAGGAGACAAAAGACCTGTATGCAGAAAATTATAAGACACTGATGAAAGAAATTAAAGATGATACAAATAGATGGAGAGATATACCATGTTCTTGGATTGGAAGAATCAACATTGTGAAAATGACTCTACTACCCAAAGCAATCTACAGATTCAATGCAATCCCTATTAAACTACCACTGGCATTTTTCACAGAACTAGAACAAAAAATTTCACAATTTGTATGGAAACACAAAAGACCCCGAATAGCCAAAGCAATCTTGAGAACGAAAAATGGAGCTGGAGGAATCAGGCTCCCTGACTTCCGACTATATTACAAAGCTACAGTAATCAAGACAGTTTGGTACTGGCACAAAAACAGAAACATAGATCAATGGAACAGGATAGAAAGCCCAGAGATAAACCCACGCACATATGGTCACCTTATCTTTGATAAAGGAGGCAAGCATATACAGTGGAGAAAAGACAGCCTCTTCAATAAGTGGTGCTGGGAAAACTGGGCAGGTACATGTAAAAGTATGAAATTAGAACACTCCCTAACACCATACACAAAAATAAACTCAAAATGGATTAAAGACCTAAATGTAAGGCCAGACACTATCAAACTCTTAGAGGAAAACATAGGCAGAACACTCTATGACATAAATCACAGCAAGATCCTTTTTGACCCAACTCCTAGAGAAATGGAAATAAAAACACAAATAAACAAATGGGACCTAATGAAACTTAAAAGCTTTTGCACAGCAAAGGAAACCATAAACAAGACCAAAAGACAACCCTCAGAATGGGAGAAAATATTTACAAATGAAGCAACTGACAAAGGATTAATCTCCAAGATTTACAAGCAGCTCATGCAGCTCAATAACAAAAAAACAAACAACCCAATCCAAAAATGGGCAGAAGACCTAAATAGACATTTCTACAAAGAAGATATACAGATTGCCAACAGACACATGAAAGAATGCTCAACATCATTAATCATTAGAGAGATGCAAATCAAAACTACAATGAGATATCATCTCACACCGGTCAGAATGGCCATCATCAAAAAATCTAGAAACAATAAATGCTGGAGAGGGTGTGGAGAAAAGGGAACACTCTTGCACTGTTGGTGGGAATGTAGATTGATACAGCCACTATGGAGAACAGTATGGAGGTTCCTTAAAAAACTAAAAATAGAACTACCATACGACCCAGCAGTCCCACTACTGGGCATATACCCTGAGAAAACCATAATTCAAAAAGAGTCATGTACCAAAATGTTCATTGCAACTCTATTTACAATAGCCAGGACATGGAAGCAACCTAAGTGTCCATCATCAGATGAATGGATAAAGAAGATGTGGCACCTATATACAATGGAATATTACTCAGCCATAAAAAGAAACGAAATGGAGGCATTTGTAGTGAGGTGGATGGAGTTAGAGTCTGTCATACAGAGTGAAGTAAGTCAGAAAGAGAAAAACAAATACAGTATGCTAACATATATATATGGAATCTAAGGGAAAAAAAAAAAGGTCATGAAGAACCTAGTGGCAAGACGGGAATAAAGACACAGACCTACTAGAGAATGGACTTGAGGATATGGGGAGGGGGAGGGGGAGGGGTAAGATGTGACAGGGTGAGAGAGTGGCATGGACATATATACACTATAAATGTAAAATAGCTAGTGGGAAGCAGCCGCATAGCACAGGGAGATCAGCTCGGTGCTTTGTGACCACCTAGAGGGGAGGGATAGGGAGGGTGGGAGGGAGGGAGACGCAAGAGGGAAGAGATATGGGAACATATGTATATGTATAACTGATTCACTTTGTTATAAAGCAGAAACTAACACACCATTGTAAAGCAATTATACTCCAATAAAGATGTTAAAAAAAATAAAAAATAAAAAAAATAAACTGATTAGTTTGAAATTTAGGCTGAGATTAGAGATTTCAGGACCTATGGAATTACATAAAGAGGAAAATGGTTTTCACGTGAATGAAGTCAGAAATGCCAAGTAAGATCCAACAGTGCACTGTATGTTCTATTTCTTCTCTTCATTCCTACAAAGAGCAATTACTAAATAACTTTTACATTTGTAATACCTAAATAGCAAAGAATGCTTATTATGATGATGTTGAATAGTAGCTTTCTTTTTAAAGATTGTCTTACTTTAAAAGATTATTCATACTCATGCTGAAAAGATATTATAATGAAAATATTATAAAATTAATATATCACTAGACCAGGATTAATATCTTGGAATAATACACCATCTACGTAGACTGTTGGGACAACATATCAGTTGTAGCTAAGCAATTCCATTTACCAAAAGAAAGGGGGGAAATTCCTAAAATGTGTTCTGCATCAGCATATCCCCTGCCAACTCCCATTCTTCTGTTAATGGGTTGTAAGGCCCTAACAAGAAGGGTGGACTCACAGGAAAGTTGTCAGCAGCCAGACCCCAGGAGCACTGAGGCAGATGTCTCTTCCTTCTGATGACAGTGCTACGTCTAATACTCCATGTCTGTGTCTCTGTTCAGAATTCCCCCAGAGTTTGTTGGTGGTGCCACCCAGTACAAGGACACCTACAGCGTAGCGTTCTCACACCACTGGCTCACTCCCAGCTGGCCTATATTGATAGTTGCCTTTGGCCAAGATAGGTTTCCTGCCTCTGGTGGCCAGGTTGTCAGGTCACTTGACACAAAGCTTGGCAGTGTGTGCAGAGGAGCTCCCTGAGGAAGGAGCATTTGGTTTTGTAGAATCCTCTAGAGAGACTTGATCTTTGCTAGGGCATCTTTTATGTTCTCTACTACTTTTTTTAATGTCATCCCTCTCCCCGACCCCTCGCCAAAATGCACACACACACACACATTATAGCCTTAGTATTTTGCCCTAACTCTTAGAGTTTTCAGACACTTCAGTATCTATCATCTCATTTTATCCTTCCAGGAATCCCTTGAAGTTGATAGGATAAGCATTGTCCCATTGATAATGGGACAGATGGACCAAGTATTGACATCTAGCTAGTGACATCCTGGGAACAACACAGAAAGTTGCTGACTGCAAACCAGTCCCTTTTTCCACCATAAAAGTTTCCATCTGTTTGCCTATTTTTTCTCTATTAGCCCTCCCAGGATGTACATTTAATCTCTTATTTCCTAAGGTGAGAGTTACTTTACCAAGACAAATTTGTCCGGTGAGGGGTATTTCTAAAGGACTGAAGGATAGTCATCTAAGTCTTGACTGTAGGAAGAGTCATTAAGTGAAGCCCTGTCAGCAGTATGGAAGAGTTAAGTTTTGGCAGCTGTAATTTTCTTATAGCTGTACAATATATGTGCTAGATATATTTAGTAAAGTACTGCTTAACTCCTTCCTTCTCTTCCAAGAAGATCTGAGTGTAAGAAAAAGGAAATTACATATTTGAATAAAAGCACTTGCAGAAAATGGTTGAATGTTCAAAACTAAATATTATCCATTATTTATGTTTGAAATTTCTTAGGAGTTTCCATGGGATGAAGTAGGTCTTTACAGTTCCTAGTATAAGTTATTAGAAGTTGGAAATTAAAGTAATAATAACACTGAGGCTTCAGATACAACCAGTCAGTATCTCAATGTTGTCTATAATATAAATATACTCTTCCAACAAGGACACGAAAGATCTGCAAACACATTTGTAATGTACCTTGTATAAATAAAAGTAGAAGCATTTTGTTTGGAGGAGTTTTGTTTAGTTTTGTTTTGATTTTGGCAGTAGTCATAGTTGTAATCCAGTTACCATTATGTGGTCTTGATAATCAAGACTGGCAGTTGCTCTTTATTTTGTAATGAATCAAAACGACAAGGAAAGTTCAAGCATGAAGGTATGATGAGCCACTTTATCACTATAGCTCATCACCTAAAGAAGGGGGCAACCTCTATTCATGGAATTTTAACTGTGTAGTGATCAGTAGGTAGTAGCAATCTAATCGACAAAAATAGTCCCCTTTTTAGTGTTTAAACAATATTTGCTGTTTTTTTATTATAAAGACTAGAGCATATGGGCTGAGGGCACTGGCTTTGGAGTTGGAGAGGCCTTGACTCCCATACATACTTGGTCAGTCATGGCTATGTGACCAAAACTGTAAGTTTTGGTTTCCTTATCTATAAGATGGGGGAGATGTTATGGTACCTATAGAAATTTTATGTAAGAATTAAATAAAATAAAGCCGGTAAAATGCTTAGAACAAGGCCTGATTTTTTTTTTTTGGCCGCGCCACGCAGCTTGCAGGATCTCAGTTCCCTGACTAGGGATTGAACCCCTGCCCCCGGCAATGGAAGCACAGAGTCTTAACCACTGGACCGCCAGAGAATTCGCCCGAGTCTGATTTAATAAAGTGTTTTTTAAAAAAAAAAAAAAAAAAGAAGAAGAAGAAAATCAAAATGGCTAGTAAACCACAAGTCATTATTAACATTTTGATATGTTGGCTTTCAGGCTTTTTTCTGCTACACACACATATACACACACACACACACACACCCCTATATGTACACATATATTTACATATATAATCCACCTTTTTTTCAACCCTTTACAAAATTGGGATCTATTTTATATACAATTTATATCCTGCTTAATTTTCCTATATATCTTTATTAAAATTTAAAATTTATTGAAAACAGGTTTTCATGACCAAATAATATTGTAACATATGACTCTATATAATTATTTAATCATTATCTCCTTGTGAGACATCTAAGTTATTTCCAATATTTTACCATTATAAATATTATTACTTTAAAGGTTAAAGAGTTTTTAAAATCTTAACATTTTTTTTTCCTTTTTACTTCTTTGACGTTGAACATTTTCGTATATTGATGTTTATTGATTATTGGCATTATTTCAGTGAAATAATGCCAATACCTCTCTGTGAATACCTTTTTGTAAAGCTTTTTAGGTAGGATCTCAAGCTTCTGGAGTAGTTCCAGGTACATAATAAGTACTCAATAAATATTTGTGGCATGATTAATGAATTAATGGCAAGGATATTAACCCTATGTCTATCATATTTGTTTCAAGCCTTAAGGAAAAATTTGCCTCTGTACATGTACAAAGATAATGCTATCTTGGTTTTTAGTCTTTATAACCTAATTTTTTCCCATTCTTTTCTTTCCCCACAGTTCATCCATGAGCTCGGATTTCCCACATTACAACTTCAGGATGCCTAATATTGGATTCCAGAATCTGCCACTCAACATATATATTGTGGTTTTTGGCACTGCTATATTTGTCTTCATCCTTAGTTTACTCTTCTGTTGCTACTTGATTAGGTAATCAATTTTCATTCTGTGTTGCTTCAATGTATGTTAAGCAATCAATAATAAATCAACTTTCTGCCCTTAGGTTAAAATGTTTTATACATATGATAATTAGCAAATTTTCTAAAATTAAGGTGGCTTAACATTTTAACCTTCTGTGAGTTACTAATCAGTAAAACGCCTTTATTCAGTCTTCAGTCTTATCTGCTGAGGAGGTATTTTACACTAGAGGAGAAAATTGTCCACATTTGTTTTTCTAACATATTAGCACCTAGCCCAGAGACACTTATGTTATTGTCCCCAAGATTTAATCTACTTTCACAGAAATTTCAAGATTGCTTTTCAGGAGGGTGTTAGCTAAAGTCATTAGGGATCAGAAAACAATGTCCAAACAAGATACAAGGCTTTAAACAGATTTTTGTGGTTTCTCAAGAATATCTGAAGCTCCCATTTGTTGTTGAATTGGTCAGGTGTACAGGTGATTGATTATCTGCATAAAACACTATTCAACAAGCTCTGTAGCACATGTACAGACAAGTGATAAAGGATAAAATACCCACTAGAAGGAGTAATGGATTTGGCCAGTAAACTTTCATGGTTGACTGACTCATAATTGTTTAAGCAAGCATTTTTCTCTTTCTAAGTTTTTAAATAGGGCCTAATTTTCTTCTTTTTTTTCATTTTAATACTTCTTAAAAATTTTTATTTTATATTGGAGTAGAGTTAATTAACAATGTTATGTTAGTTTCAGGTGTACAGCAAAGTGATTCAATTATACATATACATGTATCCTTTTTCAAACTCTTTTCCCATTTAGGTTTATTGAGCAGAGTTCCCTGTGCTCTACAGCAGGTCCCCAACCCCCAGTATTGGTCCGTGGCCTGTTAGGAACCGGGCCACACCGCAGGAGGTGAGCAGCGGGTGAGCCAGTGAAGCTTCATCTGTATTTACAGCCACTCCCCATCACTCGCATTACCGCCTGAGCTTCACCTCCTGTCAGATGAGCAGTTTCTCATAGGAGCGCAAACCCTACTGTGAACTGTGCATGCGAGGGATCTAGGTTGCGTGCTCCTTATGAGAATCTAATGCCTGATGATCTGAGGTGGAGCTGAGGCGGTGATGCGAGTGCTGGGGGGCGGCTGCAAATACAGATTTTCATTAGCAGAGAGGTTTGACTGCACAGAAACCATAATAAATCAATGTGCTTGAATCATCCCCAAACCATCCCCCTCCCCACCCCAGGCCGTGGAAAAACTGTCTTCCACAAAACCAGTCCCTGGTGCCAAATAGGTTGGGGACTGCTGCTATACAGTAGGTCCTTCTTGGTTATCTGTTTTAAATATAGCAGTGTGTACATGTCAATCCCAAACTCCCAGTCTGTCCCTCTCCCCCATCCTTCCCCCCAGTAACCATAAGTTTGTTCTCTAATTCTGTGAGTCTGTTTCTGTTTTGTAAATAAGTTTGTATCTTTTTTTTTTTAGATTCTGCATATAAGTGATATCATATGATATTTGTCTTTCTCTGTCTGACTTATTTAGATGATAATCTCCAGGTCCATCCATGTTGCTGCAAATGACATTATTTTATTCTTTTTAATGGCTGAGTAATATTCCATTGTATATACATACCACATCTTATTTACTCATTCATCTGTTGATGGACATTTAGGTTGCTTCCATGTCTTGACTATTGTAAACAGTGCTGCAGTGAACATTGGGGTGCATGTATCCTCTCGAACCATATTTTTCTCTGGATATATGCCCAGGAGTGGGATTGCTGGATCATATGGTAGCTCTATTTTTAGTTTCTTAAGGAACCTCCATACTGTTCTCCATAATGGCTGCATCAATTTACATTCCCACCAACAGTGTAGGAGGGTTGCGTTTTCTCTACACCCTCTCCAGCATTTATTATTTGTAGCCTTTTTGATGATGGCCATTCTGACTGGTGTGAGGTCTCATTGTAGTTTTGATTTGCATTTCTCTAATAATTTGCGACGTTGAGCATTTTTTCACGTGCCTCTTGGCCACCTGTATGTCTTCTTTGGAGAAACGTCTGTTTAGATCTGCTGCCCATTTTTTGATTGGGTTGTTTGTTTTTTTGATATTGAGCTGCATAAGCTATTTGTAAATTTTGGAGATTAATCCTTTGTCAGTTGCATCATTTGCAAATATTTTCTTCCATTCTATGGGTTGTCTTTTCATTTTGTTTATGGCTTCCTTTGCCGTGCAAAAGCTTTTGAGTTTGATTAGGTCCCATTTGTTTATTTTTGTTTTTATTTCCAAATAGGGCCTAATTTTCAAAGCCAAAGCTGAGACTGTAAAAATTTTTACACCGTATTCAAAGAGCTTTATGGAATAAAAGAGAATTGAATTTTATTAAACAGCTGTACATCTAACAGTTTTTAGTGTTTGCACAGTATATGATTATGTTAAGATAAATACCATCATCAAATATCTTTCAGCAATAATTTATTGTTGCCACTAGTGTTTTGGGGGCACTCACTTACTGATGGTCAAATTCAAATGAATTTAGTGTGTAGTTTCTGATTTTCTGACAAGTGAATTTACATTCTTCATAGAAAGTGAATCTTTTTTTTTTTTTAATAGATGAATCTTTTCTGAAGTTCTCAAAACTGTAATTGCCCCTTATATGCTGTCTGCTTATGATTTTTAGGTCTTGTTCAGAGAGATAAATTAAATACTTAGCTAATATAATTATAGCATTCAGGAAAAACATTTTAAAAATCTGTTTATTTCCAGAAATTTCCTTTTGCTAACATTTTTAAATAATAGTTTGATTTTAAAAAATAATAATAGTTTGATAAATGTTATGTAAATATTCAGCATTTTTTTTAAATTAGGGAATTAGCCATGGCACAAACAGGACCTCAGAGCATTAAAATCTATTTCTTTTTTTCAGACCTACCAAATTTTTTGGTAATTCCTCTCCAAATAGTGGTTTAACTCAGAAATTTGTGAATTTAATATCTGAAACCAAATTATTTTTAAAAAGAAGACAAAAATATAACAAAATATTTTTTAAAAAGGAAGGGTTAGCATATAAAATAATCTAAAATGTGTAGCTTATAGTATATTTTTTATTACTTTGTCAAAGAATTAATTAAGCCTTTAACTTTTTTGTTTTAAGAAAAACACTAGTATACCAATTGTGATTCTGGGTAAATTTTTTGAGAAGTAAGTTGTGAAACACCATTTTATCTCATTGTTTTCCTTTTAATAATCAAGCAAATAAGTAAAGAAATAAAGAAAAAAACTATAGCAGTTGTTTTCATGCATTATCATTGTAGTACATTTTATCATTTTTGTATCTTTTTTATTATTAAGCTAACAAAGCAAATAAGTGGGAATCTTCTACACTAAAATAAAATTACCTTGTTTAATCAGAGAAACGAGTCACATTCAAACATTTCTAAATTTCATTTACAAGTAATTGGTACCATTTTGAAATTTTAATCACAATGTAAGACGTTTTCCCTTTCTGTTGATCTCAGTTTGTTGCTTTTAACCCTTCAGGTGTTAAGTTTGGATTTCACAAGTCATTTACAGTTAATCTGGAGATTCATGGATTCAACTCCTCTAATATTACCCAAGCCCATTTTTAGATGTAACTTAAGTTCTCCAACACCTTCCCAGGGAGCTATTATGTTCTCAAGTAGAAAGATCCCTCCAGCCACAACCAAACTCATCAGAACCATAGGAGGAACACAACTTAAGTCTAAATGAGACACCCAGCACCAACCACAATCTTACACAACATTGTAGTATAGAATTTTCTGCCTGTGATAGGGCTATGGATAAATCACTACTGGGGCACAAAAGAAGGATGTCTTTGCTATTTTATAACAAACCGTATAATATTCTAATTTATGTTTGTTATTCATCTCTGTCCCCAGATAGATATTTGTTCTGTTTGCTGTATCCCAAACACCCAGAACAGTGCCTGGCACAATATCGGCACTCAATAAATGTGGTTAGGTAAATGAAAGAATGGTGTCCCTAATAGGAAGTTAATAGATATGCATAAAACTGAAAAATCAAGAAGTAGCAACACAAGAAACATATTTAGAAACCTGGAAGTAAATATCAAAATAGTGAGCTAAAGGGAAAAAAATGGTTATCTCTGGGGAAGAGAGCAGGATTGCTGATTTTTATTGTTGTTGTTGTTGTTACTAACCTGTAAAACTATATATAACTTTGAAACATATGTAATTAAAAATTAAAAATAGAGGGAAATTTTTGAGTTACCTACTAGAAATTATAAGGTCAAGATAATGACAGAAAAGATAGAGAGGGTGCTATGGATGGTTGTGAGAAATATTTGAGAGGTGAAAATGAATAGAATTTGGTGACTGGACATAAAAGACAAGGAAAGGATGAGCTTAGAATCTTTCCTGGACTTCTGATTTAGGCAGCTGGGTGGATAGCAGTCCCTTAACAGAGAAAGAAAGTGGATGGGTAAGTTTGGGGTGGAAAGATGATAGATTCTGTTTCAGACATGGGAGGACTGAGTTCCCTATGTAACAGTTAAGCTGTTTAGTACACAATTTGATATATAGGTCTAAAGCTTATGAGAAGTCAGGTCTGGAAAAAGGAGATGATAATAGGTGGAAGCTGAAGCCAGGAGTGTCCCATAAAGATAATGTATATAGTGAAATAAAATGGGTCCAGGACAGAATCCTAGATAAACATTGACATTTAAGAGTAGCCCATAAGAGAGATTAGGAAGGGATAACAGGAGACAGGAGGAAAATCACAAGAGAGGTACCCCACAAGTAGGGCTTCAATGGATTGAGTCAGTTGTGTCAGCCGTTCTCAGGGAGGTCCAGTGAGAAGAATTGAAGAGTTCCCATTACACTTGACAATTAGCTTTGCATTCATAATCTTAGTTAGAAAAGGTTCAGTAGAATAGGTACACAGGTGATGAAAGGTGGGTTATAATGGGACAAAGCCTGAGGAGCAGGTGAAAATGGATACAAGGAATATAACCTCCTCTTTCTTTGAAGAATATTGGCTAAGAAAAGATTAGGGGTGGGGAGTGCAGTTTCCTGTAAATTAAAGAAGTTTTGTTTTGTTTTGTTTTTGGCTGCACTGGGTCTTCGTTGCTGCGCGCGGGCTTTCTCTAGTTGCAGCGAATGGGAGCTACTCTTCATTGTGGTGTGGGGGCTGCTCATTGCAGTGGCTTCTCTTGTTGCACAGCATGGCCTCTAGGCACGTGGGCTTCAGTAGTTGCAGCACGGGCTCAGTAGTTGTGGCATGCAGGCCCTAGTGCACGCGGGCTTCAGTAGTTGTGGCACGTGGGCTCAGTAGTTGCGGCACGCGGGCTCTAGAGCGCGGGCTCAGGAGTTGTGGCGCACGGGCTCAGTTGCTCCGTGGGATGTGGGATCTTCCCAGACCTGGGATCGACCCGTGTCCCCCTGCATTGGCAGGCGGATTCTTAACCACTGCACCACCCAGGAAATCCCTAAGGAAGTATTTTGTTGTTTGGGGTTTTTTTAAGATAGAGATTTAGGGATATTTATTAATATAATATTAAGGAGAATGAGCTAGTTGTAGAGGATTTGTGAGAAAGAATGAATCGTGGAAGTGAGGAGAGGCATACCTAAAAGTTACAGCAATATTGGTTTTAAACAGGAGAATACCTTCTTAAGACAGAGATGAAGGTAACTGGGAAGAACAGTACATATGTAGGTATGTGGGGCTGGGAGCAAGGGAGCTGCATATCTGAAAACCTCTTTCTCTGAAAAGTAGTTGAAAATGATGGGGAAGGAGGTGGTAGGATAAAGCTTGAAGAGCGTGGCAAGGGTTTGAAATGACTACTGCATGGAAGCTTAGCATACTCAGCATGAATAAGTAGAATCAAAGAGCAATGTGGGTTTCAATTTCAGTGCTTGTGATTGGTCTGTTCATATTTTCTATTTCTTCCTGGTTCAGTCTCGGCAGGTTGTGCATTTCTAAGAATCTGTCCATTTCTTCCAGGTTGTCCATTTTATTAGCATAGAGTTGCTTGTAGTAATCTCTTATGATCGTTTGTATTTCTGCAGTGTCAGTGGTTACTTCTCCTTTTTCATTTCTAATTCTATTAATTTGAGTCTTCTCCTTTTTTCTCTTGATGAGTCTGGCTAATGGTTTATCAATTTTGTTTATCTTCTCAAAGAACCAGCTTTTAGTTTCATTGATTTTTGCTATTGTTTCCTTCATTTCTTTTTCATTTATTTCTGATCTGATCTTCATGATTTCTTTCCTTCTGCTAGCTTTGGGGTTTTTTTGTTCTTCTTTCTCTAATTGCTTTAGGTGCAAGGTTAGGTTGTTTATTCGAGATGTTTCCTGTTTCTTGATGTAGGCTTGTATTGCTATAAACTTCCCTCTTAGAACTGCTTTTGCTGCATCCCATAGGTTTTGGATCGTCGTGTCTCCATTGTCATTTGTTTCTAGGTATTTTTTGATTTCCCCTTTGATTTCTTCAGTGATCACTTCGTTATTAAGTAGTGTATTGTGTAGCCTCCATGTGTTTGTATTTTTTACAGATCTTTTCCTGTAATTGATATCTAGTCTCATAGCGTTGTGGTCGGAAAAGATACTTGATACGATTTCAATTTTTTTAAATTTACCAAGGCTTGATTTGTGACCCAAGATATGATCTATCCTGGAGAATGTTCCATGAGCACTTGAGAAAAATGTGTATTCTGTTGTTTTTGGGTGGAATGTCCTATAAATATCAATTAAGTCCATCTTGTTTAATGTATCATTTAAAGCTTGTGTTTCCTTATTTATTTTCATTTTGGATGATCTGTCCATTGGTGAAAGTGGGGTGTTAAAGTCCCCTACTATGATTGTGTTACTGTCGATTTCCCCTTTTATGGCTGTTAGTATTTGCCTTATGTATTGAGGTGCTCCTATGTTGGGTGCATAAATATTTACAATTGTTATACCTTCCTCTTGGATCAATCCCTTGATCATTATATAGTGTCCGTCTTTCTCTCTTGTAATTGTCTTTATTTTAAAGTCTATTTTGTCTGATATGAGAATTGCTATTCCAGCTTTCTTTTGATTTCCATTTGCATGGAATATCTTTTTCCATCCCCTCACTTTCAGTCTGTATGTGTCTCTAGGTCTGAAGTGGGTCTCTTGTAGACAGCATATATATGGGTCTTGTTTTTGTATCCATTCAGCCAGTCTGTGTCTTTTGGTGGGAGCATTTAATCCATTTACATTTAAGGTAATTATCGATATGTATGTTCCTATTCCCATTTTCTTAAATGTTTTGGGTTTGTTATTGTAGGTGTTTTCCTTCTCTTGTGTTTCTTGCCTAGAGAAGTTCCTTTAGCATTTGTTGTAAAGCTGGTTTGGTGGTGCTGAACTCTCTCAGCTTTTGCTTGTCTGTAAAGGTTTTAATTTCTCCATCAAATCTGAATGAGATCCTTGCTGGGTAGAGTAATCTTGGTTGTAGGTTTTTCTCCTTCATCACTTTAAGTATATCCTGCCACTCCCTTCTGGCTTGCAGCGTTTCTGCTGAAAGATCAGCTGTTAACCTTATGGGGATGCCCTTGTGTGTTATCTGTTGTTTTTCCCTTGCTGCTTTTAATATGTTTTCTTTATATTTAATTTTTGATAGTTTGATTAATATGTGTCTTGGTGTGTTTCTCCTTGGATTTATCCTGTATGGGACTCTCTGTGCTTCCAGGACTTGATTAACTATTTCCTTTCCCATATTAGGGAAGTTTTCAACTATAATCTCTTCAAATATTTTCTCAGTCCCTTTCTTTTTCTCTTCTTCTTCTGGGACCCCTATAATTCGAATGTTGGTGCGTTTAATGTTGTCCCAGAGGTCTCTGAGACTGTCCTCAATTCTTTTCATTCTTTTTTCTTTATTCTGGTCTGCAGTAGTTATTTCCACCATTTTATCTTCCAGGTCACTTATCCGTTCTTCTGCCTCAGTTATTCTGCTATTGATCCCATCTAGAGTATTTTTAATTTCATTTATTGTGCTTGTCATCGTTGCTTGGTTCCTCTTTAGTTCTTCTACGTCCTTGTTAAATGTTTCTTGCATTTTGTCTATTCTATTTCCAAGACTTTGGATCATCCTTACTATCATTATTCTGAATTCTTTTTCAGGTAGACTACCTATTTCCTCTTCATTTGTTAGGTCTGGTGGGTTTTGACCCTGCTCCTTCATCTGCTGTGTGTTTTTCTGTCTTCTCATTTTGCTTATCTTACTGTGTTTGGGGTCTCCTTTTCACAGGCTGCAGGTTCGTAGTTCCCGTTGTTTTTGGTATCTGTCCCCAGTGGCTAAGGTTGGTTCAGTGGGTTGTGTAGGTTTCCTGGTGGAGGGAACTAGTGCCTGTGTTCTGGTGGATGAGGCTGGATCTTGTCTTTCTGGTGGATTCGTCCACGTCTGGTGGTGTGTTTTGGGGTGTCTGTGGCCTTATTATGATTTTAGGCAGCCTCTCTGTTAATGGATGGGGCTGTGTTCCTCTCTTGCTAGTTGTTTGGCATAGGGTGTCCAGCACTGTAGCTTGCTGGTTGTTGAGTGAAGCTGGGTCTTGATGTTTAGATGGAGATCTCTGAGAGATTTTCGCCGTTTGGTATTACGTGGAGCTGGGAGGTCTCTTGTGGACCAGTGTCCTGAAGTTGGCTCTCCCACCTCAGAGGCACAGCCCTGATGCCTGGCTGGAGCACCAAGAGCCTTTCATCCACACGGCTCAGAATAAAAGGGAGAAAAAAATGGAAAGAAAGAAAGAAAGAGGATAAAATAAAATAAAATAAAGCAATTATAATAAAAAATAAGAAAAAAAATTATTAAGAGTAAATTTATTAAGAAAAAAAAAATTTTTTTAATTTTTAAAAATAGATTTATTAATTTTTTATACTAAAAATAAGAAAAAAATTATTTAGAAAAAATTTATTAAGAAAAAAATTTTTTTAATTTTTTAAAATAAAATAAAATAAAAAATATGAAAAATCTTATTAAAAATTTTTTTAAAAATAGAAAATAAGGAAAAAATTATTAAGAAAACATTTATTAGGGGAAAAAAAATTTTTTAAGCCAAAAATAAAAAAATAAAAAAAATAAAAAAAAAAAAGAGCAATGTGGGAGGTCTAACTGAGCATGTTATTAAGTACTTACTATGTGCCAGACCCTGTGCTGTGTACTGCAGTTAAACTAGGTAACTTTATTATCTTTATTTTACAGAAGTTAAATAATTTTCCTATAGTCACACAGATAAAAGTTGGTTAGAGCTGAGACTCAAACCTAGGTGTGTCTGACCCAAGCACTTGCTCTTAACCACTTAAAAAATAAAAATAAATTATATTTATCAGGCTTCATTTCAAAATAACCATTTCAGAATTTCATAATCACACTCAAAGGACAGATTTGCATATTGAGGATATTCTAAAACTTTTCTATTGAAGTATAGTTGACTTACAATATTAAAACTTTTTTTGAGCCTGGAATTTTTAAACAAAGACAGTACCTACTTTACTTTTTTTTAATAATGGATAACAAGCTACTTAAGAAAAAGGAAATATTCCCCATTCTTACCTCCTTTCATCAAATAAGTCACAATCTATATTACTAGTATGTTTCCTGGAAGGAATAGCAAAAAGATATTTCTCTTAAATGCATGGCAAATGCAAAATAAAATAGTGCAATCTAAAATATTAGGTAATTAGTTGAACTTAGAGTAACGGAGTAATCAGAGGGATGAAATTAATTTAAGTAGGACTTTCTAGAAGGGATGAATTTTTGAGCCATGGATTGAAAAAAAAGTAAACACAAATTGACCCCTGCTGTGGCTGGAAGTAATGATGCTTTGGGAAAATATGCAGATCCAAGTAAAAGTCAAATAAGCAAAGTAAATTTACAAATCCAGCCTCATTTTAATGAACTGTAATGGAGTTAATTTTATTCCTTTACATGAAAATGTAGTGTACACTTCTCTCAGCAAAACAGGAAGACCAAAAAAAAAAAAACAGTAAGGATGACTTGAATTACATGTTTAATAAATTTGACCTAATTAAGAGAAATTTATAGTTTTAAAAATCATATAGGGCTTCCCTGGTGGCGCAGTGGTTGAGAATCTGCCTGCCAATGCAGGGGACACGGGTTCGAGCCCTGGTCTGGGAGGATCCCACATGCCACGGAGCAACTGGGCCCGTGAGCCACAGCTACTGAGCCTGCGCATCTGGAGCCTGTGCTCCGCAACAAGAGAGGCCACGATAGTGAGAGGCCCGCACACCGCGATGAAGAGCGGCCCCCACTTGCCGCGGCTAGAGGAAGCCCTCGCGCAGAAACGAAGACCCAACACAGCCAAAAATTAATAATAATAATAAATAAATAAATAAATAAAATTTATTTTTAAAAAAAATCATATGTTAGACAAGAAAGACTGAAAACCAATGATACAAATTTTCCTTTCATGGAACTAAAAAAAAAAAAAAACCCAATTAAACCGAAAAGAAAGTAGAAGGAAGAAAATCTTCCTAAAAAAACTAAGCACAGAAATCGATGAACGAGAAAACAAACGTATAATAAAATTATTAAAATCAAAAAAGCTGATTCTTTGGAAAGATTAACAAAATTGATGAATCTCTAGAAAGAGATCCAGAAGAAGAGAAGAGAAAACATAAATTTACTAATATCAGAAATTAAAAAGGGGACATTACTACAAATCCTACAAGCATTAAAAAGATAGGAAAGGGTATTATAAACAACTTTATGCCAGTAAATTTGAAATTTTAGTTGAATTAGACACTTTCCTAGAAAAAATAGAGTGCACTAAAACTGACATAAAGGGACTTCCCTGGTGGCGCAGTAGTTAAGAATCCGCCTGCCAATGCAGGAGACACGGGTTCGAGCCTTGGTCCGGGAAGATCCCACATGCCACGGAGCAACTAAGCCTGTGCACCACAACTACTGAGCCTGTGCTGTAGAGCCTGTGAGCCCCAACTACTGAGCCTGCGTGCCACAACTACTGAAGCCTGCACACCTAGAGCCCATGCTCCACAACAAGAGAAGCCACCACAATGAGAAGCCCACACACAACAATGAAGAGTAGCCCCTGCTCACAGCAACTAGAGAAAGCCCGTGCACAGCAATGAAGACCCAATGCAGCCAAAAAAAATAATAAAATTTTTTTAAAAACTGACATAAGAAATAGCATTTATGAAAAACCCACAACTAACATCATACTCAATGGTGAAAAACTGAAAGCTTTCCCCCTAAGATCAGGAACAAGACAAAGATGCCCATTTTCTGGGCAGAAGACATTTCTCCAAAGAAAACATACAGACAGCCAAGAGGCACATGAAAAGATTCTCAACATCACTAATTATTAGAGAAATGCAAATCAGAGCTACAATGAGATATCACCTCACACCAGTCAGAATGGCCATCATCAAAAAGTCTGTAAACAATAAATGCTGGAGAGGGTGTGGAGAAAAGGCAACCCTCCTATACTGTTGGTGGGAATGTAAATTCGTACAGCCATTGTGCAGAATAGTATGGAGGTTCCTTAAGAAACTAAAAATAGAGCCACCATAAGATCCAGCAATCCCACTCCTGGGCATATATCCAGAGAAAAACATGGTTCAAAAGGATATATGCACCCCAATGTTCATTGCAGCACTGTTTACAATAGTCAAGACATGGAAGCAACCTAAATGTCCATCAACAGATGAATGAATAAGATGTGGTACATATATACAATGGAATATTACTCAGCCATTAAAAAGAATAAAATAATGCCATTTGCAGCAACATAGATGAACCTGGAGATTATCATACTAAGTGAAGTAAGTCAGAGAAAGACAAATATCATATATCACTTGTATGAAGAATCTAATAAAAAGATGAAATGAACAAAAGAGAAACATATTCACAGACTTAGAGCAGCGGTCCCCAATCTTTTTGGCACCAGGGACCAGTTTTGAGGAAGACAATTTTTCCCCAGACGGTGGGGGGAGGGGGGGCGGGGGATGGTTCAGGCGGTAATGCGAGCAATGGGGAGTGGCAGATGAAGCTTTACTCACTCGCCTGCCTCTCACCTCCTGCTGTGCGGCCCAGTTCCTAACATGCTGGGTGTTGGGGACCCCTGACTTAGAGAACAAATTTACGGTTAGCAGGGAGGAAGGATGGCGGGGAGGGATAGAATGGGAGTATGGGATTGACACGTACACACTGCTATGTTTAAAATAGCCAACAAGGACCTACTGTATAGAACAGGGAACTCTGCTCAATACTCTTTAATAACAAAGAAAATGTTAGTAATGTGGCAAATAGTCAGTAGAAAATAGGCAGGATAACGGTTGGAAAGAGGAAGGGGTAGAAAATGTAACAAACATTTGGGACAAAGTAAAAAGGCCTAAACCACATTTAAATTGAGTCCAAAAAAGAAATGTTGAGAGAGAATAGGGAAGAAGCAGTAGATGAAAATTTCCCTCACAAGTTAAGGATTCAAGAAGTACAGCAAACCACAAAAAATGGGGTTTGTTTGGGGGGGGGTTGGTTTTTTGTAAAATGGCTGACAACCCATGACTAAGATAAAATATTACACACACACACACACAGAAGTGAATTTCTTTAAATATCTGAAGTATTTGAAAACTTACATCCACACAAAAACCAACACACAGATGTTTTAGAAAGAAGCTTTACTCATAAATGCCAAAACTTGGTATCAACCGAGATATCCTTCAGTGAGTAAATGAATAAATGAATTGTAGTCCATCCAGATAACAGAATATTATTCAGCACTGAAAGTAAATGCACTATCAAGCCATGAAAAGACATGGAGGAATCTTAAATGCATATTTCTAAGTGAAAGAAGCCAATTTGAAAAGGCTACGTGCTATGTGACTCTCACTATATGACATTCTGGAAAAGGCAAAACTATGGAGAAAGTTAAAAGGTCAGCGGTTGCCAGGATCTATGGGAGAGGGAGGGATGAACAGGTAGAGCACAAAGAATGTGTAGGGCAGTGAAACTATTCTGTATGTTACTATAATGGTGGATACACGTCATTGTATACTAAAAAAAAAAAAAAAAAAATCTGATTTCTCAACAGAAACAGTGAAAAAAATAAAAGCATTGATATTGATTTTAAAAAGATGCCCACTTTCACAATTACCATGCAACATTGTACTAGAAGTTCTAGCCAGAGCATTTACACAGGAAAAAGAAATAGAGGGCATCCAATTGGAAAGAAAGAAGTAAAACTATCTCTTTTTGAAGATGACATGATTCTATATATAGACAGTCCCATAGAATACACACACACACAAAAATCTAGTACTAAACAAGTTAAGCAAACTTTGAGAATACAGAATCAGCACAAAAAAATCAGTTGTATTTCTGTACACCAACAAGGAACAATCTGAAAAGGAAATAAATGAAACATATACAATAGCATCCAGAAGAATGAAATTCCTAGGAGTAAATTTAAGCAAGGAGGTGAAAGACTTGTACACTGAAAACTACAAAATATTGCTGAAATAAATTAAAGAAGACCTAAATAAATAGAAAGATTTCATGGATTGGAAGCCTTAATATATTAAGATGGCAGTATTCCTCAAAGCACTCTACAGATTCAATGCAAAGCCTATCAAAATTCTAATAACCTTTGATACAGAATTGGAAAAACTGATCCTCAATTCACTTAGAACTGCAGGGAGCCCCAAATAGCCAAAACAACACTGAAAAAGAAAAAAAGGCAGGAAGACTTGCACTTCCCAATTTCAAAACTTCCTTTAAGATACAGTAATCAAAATATGTGGTACTGGCATAAGAATGGACATATAAATCAATAAAATAGAATTGAGAGTCCAGAAATAAACCCAAACATCTATGGTGAATTGATTTTTTTTTTGGCTTTTGTGGCTCTCCATATAGGTTTTTTTTTAATTTTATTGAAGTATAGTTGATTTACAGTGTTGTGTTAATTTTTGCTGTACAGCAAAGTGACTCAGTTATACATGTATGTATTCTTTTCCATTATGGTTTATCACAGGATATTGAATATAGTTCCCTGTGCTATACAGTAGGACCTTGTTGTTTATCCATACTGTATATAATAGTTGACATCTGCTAATCCCAAACTCCCAATACTTCCCTCCCCCACCCCACCCCCTTGGCAACATCTCTTCTCTCTGTCTATGAGTCTTTTTCTGTTTCGTAGATAAGTTCATTTGTGTTGTATTTTGGATTCCACATGTAAGTGATATATGGTATTTGTCTTTCTCTTTCTGACTTACTTCACTTAGTATGATAATCTCTGGGTCCATTCATGTTGCTGCAAATGGCATTATTTCATTCTTTTTTATAGCTGAGTAATATTCCATTGTATATATGTACCACATCTTTATCCGTTCACCTGTCGATGGACATTGAGGTTGTTTCCATGTCTTGGCTATTGTAAATAGTTCTGCTATGAACATAGGGATGCATGTATCTTTTCGAATTATCGTTTAGTCTGGGTGTATGCCCAGAAGTGGGATTGCTGGATCATATGGTAGCTCTATTTTTAGTTTTTTGAGGAACCTCCATACTGTTCTCCATAGTGGCTGCACCAATTTACATTGCCACCAACAGTGTAGGAGGGTTCCCTTTTCTCCACACCCTCTCCAGCATTTATTGTTTGCAGACTTTATGAAGACGGCCATTCTGACCATTGTAAGGTGGTACCTCATCATAGTTTTGATTTGCATTTCTCTAATAATTAGCGATGATGAGCATCTTTTCTTGTGCCTATTGGCCATCTGTATGTCTTCTTTGGAGAAATGTCTGTTTAGGTCTTCTGCCCATTTTTCAGTTGGGTTGTTTGGTTTTTTGTTACTGAGTTGTATGAGCTGTTTGTAAATTTTGGAAATTAAGCCCTTTTTGGTCGCATCATTTGCAAATATTTTCTCCCAGTCCGTAGGTTGTCTTTTCAGTTTGTTCTTGGTTTCCTTTGCTGTGTAAAAGCTTATAAGCTTGATTAGGTCCCATTTGTTTATTTTTGCTTTTATTTCTATTGCCTTGGGAGACTCACCTAAGAAAACATTGATATGATTTATGTCAGAGAATGTTTTGCCTATGTCCTCTTCTAGGAGTTTTATGGTATCTTGTCTTATATTTAAGTCTTTAAGCCATTTTGAGTTTATTTTTGTGTATGGTGTGAGGGTGTGTTCTAAACCTCATTGATTTACATGCGGCTGTCCAACTTTCCCAACACCACTTGCTGAAGATACTGTCTTTTCCCCATTGTATAGTCTTGCCTCCTTTGAGGAACGTTAATTGTCCATAGGTGTATGGGTTTATTTCTGGGCTCTCTATTCTGTTCCACTGATTTGTATGTCTGTTGTCATGAGAGTACCATGCTGTTTTGATTACTGTAGCTTTGTAGTATTATCTGAAGTCTGGGAGGGTTATGCCTCCAGTTTTATTCTTTTTACTCAGGATTGCTTTGCAATTCTGGCTCTTTTATGGTTCCATATAAATTTTAGGATTACCTGTTCTATTTCTGTAAAAAAAAAATGTCATGGGTAGTTTGATAGGGATCACATTAAATCTGTAGATTACTTTGGGTAGTATAGTATGGCCAATTGATTTTTCACAAGGGTGCCAGGTCCATTCAGTGGCAAAAGAATAGTCTCTTCAACAAATGGTGGACCAACTGAATAATACATGCAAAAGAATAAAATTGAACCCCTGCCTCATTTCCTATGTAAAAATTAACTCAAAAAATAGATCAGCGGGACTTCCCTGGTGGCACAGTGGTTAAGAATCCGCCTGCCAATGCAGGGGACACGGGTTCAAGCCCTGGTCCAGGAAGACCCCACATGCCACAGAGCAACTAAGCCCACATGCCACAACTACTGACCCTGCACTCTAGAGCCCATGCACCACTACTGAGCCCGGGTGCCACAGCTACTGAAGCCTGTGTGCATAGAGCCTGTGCCCACAACAAGAGAATCCACCACAATGAGAAACCCGTGCACTGCAATGAAGAGTAGCCCCTGCTCGCCACAACTAGAGAAAAGCCCACACACAGCAATGAAGACCCAACACAGCCAAACATAAATTTTTTAAAAATTAAAAAAAAAAATAGATCAGCAACCTAAACATGAGCTAAAACTATAAAACTCTTGGGAGAAAACAAGTAAATCTTCATGACCTCAAATTGACAAGGGAGTCTTAGATTTGACACCAAAAGCACAAACAACAAAAGAAAAAAATAGATAAATTGGACTTATAAAAATTAAAAACATTTGTGCATCAAAGAGCATTATCAAGAAAGTGAAAAAAACAGCCTACAGAATGGGAGAGAAATATTTACAAATCATATATCTGATAAGGGTTTAATATCCAGGGTATATATTTTTAAAAACTCTTACAACTCAACAGCAAAAAGACAACTGAATTTGGGACTTCCCTCATGGTCCAGTGGTTAAGATTCCACCTTCCAATGCAGGGGACGTGGGTTCGATCCCTGGTCAGGAAACTAAGATCCCACATGCCATAGGGCAACTAAGCCCACGCGCTGCTACTACTGAGCACATGGGCTACAACTAGAGAGCCCACGTACCACAACTACAGAGCCCATATGCTCTGGACCCCACACACCACAACTACAGAGCCCACACACTCTGGAACCCAAGCTCCACAACAACTGAGCCCACACACCACAACTAGAGAGAAGCCTGCACACCGCAGCAGAGGATCCTGCATGCTGCAACTAAGACCCAACGCAGCCAAAAATAAAATAAATAAATAAATAAATATTGGGACTTCCCTGGTGGTGCAGTGGTTAAGAATCTGCCTGCTGATGCAGGGCACATGGGTTTGAGCCCTGGTCCAGGAAGATCCCACATGCCGCGGAGCAACTAAGCCTGTGCGCCACAACTACTGAGCCTGCACTGTAGAGCCCGCGAGTCACAACTACTGAGCCCTCATGCCACAACTACTGAAGCCTGCATGCCTAGAGCCTATGCTCTGCAACAAGAGAAGCCACCGCAATGAGAAGCCCGCGCACCACAACGAAGAGTAGCCCTCACTCGCTGCAACTAGAGAAAGCCCACGCACAGCAACGAAGACCCAATGCAGCCATAAATAATTAAATAAATAAATAAATATTAAAAGAAAAGAAAAGACAACTGAATTTAAAAATAGGTAAAGGGCTTAAGTAGCCATTTCTCCAAGGAAGATATACAGACGGCCAACAAGCACTTCAAAAGATGTTCAACAGCATTGGTCATTAAGGAAATGCACATTAAAACCACAATAAATGTCACAACTACTAGGATGCTGTAGTCAAAAATATGGAAAATTATGTGTTGACAAGGATGTGGAGAAATAGAAACCCTCATACATTGCTGGTGGGAATGTAAAATGGTGCAGGAACTGTGGAAAAGAGTTCATCAGTTCCTTGAAAGTTAAACATAGAATTACCATATGACCCAGAAATTTCACTCCTAGGTATATACCCAAGACAAATGAAGAGATATGTCCACAAGGAAATTTGTACAGAATGTTTATATCATTATTCATAATAGCCAGAAAGTATAAACAACCCAAATGCTCATTAATAGATAAATGGATAATCAAATTGTGGCATATACATATAGTGAAATATTATTCAGCCATAAAAAGGAGTGAAGTACTGATACATGCTACAAATAGGCAGAGCCTCGAAAACATTATGCTAAATGAAAAGCCAGACACAAAAGTGTCACATATTGTATGATTTATTTTATGTAATGTATCCATAATAGGCAAATCCATAGAGACAGAAAGCAGATTAGAGATTACCAGGGAAGGGGGGAATGGGGACCAACTACTTAATGAGTACCAGATTTTTTTTGATGAAAAAGTTTTGACACTAGAGTGAACTAGTGGTTGCACAACATTGGGACTGCACTAAGTGCCACTGAATTATACACTTTAAGATGGTTAATTGTATGTTATGTGAATACAAGTAAAAGAATAATAACATTTTTAACTGAGTCAAGAAGAAATATAAAATATTAATAATTATATATGTAATAATAAAAGCATTTCCACAAAGAAACTGCAAGTCAGGTAACTTCACCAGTGAATTTCTCCAAACATTTAAGGAAAACATACCACTCTTATATGACTTTTCCAGAGAATAGAAGAGATACTTCGATGAGGCCAGATAATTTTGATTCCAAAGCCTGACAAGGACATTACAAGAATGGAAATTATAGACTAATCTTTCTCATGAACAAAATATTAGTAAATAAAATTCAAGGATGTACAAAAGGGTGGTACATCACAACCAAGTGGAGTTTTGTTCCAGAAATGAAGATTGTTTTAACATTTGAAAATCAATCAATACAGTATACCACATTAACAGTAAAAAGGAAAAAATGTGATGGGAAAAAAAGCACTTGACAAAAATTAATACCTATTCATGATTTTTTTAAGTCTAAAACTAGGATACAAGTGAACTTTATTTGAATCAAGGGTTATCTACAAAAAATCTAGAGAAAACATCGTATTTAGTAGTAACATATTAATAAGGACAGTCACTGCCATCACTTTCATTTAATATTGGTACTGGAGGTCCTAGCCAGTGCAGGAAAAAAAAAAAAAAGAAGTGAAATAAAGAATAAAGAGTGAACTATGTGAAGATTTAATAGGCAGAGTTTAAACTGTTATTATTTGCAGACAAAATAATTGTGTATTTTAAAAATCCAAAAGATTCTGCAGATAAGCTGTTTAGAATTAATAAGTGAACTTAGCAAGTCACTAGATACAGGATCAATATTCAAAAACTGAATTTTTTTCTATGTAGTAGCAACAAAGAATTAGAACATAAAAAAATTTTAAATACCATTTATAGTAGATCAAAAATTACCAAATACCTAGGAATAAATTTAATGAAGGATATATAAGTGTTCTACATAGAAATGTGTACAGAGAAAGAAGATCTAATAAATAGAGTATGCTATATTCATAGGTTGGAAACTCAATCTTGCAAAGATGTCAGTTCTTCCCCCAATTGATCTATAAATTAAATACACTCTCAGTCAAAATCCCAACATATTTTTTTGTGGAAATTGATAAGCTCATGAAATTTATATGGAAATGCAAAGGACCACGAATAGCCAAAGTAGTTAAGAACAAAGCTTGAGGACCTATACTACCAGACCCCAAGACTTTTTACAAAACTCCATTACTTAAAACAGAGTACTATTCACCTAGCACCCAAATCTTGGTTTCTAAATATTATTCTCCAATAAAAGGAACCAAGGCTCTTTGAAAGAAGTGGTTAATTCCACAACTGGAGCATGGAAAATACAAGATGAGCTTGTAACATCTTTTGGTGCCAGTGAGCTAGGAAATGCATGGGAAAGGATGAGGGCATGTTGAAAGGACATAAGAATCAACCTGAAGGAGGGCCTAAAAGCCTAAATCAATTTGAGCAACAAAATAAATAATGATCATATTAAATTATAACCCATAGACTAACATAAATATCCATGAGTCCATGCTGATATAAATAAACGAAGGAGAAGGAGCATCTCTTCCTTACTGAAGAATCCCAGTTAGTGTACAAGGAATTAGGGAACTACAAAACCACCACCAGGCAAACACTGCAGAATTGTTGCAAGCAAGATGGATGCTAAAATCAGTGGGCAAAAGCTTGAGAAAAAAATAGGATATTTTCATAGTTTCAGTGTCTCTCCCCCAAGATACTGACCAGTTGCAAAGGAGAAAATAGTAACTTTACAGTGGAGAGACCCAGTAGACATTGCCATAACCAAGTGATCATGGTTGATATGTCAAAATCCTGAAAAACAAGGAAAAACTAAGAAACTGTCACAGATTTGAAGAAACTAAGGAGACACAACTAGATGCAAGCTGGGGTCCTGGATTGGATCACAAGATAGGAAAAGAACATTAGTGAAAAAACTGGTGAAATCCAAATAAAGTCTGTTTGGTGAATACTATACAAGTATTAATATCAAAACATTAGTGTTAATTTCCTGCTTTTGATCATTGTTCTATGGTTATGTAAGATGTGAATGTTGGAAAACTGGGGAGAGAAGTATATATGAACTCTGATATTTTTTGCAACTTTCCTATAAGATTATTTCAAAATAAAAGGTTTTTTGTGTTTTTTTTAAGCTGGCATGGTATTGACACAAGATGCATTAGTTTCCCGGGGTTGCTGTAACAAAGTACCACAAGCTGGATGGCTTAAAACAACAGAAATTTATTAATCTCTCACAGTTCTGGAAGCTAGAAGTTCGAAATTAAGGTGTTGGCAGGGCCATGCTGCCTCTGAAGGCTATCTAGGGGAGGAT
This sequence comes from Eubalaena glacialis, assembly GCF_028564815.1. Classification (NCBI taxonomy): domain Eukaryota; kingdom Metazoa; phylum Chordata; class Mammalia; order Artiodactyla; family Balaenidae; genus Eubalaena; species Eubalaena glacialis. The sequence continues at coordinate 31,605,035 of NC_083728.1, read as the reverse complement.
CCTTCCTTGCCTCTTCTTAGAGGTTGTCAGCAAACCTTGATATTTTTTGGCTTGTAGCTGCATCACTTCAGTCTCTGCCTCTGTCTTCACCTGGCCTTCTTTCCTGTGTCTCTGTATATCCTCTCCTCTTCTTCTAAGGACAACAGTCATATTGGATTTATGGTCTACCCTAATCCTAATGTGACCTCATTTTAACTAATAAATAGTCTGCAAAGATGCTATTTCCAAACAAGGTTACATTCTGACGTAGCAGTTTGACATTAATTTTGAGGGGACACGATTCAACCCAGTATACAAGGATGGGCAGATAAACCAGTGGGATAAAACAGAAACTCTAGAAACAGAACCACATATTGGTCTCACTTACAGCAGATGTGCCATTGCAACACAGTGGGGAAAGAAGTGTCTCTTCAATAAAGGAGTCAAATGAAAATCTGCATGTGGATAAAAAGAACATTGACCTCTACCTCACATCATACATAAAGACTAATTTCAGATGGATCATAGACCTAAATGTGATAGGTAAAATAACAAATTATTTTCATGATACACACAAGAGATTATCTTCATTATCTGGGGGTTGGCAAAGATTTCTTTAACTGGACACAAAAAGAACTGACATTATTGGGAAGAGTTGATAAACTGGACTTAATTTAAATTAAAAGCTTTTGTTCATCAAAAGATAACATTAAGAGAATGAAAAGGCAAGCCATAGAGTATTGCAGTACCCAACAGAGGACTTGCATCTAAAATATTTAAAGAGCTCCTACAAATCAATAAGAAAAATATAGTCAACTCATTTTCTTAAATGGACAAAAGACTTGAACAGGCATTTCGTAAAAGAAAATATCCAAACAGGCAATAAGCATATGAAAGGGTCCTAAACATCATTTGCGAAATGCAAAATTAAAACCAAAATGAGATACCACTGAATACCCACCAGATTGGCTAAAAATTTTTAAACTGACCCTACCAAGCTGTGGCAAAGATGTGGAACAACTAGAACTTTCATGCACTACCCATAGGAGTAAAATTTGTACAAGCACTTTGGACCAGCAATTCTACTCCTAGATACACACTCAACAGAAATGAGTCTATATGTCCACTAAAAGACATGTAGAAGAATTTGTATAGCAGCTTGATTAATAATTGCCCCAAACTAGAAGTAACCTAAATATTTGTCAACAGTGGAATGGATAAATAGTTTTATATTCATTCGTAAAATGGAACACTATATGTCAGTTAAAAATATAATTACTGCAACAACATGGATGAATTTCACAAGTAATTGTTGACTGAAAGAAGCCAACACAGGAGAGTATATACCAAATGATCCATTTATGTGAAGTTCAAAAACAAGCATAATCTACAATGATAAAAATTAGGATAGTTTTAGGGGTGAATATTGATTGGGAAGAGTCATTTCAGGGATGCTGGAAATGTTCTATGTATTGATCTGGGTGATAGTTACAGTGGTGTGTATAATTTTTTTTTAATACTTATCTGTATTCTTGAGGCTTTTGCACATTATTAGATGTATATTATATTGATACTTCAATTTTTTTAATTAAGAAAAGTGTGATATATTAAATATTATTGAAATAAGTGGACTATTGTCAATATAAAAAATTGAGCCTTCATTAAAATATTTGAGATTTTGTTTTAATGAGATTTCACTTGAACTTATATATTTGGATAACATTCTATGGTTCACTGGTCACTTTCTCATAACATGGTAACAGATATGTCATTTGAGTGTATTCTAGAATAAAGATTCTGGATTTAAAACCATAAATGGTATAAATTAATACCAAAAAAATGCAGTTTTAAAATTTTTGTCAAATTCTTATACAGAAATCTCAGTATTGCATTTCTCATTTCTGTCTTTTAGGCTGAGACATCAAGCACACAAAGAATTTTATGCCTACAAACAGGTGAGATTTACTTAAGATTGGCTTTGATCATGTTTTTCACTAAAAAAATGAGACCTCAGGTTTCCACTCATATTTTAAACTGGGACTAGGTTTACTTGTGTTCATTTTAGCATTTTGCTTGCCAATTTGCCCTACAAAATACTTCACTTTAAGTGTTCTTTTTTTTTTTTTTTTTTTTGGCTGTGTTGGGTCTTCGTTGCTGTACGCAGGCTTTCTCTAGTTGCGGCGAGTGGGGGCTACTCCTCGTTGCAGTGCCTGAGCTTATTGTGGTGGCTTCTCTTAAGTATTACTTGAAGTTATAGAAAGTTCAAATGATAAAATAATATAACTTAACAGGGAACTTTGGCCAACATTTTGGTAAAGGGAAATGCTGTAGCTTAAAACCCTTAAAGTTACTATTATCCTAATGGAGTTCAGAGATTCCATTAAATGAAATTTTTACCTTCTTCATTAGAAGACATACTAGTTCCTCAGAGGTAACCAGCTGTATTATACTGATCTCATCTCCTCCCCTTTGTACTTTAAATGTTAGTTCACGTCACACCACTGGAAGTCCAGATACTTCAGTCATTGCTATTAACTCCTAGCCCTTTGTACTATCCCTTTGCTGATATGTTCTTTAAGGTAATAAATTTAGCTTTTCTTGAACGCCAGTAAAATTTGTTTTTTCTTCCATGTGTCATCCGTTAATGTTTTACCACTGACACCAAACAGTGGGCCTAGGTGTTCCTTAATTTTCTTTTGACCTCGAGCATGAAATTATTTTTGTCATCCATAGCAATTTGGGAGGGGGGGAAAGGTGGGGGGGCAAGCTTCAGTTTATTTGGGTCTTTAATCTTGCTAACACTGATGTTACAGACCATGTCGTCATTTTAGGATTACATACCTTTTTGTCCATGTCTCTTTAAAATCTGAGCTCATTGGTGAGTTCCTTAGATATCCACACTGATGTCCATAGGTAACCACACATGGGTCTCGTGTGGGATTCATATACAGAGATGAATGTCTTAGTTTTCTTTTTTTTTTTTTAACATCTTTATTGGAGTATAATTGCTTTACAATGGTGTGTTAGTTTCTGCTTTATAACAAAGTGAATCAGTTATACATACACACATATGTTCCCATATCTCTTCCCTCTTGCATCTCCTTCCCTCCCACCCTCCCTATCCCACCCCTCTAGGTGATCACAAAGCACCGAGCTGATCTCCCTGTGCTATGCGGCTGCTTCCCACTAGCTATCTATTTTACGTTTGGTAGTGTATATATGTCCATGCCACACTCTCACTTTGTCACAGCTTACCTTTCCCCCTCCCCATATCCTCAAGTCCATTCTCTAGTAGGTCTGTGTCTTTATTCCCGTCTTACCACTAGGTTCTTCATGACCTTTTTTTTTTTTTTCCTTAGATTCCATATATACGTGTTAGCATACTGTATTTGTTTTTCTCTTTCTGACTTACTTCACTCTGTATGACACACTCTAACTCCATCCACCTCACTACAAATAACTCAATTTCGTTTCTTTTTATAGCTGAGTAATATTCCATTGTATATATGTGCCACATCTTCTTTATCCATTCATCCGATGATGGACACTTAGGTTGCTTCCATGTCCTGGCTATTGTAAATAGAGCTGCAATGAACATTTTGGCACATGACTCTTTTTGAATTATGGTTTTCTCAGGGTATATGCCCAGTAGTGGGATTGCTGGGTCGTATGGTAGTTCTATTTTTAGTTTTTTAAGGAACCTCCATACTGTTCTCCATAGTGGCTGTATCAATTTACATTCCCACCAACAGTGCGAGAGTGTTCCCTTTTCTCCACACCCTCTCCAGCATTCATTGTTTCTAGATTTTTTGATGATGGCCATTCTGACTGGTGTGAGATGATATCTCATTGTAGTTTTGATTTGCATTTCTCTAATGATTAATGATGTTGAGGATTCTTTCATGTGTTTGTTGACAATCTGTATATCTTCTTTGGAGAAATGTCTATTTAGGTCTTCTTCCCATTTTTGGATTGGGTTGTTTGTTTTTTTGTTATTGAGCTGCATGAGCTGCTTGTAAATTTTGGAGATTAATCCTTTGTCCGTTGCTTCATTTGCAAATATTTTCTCCCATTCTGAGGGTTGTCTTTCCATCTTGTTTATGATTTCCTTTGCTGTGCAAAAGCTTTTAAGTTTCATTAGGTCCCATTTATTTATTTGTGTTTTTATTTCCATTTCTCTAGGAGCTGGGTCAAAAAGGATCTTGCTGTGGTTTATGTCATGGAGTGTTCTGCCTATGTTTTCCTCTAAGAGTTTGCTAGTGTCTGGCCTTACATTTAGGTCTTTAATCCATTTTGAGTTTATTTTTGTGTATGGTGTCAGGGAGTGTTCTAATTTCATTCTTTTACATATAGCTGTCCAATTTTCCCAGCACCACTTATTGAAGAGGCTATCTTTTCTCCACTGTATATGCTTGCCTCCTTTATCAAAGATAAGGTGACCATATGTGCGTGGGCTTATCTCTGGGCTTTCTATCCTGTTCCATTGATCTATATTTCTGTTTTGGTGCCAGTACCAAACTGTCTTGATTACTGTAGCTTTGTAATATAGTCTGAAGTCAGGGAGCCTGATTCCTCCAGCTCCATTTTTCGTTCTCAAGATTGCTTCGGCTATTCGGGGTCTTTTGTGTTTCCATACAAATTGTGAAATTTTTTGTTCTAGTTCTGTGAAAAATGCCAGTGGTAGTTTGATAGGGATTGCATTGAATCTGTAGATTGCTTTGGGTAGTAGAGTCATTTTCACAATGTTGATTCTTCCAATCCAAGAACATGGTATATCTCTCCATCTATTTGTATCATCTTTAATTTCTTTCATCAGTGTCTTATAATTTTCTGCATACAGGTCTTTTGTCTCCTTAGGTAGGTTTATTCCTAGATATTTTATTCTTTTTGCTGCAATGGTAAATGGGAGTGTTTTCTTAATTTCACTTTCAGATTTTTCATCATTAGTGTATAGGAATGCAAGAGATTTCTGTGCATTAATTTTGCATCCTGCTACTTTACCAAATTCATTGATTAGCTCTAGTAGTTTTCTGGTAGGATCTTTAGGATTCTCTATGTCTAGTATCATGTCATCTGCAAACAGTGACAGTTTTACTTCTTCTTTTCCGATTTGGATTCCTTTTATTTCTTTTTGTTCTCTGATTGCGGTGGCTAACACTTCCAAAACTATGTTGAATAATAGTGGTGAAAGTGGGCAACCTTGTCTTTTATCATAAATGGGTGTTGAATTTTGTCGAAAGCTTTCTCTGCATCTATTGAGATGATCATATGGTTTTTCTCCTTCAGTTTGTTAATATGGTGTATCACGTTGATTGATTTGCATATATTGAAGAATCCTTGCATTCCTGGGATAAACCCCACTTGATCATGGTGTATGATCCTTTTAATGTGCTGTTGGATTCTGTTTGCTAATATTTTGTTGAGGATTTTTGCATCTGTGTTCATCAGTGATATTGGCCTGTAGTTTTCTTTCTTTGTGACATATTTGTCTGGTTTTGGTATCAGGGTGATGGTGGCCTCGTAGAATGAGGTGGGGAGTGTTCCTCCCTCTGCAATATTTTGGAAGAGTTTGAGAAGGATAGGTGTTAGCTCTTCTCTAAATGTTTGATAGAATTCGCCTGTGAAGCCATTTGGTCCTGGGCTTTTGTTTGTTGGAAGATTTTTAATCACAGTTTCAATTTCAGTGCTTGTAATTGGTCTGTTCATATTTTCTATTTCTTCCTGGTTCAGTCTTGGCAGGTTGTGCATTTCTAAGAATTTGTCCATTTCTTCGAGGTTGTCCATTTTATTGGCATAGAGTTGCTTGTAGTAGTCTATTAGGATGCTTTGTATTTCTGCGGTGTCTGTTGTAACTTCTCCTTTTTCATTTCTAGTTTTATTGATTTGTCCTCTCCCTCTTTTTCTTGATGAGTCTGGCTAATGGTTTATCAATTTTTTTTATCGTCTCAAAGAACCAGCTTTTAGTTTTATTGATCTTTGCTATCATTTCCTTCATTTCTTTTTCATTTATTTCTGATCTGATCTTTATGATTTCTTTCCTTCTGCTAACTTTGGTGTTTTTTTTTTTTCTTCTTTCTCTAATTGCTTTAGGTGCAAGGTTAGGTTCTTTATTTGAGATGTTTCCTGTTTCTTAACGTAGGATTGTATTGCTATAAACTTCCCTCTTAGAACTGCTTTTGCTGCATCCCATAGGTTTTGGGTCGTCGTGTTTCCATTGTCATTTGTTTCTAGGTTTTTTTGATTTCCCCTTTGATTTCTTCAGTGATCACTTCGTTATTAAGTAGTGTATTGTGTAGCCTCCATGTGTTTGTATTTTTTACAGATCTTTTCCTGTGATTGATATCTAGTCTCATAGCGTTGTGGTCAGAAAAGATACTTGATACGATTTCAATTTTCTTAAATTTACCAAGGCTTGATTTGTGACCCAAGATATGATCTATCCTGGGGAATGTTCCATTAGCACTTGAGAAAAATGTGTATTCTGTTGTTTTGGGGTGGAATGTCCTATAAATATCAATTAAGTCCATCTTGTTTAATGTATCATTTAAAGCTTGTGTTTCCTTATTTATTTTCATTTTGGATGATCTGTGTATTGGTGAAAGTGGGGTGTTAAAGTCCCCTACTATGATTGTGTGACTGTCAATTTCCCCTTTTATGGCTGTTAGTATTTGCCTTATGTATTGAGGTGCTCCTATGTTGGGTGCATAAATATTTACAATTGTTATATCTTCTTCTTGGATCAATCCCTTGATCATTATGTAGTGTCCTTCTTTGTCTCTTGTAATAGTCTTTATTTTAAAGTCTATTTTGTCTGATATGAGAACTGCTACTCCAGCTTTCTTTTGATTTCCATTTGCATCGAATATCTTTTTCCATCCCTTCACTTTCAATCTGTATGTGTCCCTAGGTCTGAAGTGGGTCTCTTGTAGACAGCATATATACGGGTCTTGTTTTTGTATCCATTCAGCCAGTCTCTGTCTTTTGGTGGGAGCATTTAATCCATTTACATTTAGGGTAATTATCGATAGGTATGTTCCTATTCCCATTTTCTTAAATGTTTTGGGTTTGTTATTGTAGGTGTTTTCCTTCTCTTGTGTTTCTTGCCTAGAGAAGTTCCTTTAGCATTTGTTGTAAAGCTGGTTTGGTGGTGCTGAACTCTCTCAGCTTTTGCTTGTCTGTAAAGGTTTTAATTTCTCCATCAAATCTGAATGAGATCCTTGCTTGGTAGAGTAATCTTGGTTGTAGGTTTTTCTCCTTCACCACTTTAAATATGTCCTGCCACTCGCTTCTGGCTTGCAGAGTTTCTGCTGAAAGATCAGCTGTTAACCTTATGGGGATTCCCTTGTGTGTTATTTGTTGTTTTTCCCTTGCTGCTTTCAATATGTTTTCTTTATATTTAATTTTTGATAGTTTGATTAATATGTGTCTTGGTGTGTTTCTCCTTGGATTTATCCTGTATGGGACCCTCTGTGCTTCCTGGACTTGATTAACTATTTCCTTTCCCATATTAGGGAAGTTTTCGACTATAATCTCCTCAAATATTTTCTCAGTCCCTTTATTTTTCTCTTCTTCTTCTGGGACCCCTATAATTCAAATGTTGGTGCGTTTAATGTTTCCCAGGGGTCTCTGAGACTGTCCTCAGTTCTTTTCATTCTTTTTTCTTTATTCTGCTCTGCAGTAGTTATTTCCACTATTTTATCTTCCAGGTCACTTATCCGTTCTTCTGCCTCAGTTATTCTGCTATTGATCCCTTCTAGAGTATTTTTAATTTCATTTATTGTGTTGTTCATCGTTGCTTGTTTACTCTTTAGTTCTTCTGCGTCCTTGTTAAATGTTTCTTGCATTTTGTCTATTATATTTCCAAGATTTTGGATCATCTTTACTATCATTATTCTGAATTCTTTTTCAGGTAGACTGCCTATTTCCTCTTCATTTGTTAGGTCTGGTGGGTTTTTACCTTGCTCCTTCATCTGCTGTGTGTTTTTCTGTCTTCTCATTTTGCTTATCTTACTGTGTTTGGGGTCTCCTTTTCGCAGGCTGCAGGTTCGTAGTTCCCGTTGTTTTTGGTGTCTGTCCCCAGTGACTAAGGTTGGTTCAGTGGGTTGTGTAGGCTTCCTGGTGGAGGAGACTAGTGCCTGTGTTCTGGTGGATGAGGCTGGATCTTGTCTTTCTGGTGGGCAGGTCCACGTCTGGTGGTGTGTTTTGGGGTGTCTGTGGCCTTATTATGATTTTAGGCAGCCTCTCTGCTAATGGATGGGGCTGTGTTCCTGTCTTGCTACTTGTTTGGCATAGGGTGTCCAGCACTGTAGCTTGCTGGTCATTGAGTGAAGCTGGGTCTTGGTGTTGAGATGGAGATCTCTGGGAGATTTTCGCCGTTTGGTATTACGTGGAGCTGGGAGGTCTCTTGTGGACCAGTGTCCTGAAGTTGGCTCTCCCACCTCAGAGGCAGAGCCCTGATGCCTGGCTGGAGCACCAAGAGTCTTTCATCCACACGGCTCAGAATAAAAGGGAGATAAAATAGAAAGAAAGAAAGAGGATAAAATAAAGTAAGATAAAATAAAATAAAGTTATCAAAATAAAAAATAATTATTAAGAAAAAAAATTTTTTTTAAGTTAAAAAAAAATAACGGACGGACAGAGCCCTAGGACAAATGGTGAAAGCAAAGCTATACAGACAAAATCTCACACAGAAGCATACACATACACCCTCACAAAAAGAGGAAAAGGGGAAAAAATAATATATCTTGCTCCCAAAGTCCACCTCCTCAATTTGGGATGATTCACTGTCTATTCAGGTATTCCACAGATGCAGGGTACATCAAGTTGATTGTGGAGCTTTAGTCCGCTGCTTCTGAGGCTGCTGGGAGAAATTTCCCTTTCTCTTCTTTGTTCGCACAGCTCCCAGGGTTCAGCTTTGGATTTGGACCCGCCTCTGCGTGTAGGTCGCCTGTGGGCATCTGTTCTTCGCTCAGACAGGACGGGGTTAAAGGAGCAGGTGATTCGGGGGCTCTGGCTAACTCAGGCCGGGGGGAGGGAGGCGTACGGATGCGGGGCAAGCCTGCGGCGGCAGAGGCCGGCGTGACGTTGCAGCAGCCTGAGGCGCGCCCGTGCGTTCTCCTGGGAAAATTGTCCCTGGATCACGGCACCCTGGCAGTGGCGGGCTGCACAGGCTCCCGGGAGGGGCGATGTGGATAGTGACCTGTGCTCGCACACAGGCTTTTTGCTGGCGGCAGCAACAGCCTTAGCGTCTCATGCCCGTCTCTGGAGTCCGCGCTGATAGCCGCAGCTCGCGCCCGTCTCTGGAGCTCCTTTAAGCAGCGCTCTTAATCCCCTCTCCTCTTGCACCAGGAAACAAAGAGGGAAGAAAAAGTCTCTTGCCTCTTAGGCAGCTCCAGACCTTTTCCCGGACTCCCTCCTGGCTAGCTGTGGTGCACTAACCCCTTCAGGCTGTGTTCACACAGCCAACCCCAGTCCTCTCCCTGCGATCCGACCGCCGGAGCCTCAGCTCCCAGCCCCCACCCACCCCGGCGGGTGAGCAGAGAAGCCTCTCGGGCTGGTGAGTGCTGGTCGGCACCGATCCTCCGTGCGGGAATCTCTCCGCTTTGCCCTCCACACCCCTGTTGCTGTGCTCTCCTCCGTGGCTCCGAAGCTTCCGCCCTCCGCCACCCACAGTCTCTGCCTGCGAAGGGGCTTCCTAGTGTGTGGAAACCTTTCCTCCTTCACAGCTCCCTCCCACTGGTGCAGGTCCCATCCCTATTCTTTTGTCTCTGTTTTTTGTTTTTTCTTTTGCCCTACCCAGGTACGTGGGGAGTTTCTTGCCTTTTGGGAGGTCTGAGGTCTTCTGCCAGTGTTCAGTCGGTGTTCTATAGGAGCAGTTCCACGTTTAGATGTATTTCTGATGTATCTATGGGGAGGAAGGTGCTCTCCGCGTCTTACTCTTCTGCCATCTTCTCTCCAGCCTTAGTTTTCTAAAGGAATGAACCTTTTTGTCTCAAATTGTTTTTTGAGGAACCTCCACACTGTTTTCCATAGTGGCTGCACCAACTTACATTCCCACCAACAGCGTAGGAGGGTTCCCTTTTCTCCACACCCTCGCCAGCATTTGTTATCTGTAGACTTTTTAATGATGACCATTCTGACTGGTGGGAGGTGATACCTCATTGTAGTTTTGATTTTCATTTCTCTGATAATTAGTGATGTTGAGCATCTTTTCATATGCCTGTTGCCCATCTGTATGTCTTCTTTGGAGAACTGTCTATTTAGGTCTGCTGCCCATTTTTCAATTGGGTTGTTTGTTTTTTGTTATTGAGTTGTATGAGCTGTTTGTATATTTGGAAATTAAGCCCTTGTCAGTGGCATCATTTGCAGATATTTTCTCCCAGTCCTTAAGTTGTCTTTTCATTTTGTTTATGGTTTCCTTTGCTGTGCAGAAGCTTTTAAGCTTGATAAGGTCCTATTTGTTTAGAGATGTTCTTTTTAAATAGTCATCTGCCCTCTTGTCATTTTGCATTCTTTTTAACTGATATCCAGTCACCACAAAGTCAGGTTAGGGACAGCACCTGGATGAGTTTTAAACCCATTTACATAATTCTGGATAGAGCTAAAGTTTTCTGAGAATAGTGATGTATAATAATAAGCAAAGCTTCCAAAATTAAGATTGACCTTACTTTTCAGTCTTTTATAAATTACCAGTCTGTCCCATGAGTCAATACTGTGTTTTACCAAATCATGAGGCAAGCAATCTCATTTACTTTCCCCCCATATTAGCACATACTTCAGATAGGCATGTGTTAATTTCTTCTCCTGAAATTTAATCTATTCTCAAAGAGATTTTAAAATTGCTTTTCAGGAGAATACTGCACCATTGCTCAAGTTAAAAGAATGTTGCTAAAATGTTCTATCTCAAACTGTAAGAGATTCTCTCTAATACTGAATATGAGGTGAAATGAGCTATATACAGAAAAGAAAAATATTTGTAAGAATAATGAGAAATCTTTTAAATTACAGATTTAAATGGGCATAAAAGCATACTTTTTTTGTCTTACAGGTTATAGTAAAAGAAAAAGTAAAAGAACTGAATTTACATGAGGTAAGTTGCCTATAAGTATTTTAATCTGTTCTTGAGTATATTCTAACAGAAGTGGTATGCTGTGGTATGCTTAAACATCTGTATTTTCAGAAGCTAAAAAAAATTGGGCTTATTTTGATCAGCTTAATAGAATATTTGATGGTGAGGTCACATAAAAATCAATTTCGTGAAGACTTATAAAAGTGTAAAATAACTCATTTTTAATAGGGATGGTGCCAGTGTAAGATTTCATAGCAGCAGGGATGCTGCTTGCTGTCCATGCTATACGAGTAGGAGATAGATATAAACAAGTTTTTCTACTCAAGATGAATTTGCACTAATTTCACTCTTGAAAATGTTCCCAGAAGTCCTTTCTTACCAATGGCACAAACAAGGCAGTGATTACTTCATGAAGGTGGGGGTTTGGGGAGGTGAGACAGAGGGATGGAATAGGGAAGAACATATAGGGAGAGATATGAACTCTTGGACTTGTCTAGTGATGAGGTTGCGTGGTTGGGGTGTTCACTATATTGTTATGCTTTCTAAGCTAAATACAGAAGTGTGTGGGTATCCTGCTATGCACCTTAAGACACATAGTCTATAGTAATTCTTGTTTATTTTATTCCTTGTCTTGCCACTGATTTCAGATGTTCAGAGTTTTTATTTTTAATTTTAGGGCCCTTTCTCTTCCACCCTTTCTGAGTTTTTTAATTGGTGTTTAAAGCAAGGACTTGAAAAGCTACACATTGTAATATCTATGTTTTATATAGCATAACTGTGGTGAAGCTACATTACCAGTCTCTTCAAAGAGAGTTAATTTGTGAAATTATTTGAATAATAATAAAAAAATAATGATTTATATTATTGTTGAACACTTTGAAATCATCTACTGCTCCTTTGCTCTTTTTTAAAAATATTTATTTATTTATTTGGTTGGTTGCACTGGGTCTTAGTTGCGGCAGGCGGGCTCCTTAGTTGCGGCATGCATGTGAGATCTAGTTCCCTGACCAGGGATCAAACCCAGGCCCCCTGCATTGGGAGCTCAGAGTCTTAACCACTCTGCCACCAGGGAAGTCCCTCCTTTGCTCTTTCTGCATATTTTTTATCAAAGAGTTGATATGGTACAGCATTTCAGAACTAACCTTGGATTAAACTCAAGCATCAAATACTGTTTGATTTAAAAATTTTTCCCAAAACAGTAATAGAAAGTGATCCTCTTCTGTTTGGAGTCTTTTTGATGACCATAAATGAAAAGATCAAATTCTGACATACATTAACAATACTGAATAACCATGTTTGTCAGGAATAGAAGTCTTCCTTATTCATCTGACCCATTAGTTTAGAATCTTTATCCTGAATAAGTGAATTGTGTTGCATCATTACATATCAGAGTTAGTATCCCAACCGCACCCACTAATTCCAGTTTCGCTGTACCTAAGAAAACCTAACCTTGCTCTACAACTTGTTTCCGCAGGCCAGTCATGTACTTTTCACAGTTTGGTCCTTTTTGGATGCACTTCTTTGTGTTGAAACTATTTTGTCAAACTTCCTTGTGCGTGTGCATTCCTGTAGCCTAATTATACAGTGATACATAGCTTGTTCCTGTGTAAGCACATGGAATTTCAATATGAATAATGTTATTAGTGAATAATTATAATAGTGGAAAATCGGAGACAAGCTAAATGTCCACCAGTAGTGTAACAAATAAATGAAACATGATACACTGGAAGATTATCCATCAAGAGAGGGAGGGAGGGAGGAAAAGAAGGAAACCTGATACAGTGATTCATACAGTGAGGTACTATACGGCAGGCAAAATTAAGGAACAAGCTCCATCTATAAACACGTCAACCTAGATAGATCTCTAACGGGATCTTGAAAAAGCAAGTTGCAAAATGATATAAATGTTTATATCATGTATGTAAACTAAGATAAACACATTTTTCATGGATTTATATGCATACTGCATAGTGTTTGAAAAGGATGCATAATGATCACACAGAGGAGGAGAGAAGAGGGAAAAGATTAGGGGAAGTTGGTCAAAAGGGATGTTAATTTAATATATAATGTTCTTAATTTTAAAGAAGGAAAGTAAGTTAATATATTATTTTAAAAATACAGTTGAGGAATTCCCTGGAGGTCCAGTGGTTAGGACTCCGTGCTGTCACTGCCGAGGGCCCGGGTTCAATCCCTGATCAGGGAACTAAGATCCCACAAGCCATGTGGCAAAAAAAATCTAAAAAGTACAGTTGACCCTTGAACAACATGGGTTTGAACTGCATGGGTCCACTTACACGCAGATTTTTTTTCAATAGTGAATACTACACTATTACACGGTCTGTGTTCGTTTGAATCTGTGGATGATCCCACATGCCACACGGTGTGGCCAAAAGTTATAAAAAAAAAAACAAAAATAAATAAATAAATTGCATCTAATGGAGTCTTGGTATCAAGAGAAACAGAAAGGTGCCATGGAAGCTGTGACACACTGGGGCATGCAAGGTCCTGTGTTAAAGAAGTTGTCAGCACTCAGCTCTAGCTAATTGTTACCATAGAGGAATATAGGCTATTGCCAGCTATTGCCAGATCTGGTTTTTTTTTTAAGAGAAGCCTGAGAGCCTTGACATTAGTCTGTGATCTGCTTGTCATTTGCGTTTAGTCTTTGATTTGTTCACCAGTGTCCCCAGCTCTGGTTATGGTGAATGGTTGCTTTCTCCACTAAATTTCTTTTGCACCTTTATCAAAAATCAAATGGCCATTTTTTGTGAGTCTATTTCTGGATTCTCTATTCTGTTCCATTGATTTCTGTGCCTGTGTCCCTTCACCAATACCACAGTCTTGATTACTGTATTTTTATAGCAAGTCTTAAAATCAGGTAATATGATTCCTCCAACTTTATTCTTCTTTTCCAAAACAGTTTTAGCTAGTCTGGTTCCTTTGCTCTTCCATGTAAATTTTAACAGCAGCTTGTCTATCTGTACACACATAAACAACAACAACAAAAATCCTGCTGGGATCTTGATTAGTATTGCATTAAATATATAAATCAGGGGAAAACTGATATCTTTACCATGTTGAGTTTTCTAATCTGTAAACACATTATGTCTTTATATTTGAAGTGAGTGTTTTTATAGACAGCATATAGTTAGGTCATGTTTTTTAATCCACCCTGCCAACCTGTCTTTTAATTGATGTGTTTAGACCATTTATGTTCAATGCAATTATTGATGTGTTTGAAATTAGGTCTACTCTTTTACTATTTATCTTCCGCTTTTCCCCCTCTTTCTTATTCCTCTGTTTCCTCCTACCTTCTTTTGTGTTATTTGAACATTTTTAGTATTTTATCTATCGTGATTTTATCTTTTTGTATAATTTTCTAGTGGTTACTTAGGGATTACAAAATAAATACCTAGAATCAATTTTTTAGCACTTCATTTGTAATGCAGAAACCTTATCACCATATAGATCCCTTTACTTTTACTCCTTTATACAGTAAGTGTCATATTACACCTTTATACATTAAAAATGGCATCAGACAATGTTACATTTTTTACTTTTAACCATCAGATATATTTTAAAGAATTCAGGAGGGGACAAATAGTTTGTTATATTTATCCGGATATTTACCGTTTCTGTTGCTCTTAATTCCCAGTGTTCCAAGTTTCCTTCTTATGTCATTTTCCTTCTATGTGATGAACCTCCTTTAGCAATTCTTTTAGAGCAGATCTGCTGGCTATGAATTCTATTAGTTTGCCTTCATCTGAGAATGTCTTTATTTCACCTTTATTCCTGGGTTATTTCTTTTCCTTCAGCACTTTTAAAATGTTGTGCCGCTCCTTCTGACCTCCATGGTTTCTGATGAGAAATTCATAGTCATTCGAATCATCGATCTCCTATCCATAATGTGTCATTTTTCTCTGGCTGCTTTCAAGATTTTTTTCTATGTCTTTAGTTTTCAGCAATTTGATTATGATATGTCTCAGCATGGATTTCTTTGGATTTTTCCTGTTTGGGGTTTACTCAGCTTCACAAATATGTAGGTTTGTCTTTCGCCAAGCTTGGGAAGTTTTTGGCCATTATTCTTCAAATATTTTTTCTGTACTGTATTCTTTCTATCCTGCCACTCTCCCAGAGAAGGCCTCGTCCACCTGCTGTGGCCATGTGGGCCAATCAGAACCCTGAGCCCACGTCTACAGTACAGTACAGTGATACAGCCATCCATATAGCTTCTAAATTTGAACATGTTTGGGTCCATCCCCTCTTCTGTCAGGGTGATATTGCCTATACATACAGAAAGGAAAGGAGAACCTGCTCCCTCCTGCATCTCAGCAGCAGGTGGGATCCTAGCTACACAAGGACCAGGAAAAGTCATCTTTAGGTCAGTTTTCCTGGATCAGGCAGAGAGTGGGTGAGGAGTCATGTGGCAGACATGCTATGGCCCTGCTCTACCCTACTTTCCACAAGAAGAGACTGTAGGAAGGTAACCCCATTGGAGTTGCCCCCCTGTGTAAAATGAAGTTAGGAACATCTTTTCCTTCTCCTCACCTCCCCACAAGCTCATTCCCTTCCCTTTGGTCCAGTGAGGAGGGGGTCTGGTGGTACAAGTTTTGCCACATCCCTTTCTTATGTAGGAGGAGATGTAAACCCTCTCAGTCTTTCTAGGATTACTGATCATTCTTCTTATAAATCACATTACTCAAATTAATTTTTAAATTATAATATAAATACTTAGAGCCCAACTGAGTTTCGTCCCTCAGTTTAAATTGTAAAAATTGTTTTACAAAAATAGTTTAAAAAAAAACCCCAAAGCATGTATAGGGAGCTGACAGTATACAGGACCCTAGAGATTGAGTGGGCAAAGTATAGTCCCTCCCTGCCCTCAAGGAGCACTGGTCCCACAGGAAAGAAAGTCATAAGCCAGTGAGGCAAGGACAGTAAAGCGCTGAGCACACGAACACATGAGGGCCATGGAACGGACGGCCCACTGCACTTCAGTTTGGAATAAGAAAGTCAGATCTTTCCTGAGCAGCACAGCCATGTTTAGAGTGCTTTCATAGCTTTTAAAGATTCCAACCTTAAATGACACGTCTGAACTGGGAATGCTGCCTTTGCAAAAGATATGATTATCCTCGTAACTATTCAAGGAAAGGTATATTAGTGTTCACTACCACCATCAAAGAATGATTGTATATTTAAAAGAAAATCATTTTGGCTAAATTCCCTGAGCTGTGGGTCATTTTCATTGTGTGACATTGTCTTCCCCACATGACTCTCCACTCCCTAGCTTGCATTTTGAGGTAAATTTATAGACTGTGTCAACCCCTTGAAAATTGTCAAATCCTTCCTTCTTGGTCATTTTAGGGATCATGCACTCTGTGAATACTAGAAAATTAGGCTTCTTTCCAGTATATATGCTATGGTCACTAAAAGCCATTTTTCCCTTGAAATTTGTTTTATTTATGGGTATTATCTCAGTGTAAAGAAAATGGAATCATGTATACAAGGTGGCAAAATTACCAAGATGTCTGTTTCTTCATATAATTTACCTTAGGAGCAAGGGAACTGACACTTTAAAAAATTTAGGTGAGGTAAGTATTATTCCTTATTTTGCTTTTGTAAAAATTGAGGTTTAAGAAAGTTGAGGAAAATGGGCATGTCCTCTAGCTTCTGAGTGTGGAGAAAGAAGGTGACCCTATCTTTCTGAGTCTGGAGCCTTCACATTATGATGCCCCTACTGCACCCACAAACTTGAAGCTTCTGTTGTTCCTCAAGCTGCAAAAAATTACTTTGAAATGCCGTGAACCGGCTTCCTTTTGTTCTCTGCAGATGCCATCAATAATATGTAAAACAAATAAACTCAAGTATCTATAGACTGACCAATCAGTAAATGTATGTCCTAGCCCTGTTTCTGACAGGGCTGATAGGATCTATTCTTTGATTTCAAAAAATGAAGAGTGATGGGAATGTTTCCTATCCTCATTCTGTGAGGCCAGTATTGCCCTAATATCAAGACCAGTCAATGACATCATAAAAAAAGAAAACTCCAAACCAATATTCCTTATGAATATAGTTGTAAAAATCCTCAACAAAATACTAACAAACCAAATTCAGCAGCATATAAAAAGGATTATATATCATAACTAAATGGAATTTATCCCAGGAATACAAGGTTGGTTCAACAAGGGAAAATGAGTCAGTGTAATACCCCCTATTGACAGAATAAAGGGGTAGGGAGAACACATGACCACCTCAATAGATGCAGAAAAAGCATTTGACAAAATTCAACATTCTTTTATGATAATACTCAATAAACTAGGAGCAGAAGGGAACTTCTGCAACTTCATAAAGATTTCTATGAAAAACCCACAACTAACATCATACTTAATGAAAGGCTGAAAGCTTTTCCTCCTAAGGGGAAACAAGACAAGGATGCCTACTCTTATCACTTTTATTCAACATTGTACTGGAGGGGTCTAGGCAGAGCAGTTAGGCAAGAAAAAGTAATCAAAGGTATCCAGATTGGAAAGAAAGAAGTAAAGCTGTATTTGTAGACATGATTTTGTAAACACAGAAACCCCTAAAGAATCCACCAAAAATCACGAGATAAATGAGTTCAATAAATTTCCAGGATAAAGATCAATATACAAAAATCAGCTGTAGGGACATCCCTGGTGGTCCAGTGGTAAAGAATCTGCCTTCCAATGCAGGGGACGCGGGTTCAATCCCTGGTCAGGGAACTAAGATCCCACATGCCGCGGGGTAACTAAGCCCCACGCCACAACTACTGAGCTCACACACCTCAACTAGAGAGCCTGCATGCGGCAAACTACAGAGCCCACGCGCCCTGGAGCCTGCGTGCCACAGCTAGAGAAGAGAAAACCCGCAGGCCACAGCTAGAGAGAAGCCCGCGCGCTGCAACGAAAGATCCCACATGCCTCAACAAAGATCCCGTGTGCCGCAACTGAGACCCGATGCAGCCAAAAATAAAATAAATAAATAAAGTAAATAAATAAATAAATAAAATCAGCTGTATTTCTAGGCAGTGGCAATGAACAATCTGAAAATGAAATTAAGAAAGCAATTCCAATTACAATAGCATCAAAAAGAACAAGATTCCTAGGCATAAATTTAACAAAAGAAGCTCAGACTTGTACACTGAAAAATTATAAAACATCATTGAAAGATATTATAGAAGACCTAAATGAATGGAAAGACATCCTTTGTTCATGGTTTGGAAGACTTACTATTGTTAATATAGCAGTATTCCCCCCAAATATTTACAAAATCAACACAACTCCTGTCAAAATCACAGCTGCCCTTTCTTTTTTTTGTAGAAATTAACAAGCAGAATTTAAAATTCACATGGAAATGCAGGAGACCCTGAATGGCCAAACACAGTCTTAAAAAAGGAGAGGATTGGAGGATTCACACCTCCCAATATCAGAACTTACTGCAAAGCTACAGTATTTAAGACAGTGTGATACTGGCGGATGGACAGACATACAGATCAATGGAATAGAAATGAGAGTTCAGAAATAAAACCATACATTTATGGTCAATTGATTTTCAACAAGGGTGCCAAGACATCCAATAGGAAAAGAGTAGTCTATTCAACAAATGGCGCTGGGATAACTAGATAACCACACAAAAAAGAATGAAATTGGAGCCCTGCTTCACACCATACACAACGGAACTCAAAAATGAATCAAAGACCTAAATGTAACAACTAAAATAACAAAACTCTTAGAAGTAAACATAAATATATATCTTCGTGGCTTTGGATTAGACAATGATTTCCTATATACAACACCTAAAAGCACAAGCAGCCAAAGAAAAAACTAGATAAATCGAACTTCATCAGAACTTAAAACTTTCGTGCATCAAAGGACATTATCAAGAAAGTAAAGAGACAGGGATTTCCCTGGTGGTCCAGTGGTTAAGAATCTGCCTTCCAATGCAGGGGATGCGGGTTCGATCCCTGGTGGGAAAACTAAGATCCCACATGTAACGGGGCAACTAAGCCCACACGCCACAACTAGAGAGCCTACACGCTGCAACTACTGAGCCTGTGCGCTCTGGAGCCTGCATGCCGCAACTAGAGAGAGAAGCCCGCGAACCACAATGAAAGATCCCGCGTGCCACAACTAAAACCCGATGCAGCCAAATAAATAAAATATATTTTTTTTAAAGACATTGAAAAAAAAAAAAGAAAGTAAAGAGACAAACCACAGGGAGAAAATATTTGCAAATCTTATATCTGATAAGAGTTTGGTATCCAGAATACATAGAGAACTCTTACAACTCAATAATAAAAAGCCTACAAAATAAAAAGATCTGCAAATACTTTGTCCCAGTCTTTTTATCCTAACAGGATCTTTTGCAGAGCAGAATTTTTTTAATTTGATGAAATCCAGTTCACCAATTTTTTTTGGTTGCTTGGTGCCTATGGATGTCCCATTGCTCCAACACCATTTGTTGCAAAGTCTGTCCTTCTGCCATTGAAATGCTTTTGCACCTTTGTCAAAATCAGTTGGCTATCTGATAAGGGATTTGTGTCTAGTATATATAGAGAAGTCTCACAACTCAATAATAAAAAGAAAAATTACCCAACTAAAAAACGGGCAAAGAATTTGAAAAGACGTTTCTCCAAAGAAGGTATACAAGTGGCCAGTAAGCACATTGTTAGTCATTAGGGAAATGCAAATCAAACCCCCAATGAGATGTCACTTCATACCATCTAGGATGGATATAATCAAAGAGACAGACAATAATAATAACCTGAAGATATGGAGAAATTGGAGCCCTCATACACTGCTGGTGAGAATGTGAAATGGTTTGGCCACTTTGGAAAACAGTTTAGTAGTTCCTCAAAAAGTTAAACATAGAGCTACCATATGACCCAGAAATTCTACTCCTAGATATATACCCAAGAGAAATGAAAACTCTTAACAGATACTTGTGCACCAATGTTTAGAGCAAGATTATTCACAATAGCCAAAAGGTATAAACAACCCAAGTGGCCATCAACAGATGAATGGATAAATAAATGTGGTATATTCATATAACGGAATACTATTTTGCCACAAAAATGAATGAAGTATTGATTCATGCTACAGCATGAATGAACTTTGAAGGTATCTTTCTAAGTGAAAGGAGACAGACACAAAAGGCCACATGTTGTATGATACCATTACATGATTCCATTCCATTTTGAAATGACCAGAATAAACAAATCCATCATGACAGGAAGTTGATTAGTGGTTGCCAGGGGAGAAGGTGGAATGGGGGGTGACTGCTTATGGACATGGGCTTTTGGAGGCAGGTGATAAAAATGTTCTGGAATTAGATAGTACGATGGTTGCACAACTCTGTGAATATATGAAAAACTGCTGAATTGTATACTTTACAGGGGTGAATATTATGATGTGTGAATTATATATCTCCATTTTTAAAAAGGAATGAGAGAAACAATCTTGTTGAAACACTGGAAACTAAAGCTCATTTGCAAAATATGATCTGTAAATTTGTAAAATTAGTTTGACCCTTGAGGGAACTTCTAAGAAGTCAGATCTCAGGCTTTTCTCTTCATGATTGCCCTTGGCTTTTGGTCAACTTTAGTGCTTAACATGTCAGAATTTATCTTGTTTTTTTTTTCAGGTGACTGTGGTTTTAGAATTTTTTAAGAAGGACATAATAGCCATTAATAGTAAACTCCATTTGAAAAGGCTACAAATCTAATTTTGGATTCTGGAAAAATAATCAAAGCAATGTCTTGCCCTTTGGTAGGATCAGCGCTGAATCTCTACAGGGCAGAGCCAGCAGTCCTCACCCTGTTTGAGAAGGCTATGCTGGGAGGGAAGCTGGATTAAGGCCAGAGGACCTTTTCACACAGTGTAGGAGGTGGGAACATCATTCCCCCTTTACAGATGGGAAGCAGAAGCCCAAAAAAGATCATCCCAAGGCTGGAACTGCTAGTTTCTCATCTTTACCCACAGCTTGTTCTTAACCTTCCTCCATAAAACAAAAATGGGCTTGAAAATAGTACTCCCATCACTAAATTTAAATGTGAAAAAAACTGGTATTGGTAGACTGCCTTACTGCCTCCTCAGGCCTGCCCCCAACCTGAGCTGATGACAGTCCCAGGCAGGGGGTTGGGGGTATGTAGTATCCTCACTCTACAGATGAAGCAACAGAGCTTGAGAGGCATCATGATGGCAGAAGTCACACAGCTTGGGTGTCCAAGCCAAGGCCAGCCATCTGTCCTGCCTTCCTCCCTGCTCTCCTGCTATCTCAGCAGTAATGCCAAATCTGATAAGACAGTTATCCATTCTCCTCCTCCTGTGAAGATCTTGTCTGCTATATACACAAGGCCCTGAGAGCTCCCTGGAGAAGGGTGTTGGAAGACCAACAGCCACAGCACTGGCCACAGGACACCAAGAGCCACGTGTCCTGTCACATAACCTAAGAATACTGGGTTACGTGTTATAGGTTAAGAAACAGGTGACAGGGAGGCAGGTCAGCAGTCTGGACAAGAAATGGTGATGGTTGAACCAGGATCCCTGGAGATGGACAGGGAAGCAAGCAGGGAGGAGTTCAAGCTTTGGGCAGACTAAAGTGTAACAGACCTGGGTCCCCAGCCAGACCTGGCCACTCACCAACAGCATGGCCTCAGGCAACATGGTTACTGCTCTGAGTTTCTGTTTCCCCATTTGTAAAGTGAGTACATTGGATGATACTTGGTGTCCCTGGGCACTGGTAAGTGCCCAAGAAGTAGTGGTTGGAACCCAGCATCTGGCTTTGAAGAAGGCTTCTTTCCAAGCAGTGGAGCCTAGCCACCTGTCAGAGCAAGCCTGCCCCATCTGCACATTTTCATAAGGTTAAATTCAGTGACTCTTGAATAACAACATTTTGTAAGACAAAGACAGACACTGACAGAAAAACAGTGCCAAAGTAAGGGGCCCCAGGAACTGCAAGAAGCATACTACTGAAGGCTATGCCATGGTTTATAGTTTCCACGTTATGAACACTGGAGAAAGGAGAGCCCCAGGGCCTGCCCCAGGGTGCAAGCAGTCCCTTCAGGGGCCCTGCTGCTGAGCAGGCAGAGTATTCCCTGCAGAAAGTCAGCCCCTTGGCATAGCACAGAAAATTACATTATGCTCAGTCTATCTGGTGAGAATAAACCTAAGTCAGACTCTTCTGATGGACTGAAGTAAAGGAACCTGCCTCTTGCTTTCTGTCTTCTCCCATCTGCCCTCCATCTTGAAGACACGTGACAGGAAGAGCAGGAGATTCTTCTTCAGAAGACCTTGCCCATTCGAGCCTGTTTCTTTCACTTGTAGAGTTGTGGGACATTGGAAGTCCCTTCAAATGGCTGGGCCTCGGGGGCCTGCACTTTACATCGGCCTGGGAGAGTCCTTAGCAGATACTTTGCCTCATCTGTGAATCTGTCTTTCAGCTCTGTGCAGTGTGCCTAGAAGACTTCAAGCCTCGAGATGAGTTGGGGATTTGTCCATGTAAGCATGCCTTCCACAGAAAGTGAGTATTGGTGTGGAATTATTTAAGAGGACCTGAGTTTGAGGCACATTGACCAACTCACTTGTAGGCTTGGAGCAGTGCCAGACAAGTTTGATGGCTTCATGATTGGTTTATAATGCAGAAAGCTGAAAGCGCCCTACAGGCTGTTTTTTGTGTGTGTGTGTCTATGTGTGTGTGACATTAGGAGGGATCAGGGTGGTGGAACGTGAATACCAAGGCAGGACTTAAGTCAGAGCGCCAGACAAGCCCACACCTCCTTGGAGCCCAGGATATAAAGAGCTGTTTTACTGGAACTTTCCAATGAGAGTTTCCTTTCCTAAAAACTTATTTTAATCAAAACCATAGTTATTTTAAATCAAAATAAATACGTCTGAATGTAAATAGTAGTGTGGGACCATCTCCTCCCACTTCCTACAGACATATTTAATATTCCCCCTTCTCTTGCAATTTTATGTGTTTTGTATTTCTATTAGAAAACTTCATTTCTCCTCCTTCCCACCACCCTCTTCAATGTACTTCATTCTTTAAGAAGTCATGGATGACTGAGGGTATAGCATACTGACTGTAGCTTCTTGGAAAACTGGAGTCTCTGGTTCCTCCAGAGGGTGAAATGCATTCTCCACCCAGTGGTAGAACTCTTCGGGACCTGGCTGTTCACTCCAGGCCCCACCTCTGAGCAACAGATATGTTCAACATGTGAGGCATGTGGGCAGGGGGTGCCACGAGCATGGGACTGACATCTTCCTTCTTGTGGTGTCTCGTTCTGCAGGTGCCTTATTAAGTGGCTGGAGGTTCGCAAAGTATGTCCACTGTGCAACATGCCAGTTCTGCAGCTGGCCCAGTTGCATAGTAAGCAGGACCGTGGACCCCCACAGGGCCCCCTCCCCGGGGCAGAGAACATTGTATAGCTCATCACAAGGATCAAACTGTTGCAGGAGCCAATGTCTGCGTGGAGCCAGGAGGAACACAAGCAGTCTCTGTGTTGGCTGCTCTACCTGGGGCACCAGCTGCCGCTTCCTTTGTCTAATGAAGAACTCTTGGGCCAACTAGGCTGGGAACCGAGACTTCTGGGTCTTGTGACAACCAAAGTACTCTGCACTACCCCATGCCAAGAGAAGAGGAGTAGATGAGCCTGCGGGTTTGGTTCAAGAAACCTCATGAGGGTCTCTTGCTAACTCCATTGCACTCTGTCTCCCAGACACTTATCTCCATGTCAAGGTGAATCTTTATCAAGCAGAAGGGATGATAAACACAAGTGTTAGAGAAGGGAACTGAGGGCAGGTCTTTAAAGCCACCCCAACCCCGACCCTGTGGACACATGAGCTTCTATGCAGACCGTGCATGCCTTTGCAGCAGCAAACCCTCCTGGCAGCCCCTGAGCCAAGTGAAAACAGTGGTTACCTCAGCCCAAGCACAACCGGCTGCAGTGCCGGAGGCAGTGCCAACAAGGTTTTTCACGTTATGTCCCTTTGATAAGGCCATCTTGGAACCTAAGGGCTTTGGTTACAAAAAAGCAGCAGTACCCGTCACCACTGGTCCTGCCTCAAGTTCACAACACTTGCTTATCAAATCATCTAAGCTAAAAACATTAGATGTGCTTGGAAAGGTCTGGTCAAAAGCCATTTCCTCTTATTTCCCCTCCTACTCACCAGTGAGGCACAGCCAAGCCGCCATCAGGAGCCCCAGCAGGGGGTGGGCCTCTGAGCCCATGCTGTCCCTGTATGACCTGGGGGCCTCAGGGTGCTGCCCACATTCCCACATATGCAGTGTGGTTCCAGCGTACCTGCTGGTCTTGGCCCACTGCCTCAGTAGGAAGCTGCTGTAAGCCCCTCACATGGCTCCAAAGAGGAGCATCTTACTGATAACGGCCAGTCCTCCTGGCCCTGCTGAGCTGACAGAAGGATGCTAACCCCCTTGCTTCTGCCCATCCTTCTCTCTGTTCTCTTCCCTCTCTTGCCCTATCTCTCTTTCTACTCAAAAGAAAATGCCCATCGTTGACTTAACAATTTAAAAAGTATCCCAAATAAGATCCCTATGTAATTCTGAAGCCAGGGAAACGCTAGAAATTGTGAATAGTTTCAGGAAGCTCCTGCAAGGCTATTCACCATTGGTGCATGCTTCAGTATTTGGACTTGGATAACTAATTGAAAGTGTCTTTATAGGGGAGAAATGCATGCTGCTCTTTGGCTCTTTCTGCCCAACTTTTCTAGAAATGACTCAGAGTCCAGCAGGATTCATGACTATTTTATGTTAGCTATGTGAAGCAGCACTGGGTCCGATAGAAAGTTCTCTTCCACAGCCCTGCTCTCCACCTCCCTCCATCATAGGGGTGGGACTCCTCATCAACAGCTTTGCCTCTCTGCTCCATCCCACAAGTGTGAGTGGGGGAAGTTTCTCATTGGAAATACAGCCTGCATGATATGGAGAGAGTGGAGGAAACTTTGCTACTCTGTTCATGGCATGTCTCCAGGAATTTTCTTGGAATCCAGCCTCTACCGTCTTAGAATGGGCGAGGGAACCTGTCCTTGGCTCAGGTGGCTGGGATCAGATGAGGAGGAAAATTCCCATTAGCCTAGAAAAGTGCTGGGCAGAATCCAGTTTGGGAAATTACAAATCCAGTTGGTCAGAATTGGCTGTACCCTACATGTGACCTATTCGTGGTATGCTAACTAGACTGCTTCTTTAAACAGGGCAAGGGAATATTTTTATATGAAAGCCTTAGTCTGTCTGGCACCCATGAAAAGAACTATTTGTACACTCCTACTTTCACCCTCTGTTTCTGCATTCTCTATTTTGTAGCACAATAGAGTTGAATGCTGCAAAGCACCCAGTTTATAGTGAAATGTTTTCAATGACCAGTGTTAGAAATAGGCTTGCTTTGGACTAGCCTCATTAATAGCCAACACTCACCATTTTCACATAGTGGCTTTGGGACAAATGTCACCTCTTAGTTATGGGGTTCCAATAGGAAATAGAATTTTTCCCTTCAAAGGAGGAATTCTTGTGTTCTATACTGCAAATAATTTCATCTCACAGCTTTTGTAGGATTATAGCCTTTCAGTGCATCAGTACCAAGGAGACAGCCTCACGAAGTCCCTGTATTTGTAGGGAAGCAAATTAATTCATCTCACAGTGCCACAGCTAAAGGCCAGTTGGACCAGATGTTCAAAGCCCATCCATTAGAGGAAAGCTTGAGAGTGCTGTGCGCTCCCCACTAGGCACCATCATGGGTCTGCTTTACACCATGACCTCAACACTTGTGAATGTGCAGGGCTTTTAAAAACCCAGCTCTTCTACTAAGGTGGGGCTTGACACTGGAGTGGTTAAGAGTGTTCACTCTGCTTGTAGTCATCTTCCCTTTCTTGGCTTGGTGTCCTTCTATTGCAGCATGGCCAGTGTCACCTGCAGTAGTTATTACTCTTAGCAACACAATGTGAATGTGTTTGCTCCCCACATCTGGGTCCTCCTCCAGAACGTCCCTGTGCTGCACTGCTGTAACTGAGGACGGCCAGGGTTTATGTCTTCCTTTAATTCTGATTAAAATCACAGTTTTATGTGAAGGACAAGGTCAAATCTCCATTCAAAAAAAATTATTTTTAAAGAACAAGGATCCCTTAATACTCTTTGATCAAGCTCACACCTCACAGTGAGACCAGTGAGGCTGCCCTGTCCAAATCTATCTCCATGAGTTGTTGACCTTTTGTTAATCTGTAGACACGTGAGGACTCTGGTCTGCTTTTGGGCCACTGGCAGGTAACGTGATTTTTTAACTTCATCTTAATGTGTCTTAAGCAACTCAGAGATTGGGTGTTGCGTGCTATGGGTTAGTGGAGCAAAACTCAGCCTCAACTGGACTCTATGGGCAGGTGAATCATTATCAAGTTGTTACTAGGGGTACAGCTGAATTCAGCTGGCTTTAGGAACAGGGAACAAAACCAGCCTGACTTGATTCCTGGTTGAGTAGGCCTAACATGCTAGTTGTCATCTGCTGCTTTTCTTTGCCACAGTGATTTGGTTAGGCCTATCCCTAGTAGTTAAGGCCCTAGCCAAGGAACAGGACAAGACAGTAATGGCCAGATGAGAGCAGGTGGCCCATGGGGAAGTCTGGGCTGAGGGATACAGGGGACCTCACACCATTGCCAAATACCCTGTTCTTGACAAAGATCCTTTCCCCAGTGCCTAGCCCCTCAAATCCATCAAACGAATGACCTCACGCCCTGTTCCTTTCTACATTACCCATTCCAAAGCCTATCATCTTCATGGCCTCGTCCCATTCTGCTAAGCTACCCTGAACGACTGTAGCAACTGTTTTTCTGAGAGGTTTTCTGGGAATTATGAAATGCACACAGGGAGGCATCCCCAGAGCTCTGGAGAGAAAAGGTGCTCAGCTTGATTTGAATCACCCCCTTGCCACTCACTAGCCACGTGCCTTCCTGCAAGTTAGCCTCCCAAAGCCTGTTTCCTTATCCGCCCACCCAGGGATTGTAGTAAGGGTGTCCCCACCAGCTCTTGTGGGGAATTGGCCACCATGTCTAGAGCCCAGCAGGCAGGCCTAGGGTCATGGGGGCTGGTGCTACTAGGTGACATCATCATGCTGGCCACATGGGGCTCCTCTGTTGTCCCGGTAGAAACAACCTCAGCAGAGAGCCTCCTGAGATGTAGGGGCTCTCCCCCTGGGTCCCAGTTTGCCTGGCTCCCTTCCCTTTCCCCTTTTGATCTTCCTTAGTCACTTCCATTTACCTTTGCCCACGGTGCTCCCCAACATGGTTGCTCAGTGCTGAATATTCCTTAATTTTTTGAATAGGTAATCCCTTCAAGTGGTTCACGAATCATAAACAGTTAAGTCTTCCTTGCATCCCTGACCTCCAAGCAAGCCAAGTTTCTCACCCCTTGAGCACCCACTATTAGTTCCTTGTGGATTCTTCCAGAGATTATTTATACATGTACAAGTACACACACATGTACATGTGCATGAGGTGTATGTGTGTGTGTGTGTGTATATATATATATATATATATATATATATATATATATATACACACACACACACACACACACACACACACAGTTGACCCTTGAACAACACAGGTTAGGGGCGCTGACCCCCTGTACAGCCTGTGCATAACTTTACAGTCAGCCCTCCATATCCGCAGTTCAGCATCCAAGGATTCAACCAACTTTGGATCGTGTAGAATGTATTTATTGAAAAAAATCCACGTGTAAGTAGACCTGCTCACTTCAAACCTATATTGTTCAAGAATCAACTGTGTGTATGTGTATAATTTTTTTTCTTTTTTACTTGTGTAATACCAGACAAGTATATTCAAGGAACATTCCTAGTCATGTGGAAGAACCATCCCATAAGTCAGAATATCTGTAAAAGGTGAGCCCAGAATTGGGGGATGTTTCTATAATCACATTCCTTTTGAATAAGGCATATTTTCCACTGAGTGCAGCATGATGAAATTCTAGTTTGCTATCCCAATCAAACTACAATCCCTCCCTGACCCTAACCACTGATGCCCAAATAACAAGACAGCACAACCAGTTTCCAGCCTATCTTTCTGAGTCTGTTGCAGGACACTCAAGAGCAGGCTCCATAGCAAAAAGCAACAGCACAGGCCAGCAGCTTTTGCAGGAGCCTGGACAGGCTGCAGCCGTGCCCCAGCCCCCCAATCCAGTTTCAAGTGAGGACCAAGAGCCCAGCAGTGACGTCTGGCTACAACTGTCATGGTTTCTTAGGCAAGCCCATGTTTTTGAGGCAGAAGTTTGAGAAGCAGCAGTAACTGAAGGCTGAGGCATCCTTCTGTTTTGTGGGGCAGATGTCTCAGATGTTGCTAAGCAAATAGGTGGTCAGCTGCCTCAGCATTAACAGCAGATATGGCTGAACGTTCATGTTCAAGTTCATGAACCTACTCCCTTTCCCTTCCCACTCTTTATGAACACACTAAAAAGAAAATGTTCCCATAGAATTTCTCCTCGCCCAACATTTTTTCCATTCAACATTCAGAAATTATCCCACCAACATTTTCTTTAAAAAAAAAAAAAAATTTAAGTTCATTCTTGCCCCTGCAGGAGATCCAGGTTAAAGCTGCTTCCTCCAGGCAGCCTTGGGGGGAGGGGCATGGACTTGTGCCTCTCATTCCTCACCCACCTCCCTGGTATCCTGCCACACAGAACAGCAGCCCAGGGATTCCCTAGATTAAAAGTGCAACTTGGGCCCCTGACCTGAAACTTGGAAAGGAATCGTATGTGAAACTCCACTCTTCTGTCATTTGATGAACCTCTTGTCTTTCATCATTAGCATTTAGGAATTTGAGTAAAGGGATGAAAGTGTCTAAATTCTGGCGAAATTTGCAGTTGATAATGGAAAATGCTGGGTCATGTTCCTTTAGTAGATTAACGAAGGCTCCCACGTGCCATGGAATGTGCTTCCATTGACTGGGAACATGAGGAAAACAGAGGGGCTTGTTCAGTAAATGTTATTATTCCAGTTCAGCTTCAGAGCCTAAATTGTTGTTGCAAGATGCAGAGTTTTATTCCACTTTTAGACCAAGCATCAGCACACTTGGCTTACCGACCCAGTGCTCACTTCTGTGGCTATAGTGTCAGAGCCTCCCTGCTCCAGGGACGTGTACCTACATTGTGGGCCCCACCAGTGTCAAGGGACTTGTCTATTCTTCCATGAAGCCCCTCTCAGCTCCCTGGGCCAGTACAAGCCTGGCGGACCTGTGTCTTGGGCCAGGTGCACACCATCCCTCCATCCACCCCTTCCCTCCCAGGCCCCCCCTGCTAGAGCAGGAGAGGCAGATGGGGCTAGTGTTAGGAAGTCCTTCCTGGTGACAGCTCAGTCTTCCAAGAGTGTTCCTGAACTGTCATCTCTGGGTCTCTTGACAGATCTTTGCCAGAAAGAGTGGATATTAGTCCTATAGTTTTAAGCCCATTGGGTTTTATTCACTAGATATCGTATAACTCCCTCAAAAAAAGGTTTATGAAATGCTGAGCCTCAGGTTTCATAGACATGTTTGTACACTAAGAATTATGCAGCAGAATATTTTTAAACATTCGCAGTTTTTTGTAAGCTATATATTTTTGTATATTTAATTGCTATTTTAAAATTTTAATGCATTTTGCTAATTACTCTTGTTTAAAAAATAAGACATGCATGTAATTGACTTAAAGTAAATAAAAAGCAGATTTTAAAAATACTTTGTGCTGAGCATGTACGCACCCTTGGTCACCCACATCCCACTTAAGCCCATGTAGCAAGAGCTGAAGAGTGGTTCTGAACAAACAGAACTGGTCACCAGCAACAGGTGATTGTGACAGAGGAGCCTGGCTTATCTCTTCCCATGGTGTGGGGTGCCAGTGGGGTGCCAGTCAGGGGTGATGAGTGGAGCACCAGGCCACAGCAAGGGAGAAGGCAGAGAGGCCAAGGCCCCCCTGCCACCCTGGCCTCAGCACCATAGGTGTGGCTGGACACAGTCAAGCAGTCTCCCAAATGTGGACACCAGTGCTCAGGAGGGCTGCAGTGGTGGAACTGGCCCACACCTCACCCCTCTAGCTATATCCCAGGTCTGGAAATACCAACTATTCTGTTGGGAGGAGAAAAAAACATCTCCTGGTCCAAAGCCATCCTGTGGCAGCTACTGTTTCTACTCATCAACCCTCACTAGGACCTCTGCTGCTCAGCTTTGGCCCCATAGCTTCAGGGAAACTGCTCCCCCTCAAGGCCATGCGTGACCCTGCAACCAAATCTGTGCCACCTCTGAAACCTCTTCTTAATGCAGGTGCCTGGAGAGCTCCTCTCCCCTCAAGTCTCCTGAGCAACAGGCCCCCTGCGCTAGTCCCCTCTGACCACTCTTCAGTGTTCTTCGCAGCCTTTTCCTTCTCTGCACATCTCTTGTTATTCTCACTCTACCTTGGGATTCACTAAATTCCCACCTACATTTTACCCACCTACATGCACATCATTCTCAGGTCTCTGACCTAAATATCCAGCTACCTGTTTGGCATCAAAAATCAGGCAGCCCAAAACCAAGTCTCCCCAGCAAGCCTAGGTGCCCTCACAGAACCTCCTTCCCCCACTTCCAATCTCCACATCTCTAAACTCAACCCTCTAAAGCATCTCTCTCTACCTGACCATCCACTGCTCCCATCTTGGTTTGACCACCTTCCTTTCACACCTGGACCATGACCACAGCCACGACCACCCCCACTGCCTCTAGTAGGGGAGTGTGGGATGGGACCCTCAGGCTAGTATTTGGAGGGCTGACTGGAAGGGATAACTGCTGAGATGAGACAGGGCAGTGGCTTAGACCAGGGTGGTAGCTGTGGTGACGAAAGACTGAGTTTACATGCATCTCACAAACTGGAGGTAGTGAAATGGCAGGAAACTGGGAGAGGATGCTGGCGGAGGTTCAGGGGAGAGGATGGAGACATTTCTGTGTAAAGATGGCCTTGGAGATACAGAAGAGAAGGGAAGGGGGGAAGGGGAAGGGGAAAGAGGGAAGAGAAGGCAGTCAATGCCTTGGGACTGGAGCTCAGAGGCAAGGGCTGGGCCAGACATGCTACCTTAGAAATCAGAGTCAAGGTGAGTGCTGATGACTGCTTAAGGAGATCAAGGATTGAGCCTGAGGGCTAGCAATATCTAATTATCTTCAGTGGAGAATAAATTGGCAGAGACAAAGTGGCCTAGGAGATAGAAGGAAAAGCAAGAGGGGTCTGCAGTGTTAGAACTGAGGAAGATGAGAACACGAAATGTCCATTAGATTTAGCGACTGGAGTAAAAGGATGGGCTGAGCACAAAGCACAAAGAGAAGTCACAGAGGCAGTTTCTCAAGAGCAGGAAGTGGTGAATCCATGGAGGTGGAAGGCGACTTCAAGGCACAAGAGGAAAGGGGGCTCTGCCGGATTCTAGCTGTGTGACTTTGGGCAGGTTTCCTCCTCTGTTAAGTTGTGGAGATGACAAGGGCTGCATGACACGACCCACAAAAAGCAATGGCACAGCCTCGTGAGCACAGTAACTGTGGGGAGAGCAGGTGGGACCCCACAAGGCCTCAGAGGTCAACCTGGGTCTCCATGGGCAGCGAACGGGCTCACGCTGGCTCCATTCCTCGGCCCAGAGGAAGCAGCCAACCTCTACCAAGACTCCATCTAGAAACCTGTCTCTCCTCAAGCAGCCTTTTGAGCCTCCCACACGCAGCCCCTCCACTAGATCCAACTGAGCCAGCCTCCCAGGCAGTTTCCAGCAAGCACAAGGCAGGGAGCAGAAGGCGGGAGAGCCCCGCCCTGCTCTCCATGAGCTAATCAATGGACACCTCAATTCCTCCCTTTCTACTAGCCTGAAATAACCAGATTCCCCCCACTCCTTGAAAAGCTGTCGATACTGGCAGCCCTCTTTGTCTGCTTTTAGTCTTCCAGATGTGCTTTTTCTACTAGCTTACTCACTTCCATCACATCAATTATCCCTCCACTATCCAAGGAAATTCTGCCCAGGGGAGAAGTCCTTTCCCTCCAAACAGACCTTCCCAGGATCTACAGTGTAAACAAGCTGGAACTGCCCTTCCAAAAGTTGCTTAACTGTTAAAGTTACAGGCACAGAATTAACCTGCCCAGTAAGTCTGTAGAACCTTGAAACATGTTTTTCAATACGTTCACACAAGCTAAATGCACACCAGAGTTAATGCACAGAAGATGATCTCCAAGGCCACATTGACAAAATTGTGATTAGATTATAATACATAGTATCAACAGCTTGCCTTACATTTAGCTAGTTCAACAGGACACAAAACCACAGCCCGCTGAACACAGAACAGCTCTCCTCCCCTGAAGTGGCTCCACAGAGTGATGCTGAATTTCAAAAATACACAGCAAGTTGAACAAAGATATACTGAAGAGCAACTTAAATACAGAGAATTCTCACCGACATGGACATGGTCCACTTTTTTTTTTTTAATATATATCTTTCCTTACTGGTTATTAAGATTTATCTTGATGACTTAGAAAAATACATTTGTCCTTTCTCGCTTTGATTCAGGTAGTACACAATCATAAAACTGAGTAAGTCTCTTAAAAAAAAAGTCCACAGATCCCACTGTGGAAGGTTCCAGGAACCCCTCCCCAGGTAATCAGGGGATCTTCAATAGCTCAAGGAGTGCTCCGACAGCTCCAAAATAACCCTGAAAAAAAAAAAAAGAAAGAAAGAAAAATAAGAGCAATTCTCCTTTGACTTATTTAAACTACCATAAATATGATTACTAGCATTAAAGCCAACACAGCCCTTAATTCCTGACACCCATTTCCTGACTCCCATTTTGCTGAGCCCAAGGCCAGCCTGGGAGCAGAGAAGCTCTGCAGAGCTCCTAGGCAGCGGGGGAGGACACTCTGGCACATCAGACCAGAGCCCACAATTGGGGATCCACAAGTTATGAGGCCCAGAGCGGCCCAGTTACCCCTGGTAAAGGACGGTACCTGGGCCGTCTCCTGTGGAATGAGGTGGTGAGAAGCAACAGGGGCCTGGAGCATTTCCAGACAACTCTGGGATGAAGGGAAGATAAGACATGAAGTGCAATGAAGGAGAAGCGGGAACAGGTCACAGAGGGAGAGGGCTGCCTGGGCTGAGGGTGGAAAGAAGGGGGTGGGATGGGTTCAAGACTCGCCTGAAGAAGGGGATGAGGGTGGCAGAGATGTTGATGTCTCTCCCACACATCCGGTCACACCACCCCTGAGAGAACAAGGACACAGGAGCAAGAGATGTGGAGAGCAAGGAAGGGGGTTTCATACAGGATGTGCAAAGCTGAGGTGCCCCTGGCAGCCAAGCAGCCACACCCAGAAAGTCACCGGATGTCTGGATTTGGAGCGGGGCAGCAGTCAGGGCAGTACTGGCAGAGGTGAGCAGCAGAGAAGTGGACAACAGAACCTTCAGGCAACGTGTAGAGAAGGGTAAGGACAGAGGAGCAACATCTGAAGAACAGAAGCAACTGAGGGGAAGGCAGCAGCATGAGACAGAGAAGCAGCAGCTGAAGGAAGGCATTACAGGACCATCTCCTGAAGTAAGCAATCAAGGCCAAACACAACCAAGACATGACAACCCAAACACGAAACCTAAACAAGGATTAAATATAAAAGAAAATGAGGCAAAACCCATACTGGCAGAAATCAGCAGGAATCAGAGAATAATCGTACAATGATACAGAATCCATCAAGGTCTCCAAAGGATGCAATCAGACAGTAAAGTACTGTAAGAAAGAGAGAAGTGACTGAAAAAGGAATATGGGAAGATCCTGGAAGACCTGCTATGGATTAGAAGAACATATGAGGGACTTCCCTGGTGGTGCAGTGGTTAAGAATCCGCCTGCCAATGCAGGGGACATGGGTTCGAGCCCTGGTCCGGAAGATCCCACATGCCGCGGAGCAACTAAGCCCGTGCGCCACAACTACTGAGCCTGCACTCTAGAGCCCGTGCTCCGCAACAAGAGAAGCCAGCAAAATAAGAAGCCCGCGCACTGTAACGAAGCGTAGACCCCGCTCGCCGCAACTAGGGAAAGCCCGCGCACAGCAACGAAGACCCAACACAGCCATAAATAAATAAATAAATAAATAAATTTTAAAAAAGAAAAAAAAACACATGAGAAGTCTCTGAAATATAAATAACTAAGGTTTAGTCTATTTTCCAAGAAAAGCTTCTCCAAAGAACATGTGGCCACACAACAGAGGCCTGCCCTTTCACTCTTTTTTGGCTTTAAAAGTAAGCAGCCACGGGGACTTCCCCAGTGGTCCAGTGGTTAAGCATCTGCCTTCCGATACAGGGGACACGGGTTCAATCCCTGGTCAGGGAACTAAGATCCCACATGCCGCAGGGCAACTAAGCCCGTGCGCCACAACTACAGAGCCCATGCACTCGCCCGCACACCTCAACTAGAGAAGCCTGCGCACTACAACAAACAGCCCGCATGCCAAAAAGAAAGATACCGCATGCCACAACGAAGATCCCGTTTGCCGCAACTAAGACCTGACACAGCCAAATTAATAAATAAATATTAAAAATAATAAAAAATAAATAAATAAGCAGCCACATGAATGTATTATGAGAGAAAGTCAGAAACTGTAGAAGGGACACAACTGAGCAAGACTCAGCCACACTCAGAAACCCACAATCACAGCCAGAGGATAGAATTCAAGGGTGTTCACTTTATTCTTTTTTTTTTTTTTTTTAATTTTTTGGCCACGGCACGCAGGAACTTAGTTCCCTGACCAGGGATGGAACCTGTGCCCCCTGCAGTGGAAGCACAGAGCTTTAACCGCTGGACTGCCAGGGAAGTCCCAAGGGTGTTCACTTTGTAACAGTTAGCTCTACACATAAAGTGGTTTTCTGTATCTGTGTTTTATTTTACAACAAAAGAAGAAGGGATAAAGTTAACCATTATAATGAGTTCCACTGAAGACCCAAAACCTACTATCTAGTAAAAGACAGAGGTTGTTACAAGCCAAGAAGTGTAAGATGAGAACAGTAAACAATGAAAGAGAAAGGCTTGAGAAGAATCTATACAAAGCTTTCACAACAGTAGACACACTGACTTCAGTGTGCAGACAGGAGAATATTTCATGACTCAGAGAACCTAAAATAATCAGAGTTCCACAAGTACAGAGATCGACATTAGAGCCAGAGGCATGAATGTAAATGGAAAACACAGAGACAAACAGAGCCAACAGGCTAACCAGAGAGGAAGTCAAAATGGGAAAAACAAAACTTCATAAAGGGTTCATGTCGTAATTATTATGATATGAAGACGTAAGTTAAAAAAAAAAAAAAGTTAACCTAAGAAACCTCCACATTCTGCCTTGAAAAAGGTTCAAAAGAGGTAGAAACTCAGCAGGAGGCAAGTTATACTAAGATACAACATTAAACAGGGTTTCTTTTTATTCTAATATTAAGCAAAATAAAACAGGTCAAAGATCACAAAAAGCAAGATGCATATAAAAGGTATAAGAAACTGATAATTCAGTACCGATTTACTAATATAATAAGATTAGAGGTAAAAAGAAAGTTAGATAACTTAAACTTTAAGCTTTTTAATATGGGGAATTATGCACTTTGGGTTTTAATTATGAACTTAAGCAACTTAAAAGGAAAAACTTAAAGCAACCTTAAAAGAAAAAACAATCTCTTCATATTACTTTAAATCCTACTTTGATTTCTGTCAATTCATAGAAACACTGTTAAAGTAAATATGCAAATACAATTCTGAAAAATGTTCATGATAACACTATCTACAATCCACTTTAACACTTGAAAGAGTCCAACTCTCCCACAACCAAGGGGAGGAAAGAGAAAGTCCCTTCCATAGCTCTGGTTCTGTTCCTCAAACTGAAAAACAGAAAGGCACTTTCCAAAATCGGATTATCAGGTTGAGCAATTCAGTTATTCTTTTCCACATAGCCTGTATATGTGTTAAGTTCTTAATGATAGTGTGGCTCTAATCCTGGAATGCTTTTTACTGATCTAGTTGTTTTTAGAACATACATCTTAAATAACTGGCAAACTGGCACATGAACTATATCAATACATAAAAACTGACATCAAAAAATGAAAAAAGAATTCAGAGTAAGTGCATTTACAAAGTAAGTGCAAATTGCAATGGGGAAAATATAAAGGACGGTTCAGAAAAGAATATGGCATCAGTAATATAGCTGGCTGTTCATCAAGACTTTCTTCTTTAAAACTGCTGAAGCTCAAAATTAAATTAACCAAATATCTACCTTACATTAAATCAGGTAAGAAACAGCTTTTGAACATGACCAAAGTTAACCCATATTATACAAGTACAGAAACAAATAAGTACTGCTTCAAATTCCAGCGCAGCATGAACTGCATGCCCTTTATGAAGGTAAAGTGTCACAGGAAGTAAGTCTGCTTACCTCGTGTTCCGAAAAAAGTGCTTTCAACTGTCCCTTGGACCAATAATCCAAAGCATATGCCAAGAGCCGCATGGCGATCGTATTAATTCTCAAGAAATTTCCAACAAATACCACCTGGTTAATGTTCTGAGCACATCAAAAAAAAGGCAATTAGTTTTCATCTTAATTTCTGTTCTCTCATAAAAGCTACCCCAAAGAGAGTACCATGTACGTAGTTTTTAGCAGCAAGTTGACTGCTGATCAAAAAAAAGTATTTACATTTAATCCAGTTGATCCAGGGCTACTTAAATTTGATCCCCAGACAACTCTAAACCTACTTCAAAGTATGCCAGAAAATGTCACAGGAGAATACAGATTAGGAAAAGCATTTGAATTAAATTTGACAAACAATAACTACAATTAAATAAAAAGTTTTATACAGATAAGTAAAAAAATATTAAGACCCAATTCAAAGAAGAAAAGTAACACAAATAGGCAAATTATACAAGAAATATCACAGACAAAAAAATTCAACCTCACTAAGTGAGCAAAAAAAGTAAAATTTTAGATCCATTAAAAGTTAGCAAAGAACTCCAGATGTTGGCAGCTTCCTTCCTTGGATGTCTGAGGGACCCAACATCTTACATCCTGCGGAGAAGGAAGAATTCGAACATCAGCAGAAGGAGCTGGAAAAAATCTGCAACTCCATCATTACCAAGCTGTACCAGAGAGCGCAGGAGGCATACATACCAGGAGCTCCCCCATCTGGTGGTGCCTCCTCCGAGCCCACCACTGAAGAGGTTGATTAAGCCAACCTAGTATAGATTTAGCATTGTTTCACAAAAAACACTGAAGGACCCAAATGTGTAGCAAATTCCAAGGCAGTTTTAAAGCTGAGCTGCTATAGTAAACAACTGGGCGTTCTTGATACTTGAACAGTGAATATGTACACAGGGAAAGGAAATAACATTGCACTTTATAAGCACTGTATTGTACGTGGAAAATGCAATGTCTTAAATAAAACTGTATTTTAAATTGGCACCATAAAAAAAAAGTTAGCAAAACAAACAACTGAAATTCTACCCCCAATATTAGTTAAGTTGTGGTAAAACCAATCCATTCATTCATTGCTAAAAATGATCTAAATTGGTGCAGCCCTTGTGCAAAGCATCTTGGCAATACCTATCACAATTCATAAATATGATATTCTTTAGATGAGAAATCTCACTCCTGAATAAGTCTCTTATCAAGAATAAATCCATCCAAGGAACAGCTTCACGCTTAAAAATGCTTTACTGCAGAGCTATCATCGGCAAGCAACCAAATGCCCAGTTCTATGTGAATGACTTATGACATAAAAAGAAATCAAATATACAACCATGCAATTTATAATATTTAAGTAAAAAACATAGAATGGTATGTACACCAACTAAAATATCTTAAAATACATAAGCACAGGACTTAAAGGAACATGCAACAAAGAAAATAGAAGTGTTAAAATATTCAAATAAAGAATTTTTAATTTCTTCATGCTGATACAGTATTTTTAACTAAAAATGAGACAATCCTTTTGTACCTGTTGAGGTTTCCTTTTTAAGTCACATGCTTATATTATCTATTTAAAAGAATAATTTTAAACAAAAGTGTATAAATAGGGATAAGCTATAAAGCTGCACCAACTGGATCCCCAAGGGAAGGCCATTCTTAGTTCTTTCATAGCCCTGTACAATGCTGCTTGACCTGAATGCTACAAGGCAGCACTGTAAAGAAGCTGAAAGCACAAAGACAGCTCTGCTGCAGTGGAGGGGGAGCAGGGTGGGCATTCCTCGGCCCACTCAGTCTTCTCCCAGCTTCAGTGCCTTCCTCTGGATTCATTCCCAGGGACTCTAGAGCTCAACAGTGGGCGTGGCATCTAGATTCAGCATCGCCATCCATCACCACCACCCAACAGTCCCCATCATCTGCAATACTGGCTACCTCCCCTACCTTCCTCTACTTTTTCCTCTACTTCTAGATAGTAGTAGTGTTTATCTTGAGTAAGGGAAAAAAAAAATCTATTAAGATTAATCTACATGTGAAACGTTTTAACTTTGCCAATGAAACAAACTCCACCACTTACGACTACATTTAGGCACTGTTCAGAGAAAACAGACGTATACAAGGCGGGGCCCACATAGTAAGTTCTGTATTTTCCTCAGAGCAACTAAAAAAATCCATGTCCCCTTACTTCATTAAGGGCACACATTCTTGCTATTGAGCCAATGTTGTTGGTGATGGTGATCAAAGTCGCTCTGGCAAGGTCCTCTTTACTCACAGCTTCTCGCTTCTCCTTGCTCATCATGTTTCCAAAGCTATGATGGAAAAAAAAATCTCATTGCTAAACTAAAGGCAACACAGCTCAACAGAACTTAATGTTACTTTACTAAGACAAAAGTTACTTTCAGGGCACCATTGTTCAAATATTCAAACATTTTATTACAAAATAACAGAGCATCTGCTCAAATAGAAATGCAACTTCAAGAACTCAAGCATTTTTTTTTTTAAATAACAGGACACAGAATTTTATTTTAGTTTAGTTTTTAGTTTTTTCCTCAAATATTTTTTTTAATGAAGTTTTATTTTATTTTATTTTATTTTATTTTATTTTTGGTCACGCTGCATGGCTTGTGGGATCTTAGTTCCCTGGCCAGGGATCAAACCCATGGCCCTTGCAGTGGAAGCTCGGACTCCTAACCACTGGACTGCCAGGGAATTCCCACACCTCAAGCATTCTGAATGAGCAAATGGCTTTCCCTGTGGTTTCCACCGAAATCTAGCTTTGACGCCACGTATCTGCACATTCAGATCCACTGAAGGCACCATGCTCCTTCTGCAACCAGGCTAAGTTTCAGGAAGATGCCTCAATTAGCAATTCGTCCCCAACTGCATAGCTGTTCCACTCAGCTGAATGGTCACATTCACATCTGGTAAACTGCTTTATCTGACATCTGAGTCCCTGAGTAAACTATTTAAGAGTTTCAGATTTCCCTAGAAGATCAGGTATTTCAAAGTACCTGACCAGCAGAATTGATATATAAATAACTATGACCTGATCACAAACCCAACCAATCAGAAAAGGAAGTGATTATCATTGAGCAGATAGTACAACATAGAAAATGGAATCTACAGCATTTACAAAGTACCTAAAATTAGTAAACAAACATGTATATGAGTGCCTTTTCTATTATTAAAAACCATGTGCCCCAATACACAGAAAAGCAACTGTATTTCTAAACAATCCAAAAATGAAATTAAGAAAACAATTCCATTTATAATAGCATTAAAGAGAATAAAATGCTTAGGAATATATTTAACAAGAGAATAACACTTGTATACTGAAAGCTACAAAACATTGGTAAATAACAGCAATGATCTAAATGGAAAGACATTCTATCTTCCTGGGTCAGAAGACCTGATAGTGTTAGGATGGCAATACTTTCCAAAGTGACCTAACAGACTCAACACAATCCCTGTCAAAATCCCAGTTGCCTTTTGGTGCAGATTATCAACAAGCTGATCCTAAAATTCACATGGAATGTCAAGGGACCCAGGTTAGCCAAATCAATCTTGAAAAAGAAGATTAAGTTGAAGGATTCACTCTTCTCAGTCTCAAAACTTAGTACTGCAAAGCTACAGTAATCAAAGCAGTGCGGTACTGGCATAAGGATAGAAATATAGATCAATGCAATAGAAATGAGAGTCCAAAAATAAACCCATACATTTATGGTCAAGTGATTTTCAACAAAGGGGCCGAGAGAATTCAATGGGGAAATAATAGTCTATCCAACAAATGGTGCTGGGACAACTATATATCCTATATAGCCACATGCAAAAGAATGAATCTGAACCTCTACCTCACACCACACACAAAAATGAACTCAAAATGGATCATAGACCTAAATGTAAGAGCTAAAACTATAAAATGCTTAGAAAAAAATACGTAAGTCAGTCTTCATGATCTTAGGTTAGGCAATGATTTCTTATACATGACATCAAAAGCACAAGTGATGAAAGAGAAGACAGATAAGAATGAGTTCATCAAAATTTTAAAACTTCTATGCTGCAAAGGCCACCATCAAGGAAGTGAAAAGACAACCAACAGACTGGGAGAAAATATTTGCAAATTATATACTTGATAAAGGACCTGTATCCAAAACATATAAGAATTCTTACAATTCAATAATGAAAAGACAAAGAATCCAACTAAAAAATGAGCAAAGACTTGAACAGACATTTCTCCAAAGAAAATAAAGAGCCAATAAGTACATTAAAAGATGTTCAACATCATCAGTCATCAGGGAAGTGCAAATCAAAATGAGAGATCCCCTTACATCTATTAAGGCAATTAAAACCCAAAAGACAGACAATAACAAGTATTGGCAAGGATGTAGAGAAATTTAAACTCTTATATACTGCTGGTGAAACTGTAAAATGGTACAGCCACTTTGGACAACAGTTTGACAGTTCCTCAAAAGATTAAACACTGAGTTACCATATGACCCAGCAATTCCACTCCTAGGTATATACCCAAGAGAATTAAAAACATATGTCCACACAAAGACTTGTACATGAATGTTTATAGCCCCATTATTCATAATAAACCAAAGAGTTGAAGCAACCCACAAGATAATCAACTGATAAATGGATAAATACAACATTCTATATCCATACAAAGAACATTATTCTGCAGTAAAAAGGAACAAAGTACTGATTCATGCTACTACATGGATGAACCATGAAAATATTATGCTGAGTGAAAGAACCCAGTCACAAAAATCACACATTGTATGATGCCATAGAGAGACAGAAAATAGACTAGTGTTTACTAGGGACTATGTGTGGGGGAATGAAGAGTGACAGCTAACAGATACCAGGTTTCTTTCTGGAATGATGAAAATGTTCCAAAATTGTATTATGAAGATGGTTGCAAAATTCTATAAATATACTAGAAACTACTAAATTGCACACTTTAAACAGGTGACTTCATAGTATGTAAAGCTATTTAAAGGGTAAAAGATATACCCAATACTTAATATTTTATTCCTGTATTTTTTTTTAATTGGGGTATAGCTGATTTACAATGCTGTGTTAGTTTCAGGTGTACAGCAAAGTGAATCTGTTATATAAATAAATATAGCCACTCTTTTTTAGATTCTTTTCCCATATAGGCCATTACAGAGTATTGAATAGAGTTCCCTGTGCTATACAGTAGGTCCTTATTAGTCATCTGTTTTATATATAGTAGTGTGTATGTGTCAATCCCAATCTTCCAATTTCTCCTCCCCCACCCCTTACCCCCCCGTAACCATAAGTTTATTTTCTACATCTGTAACTCTATTTTGGTTTTCTAGATAAGTTCATTTGTAGCCTTTTTTTAGATTCCATATATAAAGTGATATCATATGGTATTTGTCCTCCTCTGTCTGACTTACTTCACTCAGTATAAGAATCTCTAGGTCCATCCATCCATGTTGCTGCAAATGGCATTATTTTGTTCTTCTTTATGGCTGATAATATTCCACTGTATATCTTGTATTTCTTAGAGCACACACGCCCCTTTCCCTTACCTTGAAGCCACAGCCCAGCCTGGCAGTCCAAACCTCTCATAGTCCCCTCCATAAATGTCTCGTACTAGTTTATCCACTTTGGTGCTATCTCCACGTGATGCCATTTCAAGAGCTTCTTCAAATGTGGTACAGCCAGTAAGAAGACAGCAAAGACCAAAAAAAGTTCCTCCTCCAAGACTGTGATTAAAAACAAACATAGTATTATAACATTTTTCAAAATAATAGGAAGGTAATACTTATGAATCCAAAACCATATTCATGTATCAACCCACTCTTGCCCCATCCCAATCATGCAGATGCCACTAAGTAGGAAACAAGTCTGTGAAAAGATAAAAATAAAGTGTCTAATGGACACCTTGAAGATACCATATTCACATAAGCCAAGCAAACAAAGCAGCAAAACACAGGGCCCACCTCTTTACCCATGTCCCCAATGCAGTCTGGGCACCTGCTGAGTACTAGAAGCCTCAGGTGCAGATCAGCCCACCAGGGCCATGGTGGCACCTCTTCCCTTTCTCTCTCCAAGTGCAAGCCCCGAGTCATCCTCATCCAAGCATCTTGTCACCCTGGGTCATCAGCCCCCCTTACCCGACTAGAACTCCTCCATGAATGTGTTTTCTCTCCCAAAATTACTCCTCTCATTCTTTAACTGACACCTGTTCAAAAACGTGTTTATCCCAATCCCCAGCTCCTGTTTTTCCTCAAGTGATCGCTGATCCTTAAACCAAAAGGTATTCATTCTCATCTGCCACCTAATCCTCCCTTTTCAGACTACCCTCCCCCAAACATTTTTCTACTGCTCAGTACCTCCACTTCTAGATCTCACGACATCCCCTGGCCATGTGTATGTGTGGATACATGTAAAATCTAAACTAGTTCAAAGCTGGGATCTTGCCTTGCCTTCTCCTTATAAATGCTACCTAGTAGCTTTGGTTACTTTATGGTATATGCACACCATAACACTATCTGAGGGCAGGGACCTTGGGCTCAATGAGTCCGCTGATGAGATATTTTATGAAACGATGGTAATGAAATCTTCAGCAATAGAGATTAAAGAAAAGTAGACCATGAAATCAGAATTTCCAAAGAGAAACAATATTTGCTTCCATAATCCCAGAGAAACATATCTTTCACATAATTTTAACAGGTTCTTGAAGATGTTCTTACATGCAGTACCTGAAAACTCAGTTTTAACCCATTATGATATCAAGAATAAATAATGACCTTTATATAAAAGACCTACCTGGTACCTGTGACCCGCTTATAATTATCTTTGGAATATACTGCTAAGATGCTAACCCCAGAGCCAATGTTCACCAGGAGCAGAGGGTATGGATTTCTCAAATCAAATGGTAACTTCTGACATTTTTCAGAATCAGCAGGGTTTTCAAAGTAATAGCACTGTGACCGTCCATTGAATCCAACTGAGTCAATGTATAAAATTCCTTTTATTAAGCAATCTAGTTCATCAAGTTTGCAAAGCTGAAGATCACCTATCTGTAATGAAATAAAAATGTATTCAGATTTTTTAACAAGCCAAGCAGAAATAAAAACTCCGTTTAATAAGGCATTCCCCTCTACATAAGACAAACCATAAAAGTGCTCATGGATGTGTACTATTTGTGCCTGCTTTACAAAACAGATCTGCAGACAACAAATATAGGGATGGACTGACAAGACAGAATTCTGCTCCCACAGACCCAACACACTCAAACCACCGCAGCAGCTGGAGAAATGTGCCAAAACCCAAGCAGAAAACAAGATGTCTGCTTACGGGAACCATGAGGCAGGAGCACAGCTGAGGGCACAGCCCCATCAGAAAGCAGACTCTAAGAAGTCTAAATGATGCAAGGACCTGGAAACACATGGCAGGAGCCACAAGGAATCCAACATCTACCTTCCAAAGACCATCTTCAAGGCTACAGAGCAGTATCAAAGTAGGCCACACTTTATTATTAATAATCTGCAGCCAAAGGACTGAAAGTATCCAATTAGAAAGTAAAATACTTCACTATTTAAACTGATTACAGCCTCAAGGGATGGGGGGAGTTTAGCAGAATCAAAATTTAAAACATTGTTATCAACTTAATTTCATTTAAATAATTAATAAAGGGATGATTAAATTATTATTCATATTATGGAACAGTGTATAGCAATTAAGAATGAAGAGGATCTTTATACAAACATACATATATATCAATATATATACTTTTTTTTTTTTTGGCCACGCTGCAAAGCATGCAGGATGTTACTTCCCCGACCAGGGATTGAACCCGGGCCCCCTACAGTGGAAGTGCAGTCTTCACCACTGGACCGCCAGGGAAGTCCCAAGAATGAAGAGGATCTTTATTCAATTAAGAATTGAAGTGGGAAGAACTCCAAGACATGTTTTTAGTCAAAAAAAAAAAAAAAAAAGTTGAGAAATATTTTATACAATATGATCCAATTTGCCTTATTTTAAAACCATATT
Organism: Eubalaena glacialis; assembly: GCF_028564815.1. Classification (NCBI taxonomy): domain Eukaryota; kingdom Metazoa; phylum Chordata; class Mammalia; order Artiodactyla; family Balaenidae; genus Eubalaena; species Eubalaena glacialis. The sequence goes on along the minus strand of NC_083728.1, from coordinate 31,560,478 downwards.
TATATGCACGTGTATGTGTCATACACAGTCATGCACAGAAAAACTAAAAAGATATATAAACTTTTAACTGTGGTAACTTTGCAGAGATGATATAAAGCAACTTTCACTTTTTACTCTATGAACTTCTACCCCATTTGAATGCTACCAGCATTATCTACCTACTCAATATATGTGACAAATACAAAGATGCCTCAACCGCCTAAAACACCTATTTCTGTTTAAAACCAAGTTTAGCCCTGCAAGTCCTCCCCCTTTAATTCAACTCTCATTTGATTACATTATACTCAATTTACTTTGATCCAAAGGACACGGAAGTCAATAGGTAACTTCATCTTAATCCTTAAGTAATCCCTAATTACGAATATTAAATTACTCCTCTGACGAAACCCAAGCCCTTGAAAACGTTCATCACTGTCCTTATTTTATCTGCTCGTGCCCTCCCTGCCACGATGAATTCAATTCTGATTTCCTGACACTTGAATCTCAAGTGTCAGCATTTTCATTTCAAGGCAAAATCGTTTTACACTGGTAGCCTACTGGAATAAAAGTAGTTTTCTGCCATTGTATGTCAAACCAATACCTCCTTTTATCTTTCCCATAATTCATGTTATCCTGAACTGCCCTGCTGTGCTATTATTCCTAATGAATCCCAGCCTAATTGACAGAGTCAGATGACCAAATACGTAAGTTATTTCACTAACTCAAGTTACTCATACTGTATGTGTTGCACCCACAAGCAAACTCAATACAATGTGAGGAAATCTGATTCACATTTAAAAAGAAACAGGGTAAACTCCATATTTTTAAAAATACTTCACTGTGGTTTATTAGATAATAGTTACTCCCGATGCACAAACAGGATTTGTTAGGCATTTCATTTTCCCACAGTTTTCAAGGACAGCGCTGGTGCATACAGATGAGAAACCCCAACAGCCTAAGAGCCAATCCCTAAAGTCTAAAATCTACTCTGCACCTCTCCTTGGATTAGCACACAGCACACAACCTCTGGTAACAGCCCAAATGGTATTCAAACATGTTCCAAAGGCATCTCTACAGGGTCCCAGAAATCGAGAGGTTTTCTCCTCTACCTATCAGTTATAATCCAGAGTCCACTGTGACCGCAAAGGAGGGGGACCTCCTCTCCTGCTACCTTCCCGTTTACTCACAGGTAGAAAAGAAACCACTGAAAACCAACAACCAAGAAAAATTCAAGCAAACAATGCAAAACCAGTTTTAAAATTCATGTCAATTCTATATTATGGTTATGGTCAGTTATGGGAGAAAGGAGATACAGGACAAAGAAAGAAAACAAAGTCACAAACCATACAATGACACGCAAGGTTGGGGGGGAGAAAATGAAAAACAACATAGGCAAAGGCAGAATCTCTGTAATAACATTCTCATTGGTGGCATTAAAAACATGGTCACTGAAGATATTTTAAATCTACACTGCACTCTGAAGGTCAGAGCCTTGGCCAATTCACCCATCAATTCTCCCATCTACCCCCACATCCACCCTCAAATGACCTAGCCTCAAGGCCTTACACACAGTGTTCACTGAATGAAAACAAAATCAAGGGCCCACTGGCACTCCCCCTACTATCCAGACTCCTATTAACAAGTGTGCAGCTCAGGACACATTAAAAGGCATTTGGGGAGAGCAGACTCTGCTGTCAACCATCTCTGACTAACCCTGAGGCCTGAAAAACACTGCTTTGGACCAGAGTTCCTCATATTTCTAAATAGTAAAATTGCCAAGAAACAAATGAGGGGGATAAGAAAAATTATGTGGTAGATAAGATTGGAAACAATTTTATAACATGAAATGACATTAATTTTTTAAATTATTTTTCAATCACATTGTTTAAGACAATGATATTGTTCCTCACTGGTAGTTCCTTCCTGTGCTTATTACAGCTTTACTATTTTTTCATACTAAAAGAACAACAAAATGCTATGCTGTTAGTGCTTCTGATTCTCATCAACTCATCTGAATTGGGCAAAAAGTAAACTATACAACAGTCTCTAGATGGCAACTCCTATCACTAATTGATATTTAATCTTAACTTGACTCAAGAAAATTCAAGTTCCATTAGAGATGGAAATGATTCCACCACTTGCTATTGGTATTATTTTTAACAATCAGATTACCATAAATTGTATATAAGCTAAAAAATGCATACTGTGAGAAAATCCTGCTCAAATTTGTACGCTCCACCTCCAGTGGCACAAAAGACAGTGTGGAGACTCGAGAAGTTTTTATCTCTGCCCATTTGAATAAAAGCAGGCATGTCATGAGTGGGAAAGCGTATAAAGTGCAGATTGCCTTTGCGTCCACACAGAGTCAGATCCTTCAGCTCCAGGTGCACGTCCCGAATACCCGTGGACCCATAAGCCACATTGGAGGTCAGGTACTTTCGAATGCTTTTAAGACTTTCCACTTCTTCCTCTTCTTCTTCAGCAGTGATGTCTTTGGGTTCAAAATAAACCAGCTTGACCAGGGTCCCACCAATATCCAAGCCAAACCAAGGAAAAACTAAATGGGGAAGGAAAAAAAAGTCAGAACAGCTTTTTTTCTGAAAACTAAATTTACACTTATTAGATTAACAATTTATTTCATACCTTGAGGTTTCCAAGAACTATATACACAAAAAGGTTTTTGGGAGAAGAAATGTGATTGTCTAATCTGGAAACAAATCTTAAAAAAAAAATTACAAAGATCAAAAAGAAAAATATCACAATGTTAAGCCAACACAACCCTCTTAGACAAGCCCAAACTGCACTGAGAAATATTAAAAAACAGCAAAATGACTACCCATTAACCTCAACTCTGAAAAAAAAGATTGAGAATGAAAATCTTCATCCTTGCCCTTGCCTTAAAGAAATGTTGAGACTTTTCAGAGCTTTGGTTTAGTACTCAAACTAGGGCTAGAGGAAATTCCCAACCCTATGTAACATATAAGCTCCAGTGGTCAATTTCTCTCAAACCCTGATATCAATCAATCCATCAGGTTTCAATGGCCATCAGTGGAACAGGTGTTTCAAAGTTAATACCCGTTCCCCAAAAATCCATCCCAAAAAATCCATCCCAGGACTTCCCTGGCGGTCCACTGGTTAAGACTCCTGCGCTTCCAATGCAGGGGACGCAGATTTGATCCCTGGTCGGGGAACTAGGATCCCACATATCACGCGGAGGAGCTTCAAAAAAAAAAAAAAAAAAAAAAATCCATCCCAAAAAATGCCTTAAGGAGACTGGATCAAGATAAACTGCATTAGCTATACATGCCTTCTCCTCCCACCTTAAATCCTAGAAATGACTAAAGATATAAACTTACTGATTTTCTAAAATAATTCTGAGAAACAAGAAGTGATACCATCAGCAGAATGAGGTTGATAGAGGCAATAACTGTCCAGAACCCTGAAAAGAGAAATGCTATAAAAATTGGGAGCAGCTATGAAGGTGTGGGGAGCAGATGGGTGCTCCATCCAAGCTGTCGATGGGGTAGCTGCCATGGGGAAACAGAAGCAGGCTCTGGTGCAGTCATAGTGATATGGTGGGGAAATACCCTTGGCACAACTGGACAGGCCAGCCACTCCCCTCCCCCTCCTCCAAAGAGGCAAAGTCTTCACTGGGCACAGGCACTTGAGCCCAAGCATCAGTACGCATCCACGTAGCTGCTGTTACCCAGAAGAAGTGGGGAGCCCCCACATCTGGCCGTATTTCCCATCTCTCCCCTACAATCCATCCTGACAGACTGGTAAACAGACACTGCACTCACTGACAGGAGAATAGCAATCCTTAAACCAGAGATGATCACTTTACAAACCAGAATCACCAAAAGGGAAAAATCAACAACACAAAACCAAGAAGCTAACATCTGAAGAAAGAGTTGCAGGAACAAAGAGGAGGCTTTAAAAGAATCATAAATATCCTCCAAGGTAAAATGAGATTTCATCCATGAAAAATGAATAAACTATTGTAAATCAACTATACTTCAATAAAAAAATAAATTTTAAAAATGAATAAGCCACCGTAGAGAAAAATTAGAAATTAAAAAATGATTGCCAGCTGTGGTTGTGGCTGTTAAGAATCTACACATGTGACAAAATTATATAGAACTAAATACACATATACAAAAGAGTTTATGTAAAACTGGTTAAATCTAAATAAGGTCTGTGAACTGTATCAATGTTAATTTCCTAGTTGGGGGTTGGAGGAGAAGCTTTCAAAACCAAAAAGAGCAGGGCAGGGGGCGGGGCGCAGGGCGGGGGGGGGGGGGGGGGGGGACACACCAATATACTTAACACAGGTGACTCTCAAAAACAGGCTGAGTGAAAAAAGCTTAGCACAGAAGGCTACATACTATATGAGTCCATTATATGAAACTCTAGAAAATGCAAGCTAATCATTTCTGCATCTGATAGAAAGCAGATCACTGGCTGGGGGAGTGAGAGAGGGAAGGACTATACAGGGGCAGGAGAAACCTTTCTGTAATAACCCAAATCTTAATTGTTGGGGGCAAGAGGGGAGCTTCATGGGTGTATTTATCTGTCAAAATATATGGAACTATACACTTTAAATGGATATATTTTATTGTATGTAAATTATATCCAATAAAGACACTTCTATAATAGAAAAAAAGGAGAAATATTTATTTCTAAAATAAAGCTCCACAGATACATTTAATAACAAAATGGGCACAGAAAAAACAAATGGAAAACAAAACTAAGAAACTCTCCCAAAATGCCTCTTGAGTATGAAAGAAAGGTAGATATATAGAACACAGAACCAGAAAGTCCAACATCTGTGTTATATGAGTTCTAGAAATTTTCTGGGGGAGATAGGGGAAGACAGGAATCATTGGCTTGAAATAAAATTAATAAGTGTAGAAAGGGGAGATGTATAGTCACATCCTATTGAAATTTCAGGAAATCCCTAAAAACTCCCAAAGGAAAAAAGTGAATTCCTACGAAGATACATAAATCACATAAAAGTAAAATTAGACTTTTCGTCAGTAACACAGATGCTAGAAGACAAGAGCGCACTGGCAAAGTTATAAGGAAAACAATTTGAAACGCATATCCAGCCAAATCAGCTTTCAAATGGGAGTGCAAGAGGAAGACATTTCTACACATGAAAGAGCTCAACATTTACTATTCAAAGACCTTCTCTGAAATAATTAGTAGATGCACTCCAATATAATTTTTTAAAGCACCCAAGAAGATATGAGCCATATATACAATGATAAGCACAGGAAGCAATACATGCTGACTTTTAGGAAAATAAGCAATCTGCGACTAAAATACTTACATGATTTCAACATAGGAAGTCGAAGAGGGAAGAGAAAGGAGAGGGAAGTCAAAGCAAGCAGCAGCTCTGTCTCGTTGGGGAACGGAAGACATAGATTCTGATTATTTCTAAACAAGAATAAAGAAGTGATGGTTTAAATGCATTAAAAATTTACAGGCTGGGGTTCCGTGGTGGCACAGTAGTTAAGAATCCACCTGCCGGGGCTTCCCTGGTGGCGCACTGGTTGAGAACCTGCCTGCCAATGCAGGGGACACGGGTTCCATCCCTGGCCCGGGAGGACCCCACATGCCGCGGAGCAACTAAGCCCGTGCGCCACAACTACTGAGCCTGCACTTTAGAGCCCGTGTGCCGCAACTACTGAAGCCTGCGCGCCTAGAGCCCGTGCTCCACGAGAGAGGCCACCACAATGAGAAGCCCGTGCACCGCAACGAAGAGTAGCCCCCGCTCACCGCAACTGGAGAAGGCCCGTGCACAGCAACGAAGACCCAACACAGCCAAAAATAAATAAATAAATAAATGTATTAAAAAAAAAAAAAAGAATCCACCTGCCAATGCAGGGGACACGGGTTTGAGCCCTGGTCCAGGAAGATCCCACATGCTACGGAGCAACTAAGCCCGTGCACCACAACTACTGAGCCTGCGCTCTAGAGCCCGCGAGCCACAACTACTGAGCCCGTGTGCCAAAACTACTGAAGCCCACGTGCCTAGAGCACACGCTGTGCAACAAGAGAAGCCACCACAACGAGAAGGCCACGCACCATATGAAGAGTAGCCTCCGCTCGCTGCCACTAGAGAAAGCCCGTGCAGCTACGAAGACCCAGCACAGCCAAAAATAAATTTAAATAAATAAATTAAAAAAAAAAAATTTACAGGCAACTCCAAAAAAAGAGAAAATGAACATATGACCATCAAACAACTAGGGGGAAAAAATCAGTTCAAAAACAAAGAGGAAAAAAAGTATAGTAAATACAAAACAAAAAATGACAGGAATGAATGCAAACATATCAGTAATCACAAACAGGTCAAATTTCTCTTCCAGATTGAAGAGAAAATTCAGCTATATGCTTATATAAAAAGATACATCTAAAATAAGATAATACAAGTAGACTGAAGGTAAATAAATGCTAAAACACCCACAATAGAGTCCCATCATAAAGAGGAGTTGGATTCTTTAAGATGAAAATGGCATTCAGTCAAAAATGAATAAATCAAAATCTTAAGCACCTCACTGGAGACTGATAGAACGGTTGACTTACATTTAGGAAACATGATATAGTAAAAGTCAAAGCTTATGTTTCAAGACCAATACTGCATTTATCAAGGGCTCACATTATAAGAGGTGCCCCTCCAAACAGTGATCTACCATCCCTGAGCTCACTCGCAATTACTGGGTTGGCCAAAAAGTTCATTCAGGTTTCTGTAACATCTTACAAAAACCCGAACGAACTTTTTGGCCAATCCAATATATATTCACTGACTAAATCCGTGAGTAGGGTCACTGTGACCATGCTTTGCCACGTTTATATAGTTGAATTTGGGTAAGCAAAACAAATGCCTGGACAATGTTACTCCACTCTATTAAGCAAATGTTAACAGAAAGCAAATACAATACTAGCCGACTGAAAAGAATTCAAACAAACAAAAAGCATTATAACAGCACAAAAAGAAATTGTCATGTGCATATAAAACTATAATTGATATGATCCTGACATATGCTTCAAAAAATATTAAAAACAAGGAGAAACTGACAAATCTACAAATCAGCAGAACCTCAAATTCCAAAGAACAAAACCAAACCACATTCACTTTCCACAATACCTCAAAATAAGAAATTAATCCAACAGACACAAGGAAATAAATCTATCCACCTGGAAATCTTCAAACTCATTTCTATTAACTCCGAGACTGAAGATGAAATCAAAACAAAATTTATTTTTGAATGAATGACAATGAGAACACTATATAGCAAAAGGAATAGGATGTCTACCCAAGGTGGGACTCAAAGGGTAACTTCTAGCCTTAAATGTTTATCAAATGTATTCAAAAAGAAGGAAGCTTGAATAAAAGGGAATGTCACATACAATTTGAAATGCTAGAAAAATAAAGCAGACCCAAAATAAGCAGAAGGAAGTTATTAAAGATGAAAGCAAGATGTAAATGAAATTAGAAAAACATCATCATGAACAAAGCCACAACAAGCTGATCAGTAAAATCAAGCTTTGAAAAAGCCATTAAAACAGACAAACTTCTGGTAAGTGTATCTAAGAAAAAGAAAGAAGATATAACTTTTCTCAAAAGTAAAAAGATCAAAGAAGATGAACCTACGCAACCAGAAACTACAAATAAGCCAATTTACAACTTTGTAACAGTGAATTTAAAATGTACACTAAACAGAGGATTAGCTAGAAAAGAATAAAAAAGTGGTTCAAAATGAGGTAAAATACACAGATCAAAAGCACTGAAAATTTTTAAAAAGAGGTCAAAGATCTACCACCCAAACAACAACAAAAAAGCACCAGGCCCTAATGGTTTCCAGGCAAACCATTAAGAGTTTCTAGGGCACAAAACAATCTAGAAAGATTCCCAAGTCATTCTAACTTCATATCAAAACTAGAAAAGAAGTGCCTCACAAAACAAACGCAAAAATATTAAATTATTAAACAATAGAATCCAGTTGTGCAATAAAAGTAATATACCATGGCCAACAGGGATTCTTTGGAACGCAAGGATGGTTTTCACATTAAAATTCCAATTAAGGAGGCTTGCTTACATTAGTACATTGAAGGAGAAAAACCATGATTATCTCAGTACATTCCAAAAAATAAAAATTAAGAGAATCAATTAAGCCAACAAAATAAAAAAAAATTTTTAATTACTGGACACACCAAAAAAGAATACAAATACAAATACCAATAGCTTTTCCTATGTTATAAGCAAAATCCAGCAAGAAAATGACGTGAAAAAAATGTCATGCATAACAAAAACCACAAAATATTTATAAATAAATCTAATACTAAATATCTATGATTGCTATTAAAATGGTGTACTGAAAAACATAATAGTGGGAAGATATATCATGTTCCAGGAAGGAAAACTAAATACTATTGAAGTGTCAATTCTCCCCCAAATTAATCTAACTAACAATGTCAATGCAATTCTAAAGAGAACACTGTGGCTGACTCTCCAGCCATTCCACCTCAGTCAGAAAGAGAGTCCTGATTTTTTTTTTTTTTTTTTTTTTTTTTTAACACCAACAGAAACTCCATTTCCAGTGATGAGGGACTAACTCAACCTGGTCATGAAGTCTGGCCCTGACTGGAAGAATAAAAAGTTTCTTCACTAATGAAATCAACAGTGCTGGATATGACTGAAGTAAGGAGATTCAATTCCTCTTTTCCTACTAACAGCGCCATTCTTTTAACCATCAACTTTAAGATGATGCCAACCTCATGGAGAGCAAAGAAGAGACACAGCACTCTACCAACAAATATATCTCATCAACAGGATTGGAATCTGAAGTTTTGGACAGATCTAAGACCAATGGAAGACTGTAATGCTTAAAACAAATTAAGACTTACTCCCCTTTCCACAGATTAAAAAGTTGAAACATTAGTTTATGGCTATTATGTTTTAAATGAGCATCTATTAACAGCCAAGCACTTTACTGCACGAGTTTATTTAATGTTTACAATAACCATGCACAGTTATCACCCCACTTACAGATTAAGAAACTGAAGTGCAGGGACTTCCCTGGTGGTCCAGGGACTAAGGCTCTGCACTCCCAATGCCGGGGGCCCAGGTTCCATCCCTGGTCAGGGAATTAGATCCCACATGCTGCAACTAAGAGTTCACATGCCACAAATAAGAGTTCGCATGCCGCAACTAAAGATCCCACAAGCCACAACTAAAAAAAAAAAGATCCCGCATGCCGCAACTAAGACCTGGCACAGCCAAATAAATAAATAAATATTTTTTTTAAAATAAGAATGAAAGAAAAAGAAACTTAAGTGCAAAAGAGCCCAAGGTCACAGTCAAGAAAAGGCAGAAGTGGGACTCAAACTCAGATTTCCTAAATCCTTTTAAAAGTATCTTTTAACCAGTATCTATACAAATCTAACAGCACAAAACACATATTCTTGGGTTAAATTTTTTTTTAAGTAAAAGTAGTTTAATAAAATTCACATACCTTAAATAAATAAAGAGAACCAACAATATATAAGGAAAAATAAGGAGCCTAAGGCTGAAAGAGTAAATAGCCTTATTATATCCTTTAGTAACTTCTGGATTTTTTCGTTATACTACTAATCAAACCATTTACATATTCAAGAACTGAGAGACAATGAAAGACATGGGAGGTCCATTAGATGCATGCTCTCTGATAATCTCTCAGGCCATACAATTCTGTTATTTCTAAACATTCAGCCTATCAAAGGGGGTTTAGATTCCTATCAATAACTGAGAGACTGCCCCATATACTATGACATGATGACTACTAGAATAAGCCTTCCAATTCTTATTCAAAACACTATGTGTGGCACTTCCCTGGTGGCGCAGTGGTTAAGAATCCGCCCGCCAATAAAGGGGACACGGGTTCGAGCCCTGGTCCGGGAAGATCCCACATGCCGCGGAGCAACTAAGCCTGTGCACCACAACTACTGAGCCTGTGCTCTTACCCCACGTGCCACAACTACTGAAGCCCGTGCTCAGCAACAAAAGAAGCCAACGCAATGAGAAGCCCATGCACCGCAACAAAGAGTAGCTCCCGCTCGCCGCAACTAGAGAAAGCCTGCGCACAGCAACAAAGACCCAATGCAGCCAAAAATAAACAAATTAAAAAAAAACAACAAACCACTATGTGTTTCTGGCAGGAAAAGTCACGGAAAGTCAAGGAACTTTTGCTACGCCCTCACATTCCTCATATCTCACTAATAAAAGGCCTATTTTATCACTTCTGATTAGTGAGTCTTTCCATTAATTTTCACAGATATTTTAGTCTGTTTTCGGCCTTCAGCATATTTCCTGATATATTTCCTCCAAGGTACTCCACCTAGACAATGTACACTTGACTTAGGACACATTTCTAGGAAGAATTTAAACTTTCCCTCACAGATTTATGTAAAATCATCAATAGCTCACTGTCTCATAATAGGTCTCAACAACTGAAATGCTTTCCAATGAGAAATATATGGTTTATAAAAGTGTACTCAATTTTCCAACATTATGAACTATATCTTTACCAGATCACATGTGGTTAAAATACTGCAAACCCAAATCCCTAGACTGGTCTAGGCAGCGATCTTTGGCCTCATATTAAAAGACAGACCTTGGGACTTCCCTGGTGGTCCACTGGTTAAGACTCTGAGCTCCCAGTGCAGAGGGTCCGGGTTCAATCCCTGGTCAGGGAACTAGATCCCGCGTGCCGCAACTAAAAAGTCCGCATGCCGCAACTAAAAAGATCCTGCTCGCACGTGACACCAAAGATCCCACATGCTGCAACTAAGAAAGACCCAGTGCAGCCAAATAAATAAATATTTATTTATCTTACCTTTTAAAAGACGGACCTCAATAAATATTCCCAAAATAGTTTAACTCAGGGACCAGATACTTATAAAATACTACCTACTATAAAACCAGCAGACTCAATAATAAATTTTACATTCAAGAAATATAAACAGGACTTCCCTGGTGGCGCAATGGTTAAGGATCTGCCTGCCAATGCAAGGGACACAGGTTTGAGCCCTGGTCCGGGAAGATCCCACATGCCGCGGAGCAACTAAGCCCAGGTGCTACAACTACTGAGCCCGCGTGCCGCAACTACTGAAGCCCGCGCGCCTAGAGCCCGTGCTCCGCAACAAGAGAAGCCACCACAATGAGAACCCCACGCACCGCAACGAAAGAGTAGCCCCCACTCGCCGCAACTAGAGAAAGCCCACGCACAGCAACAAAGACCCAACACAGCCATAAATAAATAAATAAAATTTATTTTTTAAAAAAAGAAATATAAACATACAAAACCTAATAGGCTACTAAAAACTGCAAGATAGCTTTCACTTTCAGAAAGCAAACTTTAAGCCATTATAAAGGGTTTTCATATCCTAGTCCACCTTGCTGACAAAAATTGAGAAAGAATATTAACTGAGAAAGAACAGTGCCTGAAGATAAAGATACCCCAAATTATGAACCTGAAAAGTGCTCCCAAGGTTATAAATTTAACCCCAAGGAACCTCACTGCTCTTTTAAATAACCAGACAAAATAGCTATTCTGCTATATCACTGCCTGATAAGGTACTCTCAAACAACATACAGGCTATTATCTTGGTCCTTATCTCTCCTTTTAACATGTGTTTAAGCAAAATATTTTTAATAACATACATCCCCCTTGCTTATGGTCTCCTCAGATATACAGAGGGCATTGATGGCAACACTCAACAATCATACTATCTAAATGCACAATTCACACATGGGCCCCTAAAATAACATACTTAATTTTACAAGCTGCATAATTATATTATTTTTAAGTTATGCTTAATGCTTTATATTCGTTATTCATCAAAGAAGAGGAGCCGTGTTTACTTTTATTTCATTTAGGTTTAAAGTTGATAAAACAATAGGTTAAAAAGCACCCTCTCCTATTCTGTCCCTCAAAAATGGGCTACAAAGCAATAGAAATCTAACTTTTTTCCTGGGCTCCCAGTGGGCGGCCCTTCCTAATTCCCTAACTGAAGATGAAACACTGCACCTGATAAAAGGCAACCTCCCAGCACCAATTCCATTCTGGCAACACTGATGCTCCCCCAATACCAAGGAAAAGCTAACTATTTTCTAGATTAGTATTATCAAGCTACAAACAAAAGCTTTATTTTCTAGACTAATGGAGGTTAAGGAAATTCCATGATTGGCATGAGTCCAAAATCAGCATGTCCCCAAGCTTTCCCTGGAGTGCTAAAACATGCTCGGGAGTCACCTTCAAAGATCCAGCTCATCCCCCAGCACTGCCATGAAGCACTGTGATCCCAGAGTTCCCACACCTCCTGCACATCTGGGGCCCTAGATTAAAATGTATGTTCTCTTGTTACATGTTACATGCATGTAATGTTCTCTTGTTACATTTGTCAAATCTGTACATTTTACTGTATGTAATTATGCCTCAATAAAATTTTAAAAATTAAAAGATGTTTTTAGACCCCTCTGCAGATCAGAGGGTTTTTTTTTTTAAGCTTCTGAGTGATTCCACATGAGAACCACTACTCTGGACTACATTGCATGTACCTTCCAAGATGTGGAAAGTCAAGAAACTGGGTCCGAAGTCAGACACCTAGAATCAAAACACAGCTCCATTACTAACTCACTATATGCCCTTGGACAAAGAGAAAATTTCACTGAGCCTGTTGCCTAATCTGGAAGCTGGGGATAACAAATACCCACCTCAGAGGATAACTGCAAGACTTAAATGTTTATAAAGTATTTGGCACAGTGTCTAACATGAACACGTAAGCATCATCGCTACCATTGTTAGCATCTTTGTTTCCATCATTTTAAACCAATCTTTATTTGGTAATTCTCTGACCTATGAGACATACTCCAGCTAATCTAAAACTTTTGAAGAACTTCTTAGACACACATGCCTAGCCTCATCCCTAATGACTATGATGTGTTAAGTCTGAGGTGGGACAGGTTTGGGAATCACACTGCTCTCGGGAACATGTGTGGCAGAACGTGACTATAATCAGGGCCCACAATTCCTAAGATAAACTGAACAGCTCCTTCTAGTTTCCAATGACAACTAGTCTCCTACCTTAAGATAAGTAGTGTAATGATATCAGAATGAGGTTTTCTAACAAAAGTAAGGTGGCACCAACCCAACTCTCCTAATAAAAAATACAAAGATTTAATCTTTATTGAATTCCCTCAAAGTTAAAACCAAAGTATATTCTTTGAGGGATTAGCAATCAATACACTGCTTCTCCATCTAACAGGTATACCCCTGGACAGTACAGAAAGAACAAATGGAAAGAAAAAACACCTTGTTTATGTCTTTAGTTCTCATTATCTGAGAGATGGCTTTTCATGACTTTTGTAAGGACTAATGAGTTTATTAAAGCTCTTAGAAGAGTACATGAAAAAAATTTTTAAGAGTGCCTGACTGGTGGCAAACACCTAAATTACAATACTTAGAATCTTCATGGCCAGTGGTCACAAAGAGCTGGCTACATGGCTGTGATTCTTTTTTGCTGAATCTCTGGAATTTACATCCATCTCTAATGAGGCAGTACAAAACCACGAAGGAACTAATGTTTTGCATCGCTTAAAAATCAGGTGCTTCTCAAAACAGGAACCAGGCTCTAAAAACGGTATAGGTTGAGAGCGGATCATCTCTTTTCCAATTCTCTTTCAAGAACATAGGAAAAGACAAAAGAATTAAGAACTCTCAAACTTTTCACAGCAAAATAGGGGTGCATTTAATATTTAATCATCCAAATCATATAAAAGTAAAGCAACTGGGTTGCTGGGCTGAAGTACAAGACTATTCAATAAAGACCTCGCACCCGGGGGGGGGGGGGGTGTGATGAATTGGGTGATTGGGGTTGACATGTATACACTGATGTGTATAAAATTGATGACTAATAAGGATCTGCTGTATAAAAAAATAAAGTAAAAAATAATAATAATTTTTTTAAAAATGACCTCACACTCATCCTGCCACTTTCTCACTCTCATAATCTACATTTAAAACAAGTTGATTTCCTGAAATAGGAATCTGGCAACGACAAGAAAAAAAATATATAGCCACATATAAAATGTTATTATATCGTAAAACTCATATTAGAGTATCAAGACAGTGGATACTTTCAAGAGTTACAATGGCTGTTTGAAGGAGGACCCGAACTGAAGACCTGTAAAGAGAAGAAAATATCTGGACTAGATCACAATGCAGAAAAAGAAACCTGATAATAAAACGGAAAAACCGAGTCTCTGGGAAGAGCATGTGCAACCGCCAAGGCGAGAAGTCGTTTTTCCTCAAAAAAGAAAGGCTTAATGCCCAGAGTGCTACAGTACTGAATCGTGATTATCAGCAAAGAGATGGAAAGAAAATAGAGGCTATATCTGGGTGAGACATGACCCGAATTCTCATGGGAAGAAAAGCAGACAAAGCTTAGTATACAGAACACGGAATCCAGTTTTAGGCTTGCAGCAACTCAACCATTTTCCTTGAGCCCAAAATCTCCAGGTAAAAAGGATGTAACGTCTTGCAGCTCTTTGGAAATCCACGGAAGACAGACACTGGGGATTCAAACGACTTGAGGGGGGAGGGGAGGTGGTGAAAATGGGTCAAAAGAAGCCTTCCCGAGGAAAAAAATAATGCGATTCTCAGCCGAAGAATGCACAAGGAACTAAGAACCGGGAGGGAGAAAAGGTCCTGGGTACGGACGCTACACTCGGACAACCGAGAAGCAGAAGCGCGAGGCCGGACGGGGCCGAACCCGCAGCCCCCGCGTTGGGGGACCCGAGGCCTCCAGCCAGGTGTCAGCCCAGCACCAACCTGGGACCACCGAGCGGGGGCACTGTCTCCGCGCGGGAAAAACGGCGACCGGGCCGGAAGGGGGCAGGGCGAAACGCGAGGGCGCCCCGCCGGGCACTTACGCGGCCGCTTCTTCCTGAGGCTTTCGACGCGCTGACGGGAGGCCGACGTAGCGCCGCTGTAAGAGCCGGGCCGGTCCCGCCTTACGCCCTCCGCCGAAGCCGAGGCCCCGACGGCGGGAGCCGACGCGCTGTTCGCCCGGCGCCGCAGTGGCTCCCGCCGCCGCCCATCGGGGCCGCCGGGCGTCGGCTCCCGGACCGACGAGGCGGAGGTGGCGGCGACCCCGCAGTGGCGCTCCATGGGCGCGCCGAGCCGGCCCGCTCCCATCCGCAGCAAGAACCGCTGCCGACCGAGCCAGCCCCCCAGCGCCGGTGCCCTCGTCGCCTCCTCCGCGGCAATCCAGCCAGAGCAGAAGAACATCCTCGGCAGGCCGCCTCTTCCGTTGCGCCAACGCGCAGCAAGCCAATCCAAACAAGATGGGGGCGGCCCGAAGGCCTCGTATCCAATCGGCTGTCTGATTCGAGGCGGATCGACCGCGCCTCCGTCCAATGAAAGGCTCGGGGCGGGGCGAAGGACGGCGAGGGTGGGGATCCGGGCTGGGCGGAGGAGAAGGCGGTGTTGCTGAGCAGAGAGTGATGGCGGCGCCGCCCAATGGACGCGTTCGTGGAGGGGTCCGCGCCCCCTCCACCGGGGTACACAGGTAGGCGCTCCGGGCCCCAGAACTCTCCCGGGAGCCGCCTCGCGCCCCCGAGCCCCGCCCTGCTGGTGCGTCCCGTCGCCTCCCGGCTTGCGCCCTTCAGCCCAGCGGTGTGCCGCAGGGTCTGGTCGCCAGTCGTTGGCAAACAGAAGGGCTTGAACCGGGGCTGAATTTAGCCTTTGTCCCTCGACCTGATTCCACTGTTGCCGTCAAGGCCACCAGTCCTCCGCGCTCTGTTTGACCGCCACCCCCTTCCCCAGCACTGCCACTGGCGTGTTTAGGCTAAGCCCCCTTCATTCCTCCTGCGTTAGAGAAATGTTCCCAGTACTAGAACTAATGAAAGGACTGGGGTTGGTCTCCATGGCAACTGGAAGAAAGAGGTGGGTTATAAATCCTTTGCCACCCTCCTGTAGTGAAGGAGGGGGATGTGGGAGCCAGGAAGTAGGATTGGCTCTTGGAAGGAGAGTCTGGACCCCCTTTCTGTGTGGTGCAGTGGAGGACATAGGATTTGGTGGCCGCCTCGGGGCCTGGGTTGTTGGGGATTTTGTCTGATTGGTTTTTTGTTTTTTAAATCATTTTATCACCTTCTTTTTGGGGGTGAGAACATGGTCACCTCCAGCCCTGAGATACTGACCAAAGGTCCATCCAAGCGTCTCTTCTCCCATAGGTTGCCCATGCCTGGAATGATCCATGGCTCTGTACCCCCAAGGCACTCCCTCATTCTGTCAAGTTGAACGGGATTGTGGGTTTATCTTGCTAACAAATTATTTCATAAGTGCCTCCCCTGAGAGACTGTAATGTCCCTTATGTTCTTCATTTTTCCTGTAATGACTGCTAGTAGCAGGCTGAACAAGAAATATGAGCTTCTCTCTTGCTTATTGAATAGAATTGCCATGCTCACTCAAAACTAGCTCCCTGGGACTTCCCTCGTGGCACAGTGGTTAGGAATCCACCTGCCAATGCAGGGCACACAGGTTCGATGCCTGGTCCGGGAAGATGCCACATGTCTCAGAGTAACTCAGCCTGTGCGCCACAACTACTGAGCCTGCGCTCTAGAGCCCGCGAGCCACAACTAGTGAAGCCCACACACCTAGAGCCCATGCTCCGCAACAAGAGAAGCCACCGCAACTAGAGAAAGCCCGCGCGCAGGAACGAAGACCCAACACAGCCAAAAATAAATATAAATAAATAAATAAATTTATTTTTTTTAAAAAATAGCTCCCCTCACTGTAGGATTAACTCTGGAAACCCTATTTCCTAACTCTGGAAATTCCGTCTCCTGCAGGAAGCCACCCCAGAGGGATCCTACAAAAACCAAGAAAACCTATAGCTACTCTTCTAAATCTCAGTGCCCAGCATTGCCTACGTTTCTGCCTCCCCCAACAAAAAAAAAAAACGGTTCTCCTTGACCTGAGGAAACTTCCATCCAGGTCTGTGAGCTGCAATAGATCATCCTGAAGAATCAAGAATCATCATCACCTGAGACTGCCAAGACGAATCCCAACATCAAAACAACACTTGAAGCGTGTGTAGCTTTTCTTTCTTTACTGTGTATAGTGTCTTTTTTCTTTTTTTAATTTATTTACTTATTTATTTTTGGCTGCGTTGGGTCTTCGTTGCTGCACGCGGGCTTTCTCTAGTTGCGAGCGGAGTCTACTCTTCGTCGCAGTGCGCGGGCTTCTCAGTGCGGTGGCTTCTCTTGTTGCGGAGCACAGGCTCTAGGTGCGCGGGCTTCAGGAGTTGTGGCTCACGGGCTCTAGAGCACAGGCTCAGTAGTTGTGGCACACGGGCTTAGTTGCTCCACGGCATATGGGATCTTCCCAGACCGGGGCTCGAACCCATGTCCCCTGCATTGGCAGGTGGATTCTTAACAATTGCGCCACCAGGGAAGCCCAGAAAATAAATTTTTAAAGAGAAAAATGTATCATGGATTTATACTAATTTCCATTCATTTTTAAGGTTACAGAGTTTTTACTTAGCTTCTTTTATCTTAACCTGAAAATCTAAGGACTTCACAACGTTCACTACTTATTTGCATTATCATTAAATATATAGATAATAGTTTCAGAATAAAAATATCAATATTACCAGTGATGTGATTATTAAATACTGTTTAAGATTTTTCTGCAGTTCTTTTTGTCCTTAGGATGTGTTGCACTAGGGACGAAAAATCAAATTGTGCTTTAAAGTCATTTGAAATAATTTCTTTCTGTGTAGTTCAGCCAACACCTCAATACAGAATTAAGTCCATTTTTTTTTTCCATTTTGATTCAATTTTTAGAGATTTAAATTTTTTCTTGCTTTCTCTAATGAAAGAAGCTACCATGTTGTGTGCCGCCCTATGGAGCAACCCATGTGGCAAGGGACTGAAGGCAGCCTCTGGCCAACAGCCAACAAGGAAGTGCAGCCCGCAGAGCAACAATTCAATGAGGAACTGGGACTTCCCTGGTTGTGCAGTGGTTAAGACTCTGCACTCCCAATGCAGGGGGCGCAGGTTCAATCCCTGGTCAGGGAACTAGATCCCACATGCCACAACGAAGAGCCCGCATGCTGCACTAAAGATCCCACACGCGGCAATGAAGATGCCACGTGCCGCAACTAAGACCTGGCAAAGCCAAATAAATTTTTTAAAAAATGAGGAACTAAATCCTGCAAGAACCACGTGAGTGAGCTTGGAAGTGAATCCTCCCCAAACTGCAGCCCTGGCCAACACCTTGATTGCAGCCTTGTGAGAGACCCTGAGCCAGAGGATGCAGCAAACCTGCACCTGAAATCTTAACCCACAGAAACTGAGATACTAAATGTGTTGTTTTAAGCTATTAAGTTTTGGAATAATTTCTCATGCAGCATAGTTAATGGATACACCTCCATAGGGGCTGTATTATATATACTCTTAACTGTTCAATGAATGCAGGGAAAGTAGAATGCTGATTAATCAATTAATGATGAGGTCAACTGATGAGATCAGTTGACCAATGGTCTTGAGTAGAATTGTGTGGGGCTCTGGCTTTGCCCTGTTCTCCATTTCATTAGTGATTTGGTGGCTCATCCTGCACATGGTGGGGAAAAATCCAGAACCAGAGGGTCCTCAACCAACTGAAACAATGACCAAATTGTTTGGATTGTTGCATAAACTAAATTCAATTCAACAAAGACCCATTAAGCTTGGCAACAATAGTTTGTGGACCAATACAGGGAGCTATAGAGAAGGCCCTGCACCCCACTGCTATGAAACGGACCTCAGAGAGCATCCCCAGCCCCAGGCCAAGGATGGGATTAAGTCAGGGCTATCAAATGGCACAGAAGTACATAGAGAGAGGCAAGGAATGATGTCTATCAACCCCCCTAAAAAGGAAACAGGATTGCAAGGGATTAAACGACATTATCAATTGTTGCTCTTTCTCTTTAGTCAAAAAGTCTCCCTAAAAATGCAGTGACTCGGGCTTCCCTGGTGGCGCAGTGGTTGAGAGTCTGCCTGCCAATGCAGGGGACATGGGTTCGAGCCCTGGTCTGGGAAGATCCCACATGCCGTGGAGCAACTAGGCCCATGAGCCACAATTGCTGAGCCTGCGCGTCTGGAGCCTGTGCTCCGCAACAAGAGAGGCCGCAATAATGAGAGGCCCGCGCACCGCGATGAAGAGTGGCCCCCACTTGCCGCAACTAGAGAAAGCCCTCGCACAGAAACGAAGACCCAACACAGCCATAAATAAATAAATAAATAAATAAATAAATAAATAACCCAAAGTTTAAAAAAAAAAAAGATACCCCTGAGTTAGTGGGGATGATATTTACACCTCTCTATGTGCCCTGGAAGCAAAACCATACACCCAAACACACACACACCTCAGAACTCATATAGGCATTAAAAAAAAAAAAAAAAATGCAGTGACTCAATGAGTCAGCACCTGCTTTTAACAAGATCCCCAAGAGGATTTGTATCTCTACTGAAGTTTGAGACACTCTGGACTATATAACTCTGCATAGTTTGGAATTTTTTTTTAATTTCACTTTTTTATTGAAATGTACTTGACTTACAATGTTGTGTTAATTTCTGCTGTACAGCAAAGTGACTCAGTTATACGTACATTCTTTTTTATATTCTCTTCCATTATGGTTTATCCCAGGATATTGAATATAGTTCCCTGTGCTATACAGTAGGACCTTGTTGTTTATCCATTCTATATGTAATAGTTTGCATCTACTAACCCCAAACTCCCAGTCCACCCCTCTGCCACCTGCTCTCCCCCTTGGCAACCACAAGTCTATTCTCTTGAGTCTGTTTCATATATAGTTTCGTTTGTGCCCTATTTTAGATTCGACATAGAAGTGATATCATATGGTATTTGTTCTTCTCCTTCTGACTTCACTTAGTATGATAATCTCTAGTTGTGGTATTTTATTTATTCTTTTTTAAAATTTATATATATATATATATATATATATATATTTTTTTTTTTTTTTTTTTTTTTTTTTTTTTGGCCTCGCTGTGCAGCTTGTGGGATCTCAGTTCCCTAACCAGGGACTGAACCCAGGCCATGGCTGTGAAAGCCCAGGATCCTAACCACTAGACCACCAGGGAACTCCTGGTGGAATTTTAACTTTTTACAGCAAGCACATATTCGTGTATTACCTGTAATTAAAAGATGATTTAAAGAGACTAGATTATAAGGAAGGTGAAAATTCTGAGGGGAGACTGACCCCCTGGACTGGGTGGGAAGGAAGGAGTCCACTGAGCCAGGCCAGAAAGTGACAGCCAGCCACATGTGGTGAACTGAGGAGCTTGTCTCTGAGTAGAGACTCCTGAAAGTGAAGGTGGGAGGAAAAAGGGGGAGGGGTCCTGAACAAGCCCCCTAGATTGAAAGTTCTATTTACATTCACTGCAGGAGCCTCACTTCAAGCAGATATCTGGCCAGGGTAGATCCTCAGAACTGTGGGCTGAATAAAAGAAATGTTAAAGGATCTTAAGTTCTAGAAGTAATAATAGCAGAATTACTGGAAACGTGAGTCCATGGGCTCACAATTCTAAGGACATCGTCCTGATAGCAAGTAGTGAAAAAAGCAATTCTTTCAGCAGTTACCACAGTTTCTCTCTTTCCCGATTCCTTTGGACAGGTCTCCTGCAAGAAGCTGATTTCCAGCTGCATGTGATAATGAAAGGATTTTTCTTTCATCTTATGTTAAATACAAGCAAACTGATCAAATAGGAGACAGCATCTGACTGCTAGGAAATCAGCAATTCAGACAGTATGGCAGTGGCACTTGGGGATGGGGAAGGAGGACAGAGGAGGGGAGGAAGCTGGTACAGCCAGTCCGTGCCAAGGACACTCAAGGGCTGATAGGGCTGAGCTCTGGAGGAGAAAGGATTTGACATCACCTGGTCCAGCCTCATGGTTTATGGGTCCAGGAAGGAAAGGGACGCCAGGAGCTGGCTGTGGACCCAGGACTGGAACCCAGGGCTCCTTCCCTTCTTCATCTTTCTCACCATTCCCATTTTCTCTCCCCACCTCCACCTTTCTGGCTGCTGCCCACCCCGTACCCCCACGTCCCTTCTGTCTTTGAAGTACCCTTTTCAGCATGTATATTTTACTTCAATAAAAAGCTGTGGGGTTGAGGGGGTATTTTTCTTTTATTGTTGTTTTTATAGAAACAGCATTGAGTAAGTAGAAGGAAGATACTCAGTGTAAGTTTTTTTTGTTTGTTTTTTTTTATTTATTATTTTTGGCTGTTGAGTCTTCGTTGCTGCACGCAGCCTTTCTCTATTTGCGGCGAGTGGGGGCTACTCTTTGTTGCAGTGCGTGGGCTTCTCATTGCGGTGGCTTCTCTTGTTGTGGAGCACAGGCTCGGCTCACGGGCTTCAGTAGCTGTGGCGTATGGGCTTCCGTAGTTGTGGCTTGCGGGCTCTAGAGCGCAGGCTCAGTAGTTGTGGCACATGGGCTTAGTTGCTCCCCGGCATGTGGGATCTTCCCGGACTAGGGCTCGAACCCATGTCCCCTGCATTGGCAGGTGGATTCTTAACCACTGCGCCACCAGGGAAGCCCCCAGTGTAAGTTTTTAAAATGCAGACAGGAAGGTGAGAACTTACTCTGAAGAATTTGAGGTAAGCCATGAGAATTTAGGAAGGCTAATAAGTGAGAGGGATCTATTCAAAGAAAGCTTCCAAAAGGAGCTGGGCTTTAAGCCAGGCCTTAAAGAAAAAAACTTTAGTGGGTGCAGTAGCTAAGCCATGACTTGCAGCAGAGCCCTCTAGCCATTGGCCTTATCCTTACAGGCAGCACCACTGACCCCAGGGAGGGATAGGGAGCTGGATGAAGCATATATGTGCCCACTCCCATCCCATTCCGGCAGTGGAGGCCCCTCTCAGAGCCCATATCCTTCCCTCTGAGAGACTGAATATACAAAAGGACAGTGGCCAGACCATATATGACGATAGAACTCTGCAGTAACCAGCCTGGAAAACCAAACCACAACCTCTGCAACAGTCATCCAGAATGATCAGGTCTTGGTTAATGTGTGCCAGCTTCTTCCCAATCCCCAACCACCTCTTCCCTCTCTTCCATCTCAGGACCAACCAGAGAAAGTCAAATATGTTCCCCAACCAATAACATAAGGTGCCCCTCTTCTAGTTAGCCAGCCTCCAGTGTCCCAGGCAAACAACCTCCAATCACAGCACATCTGAAGCCTTCCCTTGCTTTTATTCACCACAGTGTTTTCCCAGTCCCTGCCTGCCTTTGATACCCTCCCGGCCAAATGCAAGTGACAGTGGCTGCTCTTACAAGCTCAGAATGAACAGCCTATGTTTGTTCTCATTTGGATGACCTTGGTTTATCTCCATATCTCTAAAGCGATTCTGGACACAAACTGAACGTACTCATGAAACCAACACCCAAATCAAAGGTAACCATGCCGACTTTCAATGCCATAGATCAGTTTTGCTTATTTCTGTATTTTTGTATGAATGGAATCACACAGTCAGCATTTTTGTGTGTGTACTGACTTCTTTTTCTCAACATCATGTCTGTGCGATATATCCACATTGAGTGTAGCAATATTTTCATTAGTATTCATTGTTGTGCACTAGTATCCTACTGTATGACTTTACCCCAACTTTTATATATATATATATATATATATATATATATATATATATCCGTTCTATCCATTCAACTATGGATAGACCTTTGGGTTGATTCCAGTTTGGGGCTATTTTGAACAGTGCAGTTAGAAATATTCTTGCACATATCTTGGTAGACATGAGCTCTTGTTTCTGTCACGTACATACCCAGGAGTGGAATTGCTGGGTCATAGGTTATGCATGTGTTCAGCTTTAGTAGATACTGCCTATTTTCCAACAGGGTTTTACTAACTTACATTACCCCTAAAGTTTGAGAGTTTCAGTTGCTCTATATTTCCATCAACATTTGATCTCGTCCGACACTTTCATTTTAGCTGTTCTGATAGGTGTCTTTGTAAATTTATACTTAATATTTTTCTTGTTCCCTAGAGGCTCTAAGTTTTACTGTTTTCCTGAATTTCATTGTTATAATTGTTAATAGTACATGACTGATCAAAACAACACTTTTCTCTCCTCCCCCCCACCCCTGCCCTTGCTTTTAGACACTCCTTTAGACCACTCACAATTATATTGGAGACAGTGGGTGATAGAAGGGGGCACTTAAGGTGGGCTCTTTGCATTATTATTGTGTCTCTCCAAGGCCTGTCCCCATACTCTGCACTCAGTAGGAGCAAAATAAATATCTGTTGTATAAATACGTGAAAAAAATTACATGAAAGCCTATATGTCTCCACCATACTTTGTCATTCCCGACCACTGGAGAGTATGCAGGTGTCTTACTCATTTTAGACCTTAGACCTGGCACAGGGGAATCCTTTAACAAACAATATCTGCTACACCAAACTGACCTCCAGCTGCCTCACCTCATGCAGCCTCAGGCCATTGAGCCTGGGCACACACAAGATGATTATATTCATATTGTCACAACATCCCTGAGACTATATTAATTATATATTGCACATCATTCCACTATTATAGCAGGTGGCAGATCTTGGCACACTGGGCAGAGATGTGATGGTGTGAAATCTCACTTTAAATGGGGTCCCAGGCTCCAGACACCTGATCAGCTGTGGGTCATGGGCATGGAGAACATCCAACTCTGGGGCCCACGGGCCAGAGTCTTCCCTTGCATTGTCCCCTCTGGTCCTTCTTCCCTCCCAGTCTTGCAGATCAGCTGTAAATTGGGTCATACTTGTACCCCTTTCGTAGGGTCATTGTGAGGATTAAACAAGTTAATACATGTAAGGCACCTAGCCCAGAACCTGGTATGCAACAAGGTATGGGGTAAGTGGTAGCGCTTTTTATTATTGCTGTTATTAACAGCAGCAGCAGCAGGGATGAGGAATGCTGAGTGACCATGCCCTGCACCAAGTGTGAACTTCATGGCCCTGGGCTACATGGAAAAGAGCAGAAAGGGGAGCATGTGATTTTCATCCATAAAGAGTTATCACTTCCAGCACAGACTAGCCCAGGGACCCTGAACACTACTCTCCCTGAAGGTGGGGGCAGAGGTGTTCCTTGGCCATCAGCTTCACGATAGTGCATTGGTAGAAAGCAAGGGACCTCAAGGCTTGAATGACTTCATTTCTAGGAGACTCCTATAAGAGCAGGACACATGCTGTGAAGTTTGAATCTGGCCAAGAATGGGAATTCTGCCTGCTGGAAGGGCTTTGTCAGAGCCTAAAGGAGACCCCTCGTGCAATGGGGCAAACTGCCACTGGACACACCTGTCAATCATCACCTCTCTGGGACAGAAGCAGTAGCCAGATACTTCCAAGGAGCTTGTCAGTGAAGGAACCTTCTCTGGTTCTCTCCTAAGACAGGGAACCAGTGCTACTCACGCTTTGAACTGGTTCAAGAGGGATGTCACCCACTGAGGCCAAGAAACCAAGAGGGGAATGCCTTGGAAGGAAAAAGAGGGCCTTTGCCACAAAATCCTCCTGTCCCAAGTCTTTCCCTTGACTTTCTGAACTCTTCACTTTCTGACTTACAAAAAGAACCTGTACAGAAAAGGGGGAATCAGGCAGGGATGAACAAGACTGTCCATGAGTCCATAATTATTGAAGGTGTGTAATGGGCACGTGGAGGGGAGAGGTAATTATTCTAGTTTCTGTACTTCTGTGTGTGCTTAAAAGCTTTCCATAAAAAAAAAAAAAAAAAGTTTCTTAAAAGAAGCTATGAATAATCCACGGCCTGAAAGAGTAAAGGGCATCTTGCTGATCTTTGACTAGAAATTCCCCCAAATGAATTAAATCTGAGCACATCCAACCAGGGAAACAAGGTGAGAGTGTGGTATTAGTCTGGCTTCAGTGGGTCATCAAGCAGAATCGGCAGGTGTTTCCCAGGGAAAGAGAAGCAGTGGTAGCTCTTGGGCTTTGAAGGAAATGTTTCAACAGGAGAGAGAAAAGATGGAGAGGGATTTATATGCAGGTACCTTGGCTACTGCTGAGTCTGCCCTTAAGCGCTTAGGATGGCACTGGGCCCTCTGGCCCCACCCCAGCCTTTACCCCGAGGTGAAGGGTGCTTCCCCATCTCTCTTATCAACTACCCCAAGCCCTCTCCTGGCCACAGGCCAATTCCCAATCCTGCTTGAAGTTGGCATTTTATTGACAACAGCCAAAATAGGAATGCTGTTCAGTGCAGGCCAAGTCAGGGCTTCTGAGCAGCATAATTTGAAAAGTGCCAAGATGGTCCCTAAATGTTTCCTACACACCTTACCCAAAGGTATCTCCCACATGGCTGGTCACTGTGCTTGAAATTCTACCATTTAAGTAGCATTCTTTGGGTCTACAAACTGCTTTCTTGAGATACTTTTTTCCAAAGCTACCTTGGGAGGGTAACACATTAAAACCAGTACCTGTTCATGAACTGTTCACTGACCTGGGTACCTGGGAGGGAGGAAGGAGCACAGAGGGTTAAGAGCAAGGGTGATGGGGTGTGGTTGCAGACAGCTTGGGTAGGGACGACTCCTGGCTTCAGAGTACAGGTGGTTGCATTTGGAGAGAGGGTTGAAGAGAAGCTCAGAGGTAGAAGTAGAGGTCATTAGGTTGCTGAAGTCCCCGAGGGCAGCGTAAAGAAAGGCTGTAGCAGCCAAAGCAGGATGCAGGACCCTGCAGACTGACAGTTTGGGGGTGGGCCACAGTGAGCCCTACCCCTTATGTCTCCCCAGGGCTCTAGTTCCTGTCCCTTGCAGAGCCCAGAAATGAAGGTAGCTCCTGAGGCTCCTGTGCCTGGCCCTTGTCCAGCAATGGCTGCTGGGAAAGAACCCACAAGGATATCCCTCAATCCGTCTGTCTGCTGGGGGGCACCCTAGCCCCCACCCTGCACAGGTGCCCCAGTGGACATGCCTCCCTCCTCACTCCCCAACAATTCCCCAATGCATGGAATAAAGTAAGGGACAAATATAAAAGGGGCATAGGCAGTAGGGTTTGGGTCTGTTTCTAAAGGCATGGCCAAGTGCTCCAGTCCCTCCACATTTGAATAGAGATAATAACAACATGTATCCACCCCTAGTAAATGAAATGTCAGGAACCATTCTAAGATTTATATAGATAAATTCATTTAATCCTCACAACACTAGGACATGTATATCTATACATAAAATTTTACTATTCATCCCCATTTTACAGATGAGAAAACTGAGGCACAGAGAGGTTAACTGCTTGCCCAAGAGCACAGAGTTAGTAAGATGGGATGCAGGCTTAGGCCATCCTACACTGCAGCAGTGCACGCTTACCCACTGGGCACTCTGCCTCTCATGCCCTCATCTCTACCAGGCTGGGCAGGGAGAGGTGAGAGAAGCATTTAGTGGCCACCTGCTCTGGACCAGGCACTTGACAAAGACGTGTATGCTTCAATCTCAGGAGAACCCAGTGAAGGATGAGCCATGATCCTCACAGTCCACATGAGTAAGCAAGACCAGAGAAGGCTGATTATCTGCCAAGGCCACACAGCCCAAAAAGGGGTGGAGCTGAAATCCAAACCTTGGCCTGAGCTCTGCCCTGCACGTGCTCCCTCTCCAACCCCCATACGGAGCTGAAGAGAACAGAGACCAGGATGAGAAGGCTGGAGAGGGGCACTTAGGAGGTCCTCAGGCCTAGCACCTGATCAGGCTTCCCAGGGGTCCATGGGAATCTCCAGACCTCCTCCCCAACCTTGTGTGGCAGGGAGGGGAACCAGAGAGGCAGGGGACTAAGTCCTTGAAGATGGGCCACTCCACTGCTCCTGGGGCAATAGCCTGAGGCTAGGCCACTGGGGTCTGGAGTGATGTTCTATGAGGTCCCCTACCCCCCCCATTGGCTGCCAGGGACCAGGGCAGGATGGGGGATGTTTCTGACCCCCTGCGGTCTCCAGCAGCACCTCCTGATCCTTGCACTTGGGTAAAGAGGGATAAGGCCTAGACGGGGGCACCTCCTCCAGAGGATAAGGGCAACAACCAGATGGCCAGGGGGGCGAGGTCTGGAGCACTCAGGGCAGCCCAGGGCCCAGAAAGCCAAGGATGGTGGGGGAGCCACCAAGGGCACAAGCTGGGACGGAAATGCTGCCTCGCCTCTGACCCAGCTTCTGCCAGCCCCGAGATAGGGTCAAGGATGGTGGGACAGCTCAACTCAGTGGCTCAGGCAGATGTACCATGGGAAAGGGAGCAGATGCGTGATAGGGAGGGCCCAGGAGTTTCACTGGAGTAGACGCCGCCGGTGCAGTGTGGCCAGGAGTGCAGCTAGGAGCACCCCAGCCACAGCCACCCCGAGCCACGGAGCCCAGGGCAAGGTCCTGACCACCAGCAACTCCTCCAACTCTTCCTCCTCCCGGAATCCTGGGGTGGTGTGTGTCCCAGGGCTGTCCCCCAGGATGGGGGTACTGGGGCCCCCGTGGATCCTAATGGTGTCCTCCGACTCGTACTCGTTCTCCTCCGGAGCGTTGTCAGGCCCCACGCCCAGGGAGTTACTGTGGCTGATGGCGAGGTCTGCGGAGCAGCCCGAGAACGGTTGGCTGTCCATTCTGGATACCAGCCTGCCAGGCTTGCTCAGCTCCAGCTCTGAGCCCCAGCAGTCAGAGCTGCTATCTGGCCATGGCGAGGTGCCTCCAGTGGCAGTACCTGTGGGCCCTGGAGATGCTGGAGTCTCCTGGGAAAGAAAGGAGGGACTGGAGGGACTGAGGATGGTGGGGGACAAGCCAGGTTGGGTGGCCCCATTCCCAGAACAGGCCAACCCCTCAGTTCCCAGCCCATAGTGCTGTGAGGCAACCCTCTCTTGGGGACTCAACTCACTGATGGTGCAGGAGGACAGTGGGGGAGGAGGGGACTAAAGCCCTGCAGGAGCATCAGTGGTGAACTCCTCCAGGGCTGAAAGCTCTACTCACTGGCCTGCCTGTGAGCTCACTCCCACCCCAGGGAGCACTTGGTCATGTGTGGCCCCATCTACTTTGACATTATGCCTGGGCTTGATGGCCATGAAGCCGCCACAGGGTCAGAGGCTGGGCCATGCACCCAAGGGGCCCCATGGACTTGGTTCTTCCAGACATACAGCAGCAGTAGGGTTAGACATGCAGGCTCCGAGCAGGCAACTGTGGAGGCTGCTAGGGTCAGAGATGGATGGGCTGGGACTGCAGTTTGTAAAACCCTGGTCATGGTGGGGCAGGCCAGATATCCCAGTGGTGAAGAGCAAGGCATCGAGGCAAACAGGCTACCCTGCTCTACCCCTCAATGTTTCCTCACCTGCAAAAGAATATTGATGAGCTTAAAAGGGAGCTGTGAGCTCTAAATGGGTTAATGCATGTGACCAGTGGAGGTGGCCCAGCAAGCCTGACCCTCCTGAAGCATTCATACTTAAGAGCTCTAATGATTATTATTA
Source organism: Eubalaena glacialis (assembly GCF_028564815.1). Classification (NCBI taxonomy): domain Eukaryota; kingdom Metazoa; phylum Chordata; class Mammalia; order Artiodactyla; family Balaenidae; genus Eubalaena; species Eubalaena glacialis. The sequence continues at coordinate 31,531,969 of NC_083728.1, read as the reverse complement.
CTCTAAAGGACATGGTGTTAGGTCTGGATGAGGCTAGGTCTCAGCTGTCCCTATGCCCTCAGAAGAAGCCCTGGACCAGCCTAGGCTGGAGACAGAATGGAGACTGGAAAGGGTCCAAGGAAGAGGCCTGGATCACTGCTAGGAGGGGCGAGGACTCACCTCCACGAGTCTGTTGCTGTTCCTGATGGTGGGCCCTGTGTTGGCAGGCAGCTTTCTGGGCACCGTGCACATATGTTTCCTGTGGTCAGGCACCAAGCCAGTAGGCACTTTGGCTGGCACCATGCCAGAACGCACTGAGTTGATGGGCAATTTGGATGGTGCTAGACTGGTGAGCACATTAGTGGGCATTGCACCAGGGGGCTTCAAGCTGGTGGACAACTTGGAAGGCACTGTGCTGCCAAATGCTGAGTTGGTGGGCACCTTGGAGGGCACTGTGCTGGCAGTCAAAGAGTTGGTGGGCACCCCTGCCCCGCTGGAGCAGATGGTATCTTCAGCCTGGTCACCAGCACCTCCTGCAGAGGCCAAGCCAGTGGAGAAGGAGGTGCCAATAGATGGAGCTGACACTGGGCATCCAGGAAAGCGGCTTGCCCTGGGGGTAGAACGGACCAAGGGCTGGAAGGAGACAGTCGGAGACACAGGCCCATAGGATGATGTGAAACTGGAGACCACGCCTGCAGGTGGCAAAACAAAATGAGAAACACAAACCCACAGGAGTGTTATCCTAAAATCACAGTGGCCTTGGGATCAGAGGGCTGGAGAAGGGTCTCTCTGCCCCAGCTCACACCATCCCTATTGCATCCAAGCCTCCCAACCTCCTACCCATGGAGGAGTCTCCACAGTCTCTTTGGTTCCCAGGGCTGAAGGCCCAATGGTTGCAGATAAATCCTTGGTCCTGTCCCTCCTCAGTCCTTGACGTGTTCTCTCACAAGAGCAAAATGATCCCTCCCTTTAACAGGGTCTAGGAGCTTGAAAATCATTATTAATTTTCCTCTCTGCTTTTTCTTCTCCTGCCTAGGACACCCCCCTTTCCTCTTGTGTCTGCCTCTTCCATCCTCTCCTTAGACAAGTGGAATCCTGGATGTTTCTCCCACTGCCATCTTTCCTCTCAGCAGGAACAATCCTAGGCCAGGGCAAGAGGAGCAGGAAGGCTCTGCTTAGAAGAGCTCACACCAGTCATGTGGCACCAGAGGCCCTGTCAGCCCCCAGTGTGTGCAGATCTTCTAGAAGGCCCAAGGGCTTGGGGGTACAGGGACAAAGCCACCCCTGGGAGGAGAGTCTGAACTGGGGGAAGCAGGAGGGTGTAGGTGGTGATGGTCCATAAAGGCAGCTACATAAGGATTCACCATGGAACTCTTGAGAACACACATGCCTGGCCCTACAGCTGACAAAGGTCGGGAGTGATTCTGATGTCCACCACCCCCCGTCCCAAAGCTAACACCACAGAATCTCATGGGACCTATGTCCATATTCATACTGAAATCAAAGTGCCCTCTGCCTCCCTGGTCCACAGCAGCATTTCTTGAAAAGATGTTCCACAGCAAGCTGACAATGCAAAGTGCAAAAGGATACTTGGGTTAGAGTTTGGTGTGACAGGAGCATGGGACACTAAGGTGGCTTCTCTGAGCTCCTGTGTCTTGTGGCTGTTCCATGGGCACTGCGGGCTGGCTGGGCATCACTGTCATGTGGAACACAGTTTGGGAAATAGTGGTGCAGAGATGCCAGCCTGAGAGATCAGAGTAGATAGCACTATATTCCTGAGATGTCTGATGTGAGGGTCCAGGCCCTTGGCTGATGAAGAACATACTTCTTCTGGGGGCTGAAAAGTTTTAGTGATTCACTGGGAGCTAGAGACCCCTTTAGGGTAGGGCAGTGCTCCCTGACAACAGCTGGCCCAGCCCTGTACTCTTCTTGCACTGTCCTCCAGGTCCTGGCAGATCCCTACATAGTCCCTTTGGTATAGTGCAGGCATGGCCCTAATTCACTTCTACCTGTATCCGCGCCCTCTGCAATGTGACCTTGTCAGTCCTCTCATGTAGGGATGGAGTCTATCTTTCTACTCCTTGATGCTGGGCTGGCCTTGTAACTTGCTTTGTCCCACAGAAAGAGGCAGGAGGAAAACTGTGCCAGTTTTGAGCCTATGCCCCAGAAGCCCTCTCTCCCTCTCTCAGAACTCTGCTCAGGTATATGAAATGGGCTTGACTGCTAGAAGGTAAGAGACTCATAGAAGAGAACTGAGGTGCCCCAGCCAACAGCCGTAAACAGCTTATGTGTACACTGAGTATGTGTATATAAGAGGGAATTCAGCCCATCTGAGCCAGCCCAAATTGCTGACCCACACAATCATGAGCTAAGTAAATAGTCGTATTTTGAGCTACTAAATTTTGGGATTGTATGTTACCAAGCAAATACTAACCAATATGCCCTCTGAGGAACTGGGTTGTTCCCTGGGGTGAACTCATTTCCCTGGGGAATACCACCTTTGCCTCCTGTCCAAGAAAACCAGAGGGGCAACTCTAACCCTTACCCTCACCGGGAGGTCAGAAAGGCCCTATAACTCGAGAGTCCATGCATACCTGCTGTGTGGGTAGTGCCCAGTTCTGTGTCTTGCTCCTGATGTCCACTGCAGGTCAGAGGGCTGAGGGCCACCATGTCAGACGAGGGCTGCAGGGGGCCACCCAGCCTCTTGAGGACAGCCCCAGAGCTGGGTGGCTGTGGGGCTTTCTTCGAACTCTGCACGAAGGAATATATGAATAAGGCAGTTGCTTCTCCCAGGAGCTGGCAAAGGGCAGCTTATGCTTGGGACGGCTCCTACAGGCCACAGCCCATGCCATGAAGCACAGGACCAAGGAAGCCCTTGCCTCGGCTTTGGTCATTGCCAGAACTTCTATCTGCAGGTGACTTTGAAGCCACCTCATAGAAAATCATCCCATGGGGGGTCCCTATTCATCTGTCTGGTCCTAAAGAAAGGTCCCCATCTTTGGGGCCACTGCACAGACCCCTTTCTTAGGCTTCAAGTCCAAGTGGTGTCTCCTGGACACCTCACTGCCCACTCATCCTATCCCAATAGAATCAGTCATCTTAACCCCCAAACTTTACTGGCAATGATTACAGCTCCAACCATCCACCCCTTACCCCATCACCTCCTGCTCCCTCACTCTCCCTCATCTGGTCATCCCCTGATCCCTTGACCCAGCTCAACATCTCACATGGACCACTGCAAAGACCTCAGAATTATGACCTCACAGCTGGCTGATGACAGAGGGGTGGGGGCTGCCACATAGTGAAGACCTGGTTGGCAGTCTGGGAGCTGGGGAAGATCCACATTGGGGGAGCCCTGGGGTTCTGAGCAGAGATTAGGCATGATATGTGGGGGACTGCCAGAAGGCTGGGTGAGCAGAAGTGGGCAGACAGGAACACAAAAGCAGGAGGCTCAAGGTAGATCGTGAGGACGCACCTCTCCCAAGGACTCTGGTGGCTGGGTGTCCTGGACAGGCATAGGGTAACTTGGCTCGTCCTCTCTGTAGCCATTGCAGGGGATGCTGGGGGCCACAGCAGGTGTGGAGGGCCCTGGAACCCCAGCAGAAACTGATGGCCGCTCCAGTGGGGATGGGGGGTGGTTCGGATTCCCTGAAGGACAAAGATATCGTGATGTCAAGGAGGAATTGGGGTGCTCTCAGTGACAAGAGAGGCCTGGGTGCTCCTAGAACTCCAAGTCCATGGCTATCAGTCCCCCACAGCATCAAGCTCTATCCTGACGTGGGCAGTACTCCTCAGAGGAGACCAGCTTCACGAAGCAGGAGGCAGGTATCGGAGGGAGAGTGGAGATGGAGAGGACAAGGAGAGGTAGGAGGAGCAGTGGGGGAAGGGAGAGTGCTGGGGGCACCTCGCAGGCCTCTCACCACCCAGACTGTGTCAGCAGTCACCACTTCTCTGTCCCCAGGCATTCTGGGACACAGTGGCTTTCTTCTCCTCCTCGTGGGTGGCTTTCACCACTAACTGACCCCTGACCTAAAGCTTCCTCCTCAGCCCCTCCCCTTTGCCCCCACCATCCACGCCTGGCCCTACCACAGCTGTTTTCATCTGGGGGAATCACTGGTAATCTCCACAAATGAAGAGATGAGTTAGAAAGGAAGGAGGGGAGGGAGGAAGGGAGGGGGAGGAAAAGAAAGAAAGGCAAACAAGGGGATATTTTAAGGCTGTAAATCTGAGCAGTGTCTCAGGAATTGTCTCTAGTCTGAAATATATATAGGGCTGGTGTGAATTTTCTTCCTGCCTCAGCCCCTGAGACCCTGGCCTCAGCAGACCCCCTCTGAGTACTTGGCCTGGCAGGGAGCATTGAGAGGGCTTTGAGGGATAACTGGGCAGCTGGCGGGGTGGGAGGCAGCTAAGGAGGCTCTAGGGGAAACCAGTGGGAGGGGAAGAGATGAGGGGAAAGGAAGGAAGGAGCCCATGAGGAAGAAAGAAGAGACAGTGAAGGGAGGGGGAGAGAAGAGATGAGCAGAGAGAGGAAAGGCGAACTGAGGGAGAGTAGACGGGAGGAAATGAGAAAAGCGTGGGAGGCAAACGTCACAGCCACAAAAATTAGAGGAGGCTCCATTTGCTGAGCGCATGGAAGGTGCCCAGCCCCAGCTAAGCACTCAACATGCCATCATCCCATGGTATCCACTGCAGCCCTACAAGGTAAATGTTGCCATTAGCCCCATTTTACAAAGAAGACTGAGACTTAGGGAATGAAGGGGCTTGGCCAAAGGGTTAGTAAAGATTAATAAGTGGCAAAGCAGGGATCTACACTCAGGTTTGTCCACTGCCCAGGAGTGATGGGAGGGAGGGTGAGAGATGAAGACAGTAGGTATGGGGTGAGAGGAGAGGGAGAGTGGAGGCCAGGGAATCAGATAGGAGTTCCAGAAGAAGGGCCAAGGTGGGAGGCTCACGTAGCAGGTTGCTCTGGTAGACTCGGTCCACTTCATCAGCGAGACTAGACAGTTCACAGGCCCTCAGTGCCCCAATGAAGGAAGGCACCCAGCCGTTCCTCCGCCGAAGGCTGTTGAAGAGGTCCCAGAGAGTGCCCTGGTTCCCCCAGCGCTCATAGGAGGCCCGCAGTCGGTCCTGAAAGACACAGCCCCGCCACCAAGCTCAAGCCTGGTAGCCCTGACCCCCTCCCACTCTGGAGGGGACAGCTGCAGATGGAGGTACCTAGAAAGCTACAAGATGGAAGCAACCATCTGAAACTGAGTCAGAGCCCAGGACAAGGCCAGAGTTTGAGCCCAAGTTTAAAGGCCCAGGAAATAGGCCTTACTGTGTCCCAGGCTCTCTGCTCAGGGCTTTGTGTGAATTATCTTATTTAATGCTATTATTACCCTTACTCTACTGATGAGGAAACTGAGGCTGAGCACATACAAACAAGCAACCAGATAGCAGAAACAAAAACCCACAGAAAACATTACTGCAGAACTAAATGGCAAGGTATTCCCACAAACACCAAAATACAAGAGGGAGGAACCAAACCCTACCAGCCACAAACTCACACACCACCGGTATCTGCATGGAGGAAGCAGAGGGAGGCCACGGGGTTCAATGTGGGGACAGCTAAAACTGGGAGGGGCCAGGCTCACTTCACTAGGGGCCCACAGCAAGTGCTGAGGGAGCTAGCACAGTCTGGCTCCCAAAGACTCTCAAAGTTGAGCCACAAGCTCCCTGCCAGGATGGGTCCCATGACTAGGAGACTGCAATTGAAACTAAACAGGAACAAGGACAAAAGAGATAAAGAAAAAGAAGGTTCCGATGAAAGTGGGTGAGGGGTCCCAAGCCCAGAAATCTCAGTGCCATATTTTGGAGCACTATACCAAAACGACACAAGAGGGAGCTCAGTGAGGTTGGAAAGGACACCCTGAGCCACACTTCATTCTGAAAGTTAGAAAACTGTCAAGGATGGGAAGCAAGATACAGACAACAGAGAAGGAAGGAGTTGGTCCTGGCTTGGGAGAAGCTCTGAATTCCACAGCCCTGCCCCCAGTCCATGCCTGGTTGTCACGCCCTGGCTCACCTGGTCACTTGTTGTGAGGCAGGACAGGTAAGGCAGAATCTCCAGAACATGAATATTGCAAAAATTGCCGTGATGGTTGCGGATATACTGATAAGTCTTGTCCTCAGCAAACGTCATCGCTGTCCCGGTTCTGAAGTTGCAGAGGGCGCTGGCCTATGAAGGGTGGATGGACTGAGAGAGAGGAAAAAAGACTGGAAGAAAACAGACCACACATGGCAACAGAGTTGGGAGTGGAGTTGGACAAAAGGCAATTCTCTCTTTCTTTTTCAACTCTTTGGAATTTTTGCTTTTTTCTTTAATCATCCTATTTTACTGCCTAAGTCTCAGAGGCCCTCAATGAATTTGCCTAAAAACAAATTGGTGAAAAAAAAAAAAATCAGATCTAGAAGACCTAGGGCCCATTTCTGCCCTGCAGGTTGGTCAGTGTTGGGGAGAGCTCTGGCTCCTGCCCCATCATCCCCAGGTCTGAATGTGCCCCTAGCTTCTGATAGCAAAAGGCACCACCTAGAAGTGCTGCTCCTTTGGAGTACACTGAGGGGGAAGGGGAGGAGAGGGAGGAGGAGGAGGAGAAAAGGGAGGGAGGATGAGGGGTAGGAGGGAGAGGATGGGGAAGAGGAGAAGGCACCCAACATAATAATAGGATCTATCCTATTCTTACCGTGAAGAAAATGAAGTACCAAGGAATTAAGGGGACTTGCTAGTGAGCAGAAGAGCAAAGAACTGAGGTCTTCAGGATCTGGGATCAGGTTCTTCCCAGAACATGACTGCAGGCCCACCATTACATTAAAGCTTGCTACACACATTTTTTTTAATTTTTTAAAAATTTATTTATTTTATTTATTTTTGGCTGTGTTGGGTCTTCGTTGCTGCACACGGGCTTTCTCTAGTTGCAGCGAGCGGGAGCTACTCTTCATTGAGGTGCACAGGCTTCTCATTGTGGTGGCTTCTCTTGTTGCAGATCACGGGCTCTAGGCGCATGGGCTTCAGTAGTTGTAGCACGTGGGTTCAGTAGTTGTGGCTCGCAGGCTCCAGAGCTCAGGCTCAGTAGTTGTGGTGCATAGGCTTAGTTGCTGCGCGGCATGTGGGATCTTTCCGGAACAGGGCTCGAACCCGTGTCCCCTACATTGGCAGGCAGATTCTTAACCACTGCACCACCAGAGAAGCCCTACATACATATTTTTTCAGTAGGAGGCTGAGTTCCACTTCTGGGTGTGACTCCAGGCAAGTTATCAGCCTTTTCCAGGCTTGTCCTCACCCCTAAAATGGCTCAGAGAGGTTGTTTTGACAATACAGTAGTTCAGCCTTATAAGCCTGAAATTTAAAAGTACCCCCAATACAATCAATTGCCACAGGTTGCTTATGTAGCACTTAACACAATTTTCAATTATAGATCTGTTTGTTTGCTTGTTTCTTATTTGCCTTTCTCATGGGAGAGAGCTGCAGGGAATAAGACAGACAAGATCTCTGCCACCATCCAATTTACATTCCACTGGAATGGGACAGATAACAAATCAGAAAACATATACATAAATAAGAATTCCAGACAGTAATAAAGGTTACAGAGAAAATAAAGCAGATGGTGAGACAGAGCCCCTGAAGAAGGGCATGCTGCTTGAACTGGGATGGGGAGGGAAGCTTTTCTGAACTGACATTTGAGCTGAACTCGAATGTAAGAAGATCAGTGTTTTGGGCAGAGGGCACAGCAAGTGAGAAGTCCTAAGGTGGAACAAGCTTGGCATGTTTGAAGAATAGAAAGTAGATTGGAGTTGTCCAGGTTTAGAAAGCTAGGGGGAGGAGCAGAGTTCAAGTCAAGGAGGTTGGGAAGGGCCACTAATGTAGGGCATTATAGGAAGGGACTTTGGGTTTTATTTGGAGTGAAACAGGGAGCCACTGGAGGGCTCTGAGCAGGAAAGGGAGAGGATTTTATTTGATTTGACTTATTTGATTTATGTTAAAGACCTCTGTGGTGGTTGTGAGGATCCTGGACTGGGGAGGGGGCAGGATGGAAGCAGGGAGACAAGTCAGGAGGCCACAGCAGGGAATACATGATGGGTATGGCCAGGATGGTAACCATGAAGGTGGCAAGAGGTGGCTGGATTCCTGGTATTTTGTGGATATGGGAGGTGAAGGAGAGAGAAGAATCAAGGCACTAGGTGGATGGAGGGTGCCACTTAGCAAGCCAGAGAGTCTGGGGGAGAAGCAGTGGTGCAGAGAGGACTCCAGAGTTCCATTTTGAACAAGTGAAGCTTGAGATGCTATTGGATGTCCAAAGTGGTTTTCAGGGAGGGAAGTGGGCAGAGGAGGAGGGGCAGGCTGGAGTAGAAACTTGGATGTCAAGCTTGGGTGGGACCTCTAAGAGATAGTGCTGCAGAGTAGAGAGTGCCCAGAAGCTGTAGAGGCCACCAGTCCCCTGCCACATGGGAAGTGGAGCAGTAGTCCTGCCTACCTGCAGCCCACCAGCCTCATAGCCACATGCTGCATGACCTGCTTTGCCAACCACCAGGTGCTACATTCCTGGTGGGGCGAGTACCAATGATAGAAATCAAGAGGATCAGAGAGGTGGGGCGGGGGTCCTCTGAGCCTTCAGAAGATGAGCAAAGAACAACTCTGTGGTGGTGAACAGATCCCTCCTTCCCTCCCATGGGATCCAGGGAAGTACCAGGAGAGAGTCAGGTGATACATTCTGTATCCCAGCCTCAGTCTTTGAGGGAAAGAGTTTGGGGAGTATGGGTGTATGTAATGGTCCAACCAAAAAGAAAGGAAGCCCATATTTGTTCACATTTATTGAGGGTTCACTATAGGCAGGCACATCCTAAGTTTCTTTCATTTAATTCTTGCCACAATCCCAAGAGGACAAGCGATGCCAAGTTGCACAGCTGACCAGTGGCCTAACAGGATTTGAACCCAGGACTTGCTGCCTCATTGCAGCTCACCATACACCTTGCAGGGCTTAGAGACCCCTGCGGCCAGTGAGACTCACACAGCCCCCTGCCTTCAAGCCCCGGGAGGGGCCAAGGCCACTGCCTGGGTGAGGGGGGTCGCTAAGTGAGAGTGTGCCTGGGAAGATGCACTATTTAGTCCCTTCTCTTGCGAGATATGGAAATCTTTCGGACACGTCTGAGGACGTTCTAACCCTGCCCTCCACAACAGCCGGGTTCTCAGGTCCTTCCAGATATCCTTCCAGATGTTTTTGAGCCTCCAAACGGAGAATGTCGGTTTTGTTTTTTCCAGTGTTTTCCAGGCACCTCCTTCCGGTCTCAGATAAGATGTGGGCCGGATAGTTCCTGACCATCGCGTCTAGGAGAGTTCTGACCCGACTGCACCAGAAGCTGAGTTCAGAGCGCTCCACCCTCCCGGAAGGGGCGAGGCCTCACAGTCTCAGCTCCTATTCCTGAATTCCTGGGCCAGACCCAGGTCCGCGGAGGACCGGGAGGCTGTTCTGAACAGGTGTCACCACCGAAAATAGCCAAGACCCAAGGGAGGGCGGCAGTCCGCGACCCCCAAAAGCGCGGCCGCCAGCGATTGGCGCACCCGGGCTAGGCCTCGCCTGGGAGTCACCCTGGGCCTGTGGGCAACTGGAGGAGCTCAGTAGCCAGCGCCCTTCTCCTTCCGGCCCAACCTCCCCTCCAGCCCGAGCAGGCGCCCGCGCCACCCACCTCCCGAGCCCCCGGTGCTGGATGCGGTGCGCGGAGCTCTCGCTGCCCCGAACAACCTGTGTGTTAGTACCTGGTCTTCCCGGCTCCCCTCGCGCCCCAAGCCCCGTGCGCCCCAGCGGACTCCTAGTCCCACTCGGCTCCTGCGCCGCGGACCACCTCCCCGACAGGCATCTGTGCGCCCTGAGTCCAGAGGACCGAGCTCCCAAGGTGGCGATCTTACCTTGGGTAGCCAAGACCCGGCGACCTGCCTCCAGTCGCGGACAGCCGGGAACCCTCCCCTGCAGGGAGGGAAGGGCGGGGGGTAGGGCCGCGCGGCCATTGGGCAGACAGCAGGGGCGGGCACTTGGCCTTGGTTTGCGGGGCCTCGAGGCTCTGGACGCGCGCTCGGGACAGACCTGGGTTCCTACTGCATGCGCGGAAGAGCAGATGATCTTCTTTCCTTCGTCGTCTCGAGCAACTTCCAGGGGAAGCCCAGGGTCTGACTAGAAACCAAGTAGAAACCGTGGTGGGCTCGATCCCGACGCTTCCCACGCGAGGCTACCCCCCTCCTTCCGCCGAGTAATTTGAGGGGTGAGGGTCTTTATGTAGTTCGCTCCTGGACGCCCAGGGCCTAAGCACACAGTCAGTGCTCAATAAATGTCCGGTGTCACGCAGAGTTCACAAGGGTATGAGTGCCCAGCCAGGCGACACTCATTCTGGACCTGAGGAGGCAGGATCGGGGCATGTAGCTGTATGCAGGGCAGGGGCGCCAAGGTTGGCTCGCCCGGCTCGCAGGGTGTGGGCCTTGAGTGCTGCGTGGGAAAGGCCTCTCCGCTCAATGATTTAGGGCATTTGGGCGGTACCTCATGGCAGTGCTCGCCTACCGCCTCGCCCTTCCTCTGCTGGGCCAGAGGCCAGCAATTATTGAGTGCCCACTGTGTTCCAGGTACAGACTTAATACCTTAGGGCCCATTAAATATCCGCAAAATAACCAGGTAGAGGTTTATTTTTTCCTATTTTAAAGAGAGAGTAAAAGATTTGGAAAAACGTTTGGCAGTTCTTAAGTTAAACATATGCCAACCCTATCACCCAGCAACCACTCCTGGTTGACCTACGAGTCCACCTGGAAACATGCACAATAGATAATGTTCATAGTGGCTGTATTGACAATAGGCAAACTCTGGAAACAACCCAAATGTCCATCAATAGAATGGAGAGACAAACTGTGGTGTACACAGTAGTGAAAAACAACAAAGGTGAAAAACTATCGATACAACATGCATGAATCTTACCAGGATGAATGGGCACCATGGCTAACCAAGCCCCGCACAAAAAGTACATGCTGTCTGTTCCCAGCCACAAGGTATGATAAGGTTCAAAAACAGGCAAAACTCGTCTACATAAACAGAAATCATATCATTGGTTACCTCTGGGGAATGTTGAGGAGCGGGTACAAGAGAGCCTTCTGGAGTGATGGAAATGTTCAATATCTTGATGTGAGTGGTGGGTACCTGGGCTTGCACATATGTAAAAATACATCATCTGTACACTTAAGATTGTTACACTTTATAGGGACTTCCCTGGCGGTCCAGTGGTGAAGACTTCGCCTTCCAATGCAGTGGGTGCGGGTTCGATCCCTGGTCGGGGAGCTAAGATCCCACATGCCTCGTGGCCAAAAAAAAGCCAAAACATAGAACAGAAGCAATGTTGTGACAAGTTCAATAAAGACTTAAAAAAAAAAAGGTCACATCAAAAAACTTTCTTTTAAAAAAAGGGTTGTTACACTTTATACTGCAACTTTGAAAAGAAAGACAGGGCTTCCCTGGTGGTGCAGTGGTTAAGAATCCGCCTGCCAATGCAGGGGATGGGTTTGAGCCCTGGTCCTGAAAGATCCCACATGCCACAGAGCAACTAAGCCCCTGTACCACAACTACTGAGCCTGCACTCTAGAATCCACGAGCCACAACTACTGAATCCCGGTACCACAACTACTGAAGCCCACGCGCCTAGATCCCGTGTTCCGCAACAAGAGAAGCCACCGCAATGAGAAACCTGGGCACCTCAACGAAGAGTAACCCCCACTCGCCGCAACTAGAGAAAGCCAGTGCGTGGCAACGAAGACCCAACACAGCCAAAAATAAATAAATAAATAATAAATTTTTAAAAAATAATTTAAAATTTTTTAAATTTTAAAAATTAAAAAAAAAAAGACAGACACCTGAGGGCTAAGAGGTTTGGCTGAGATCACTTGCAAATGCCTGAGCACATACCTGTCTCCAAAATCAGTGGTCCCAAACTGAATCGTAGGAAGATGCCTGAACACCTTTCAGATGAGATTTTATTACTTTATGTAGTAACCCTGTGGATATTTCACAACATTCAGCATTTACAAGATGTTGTTAACATCACACCTGAACTCAACTGTGATAAAGCCAGCTCAGCCAAGACAGGGTGAATGTTGATTAGTTTGAGAATTTACTCCTGCTTGCTACCCACCCCAAATTCAGTGACCTCGTATCTAATTCTTGCAGGAAGACCATTGGGAGTATGGTGACTGACTTCCAAATGCAGTTGTCCCCTTCTGTCTTTGCTGGACCTTGCAGGGCTTTAAAAAATACAGCTTCCTGAAAAACACAATGAGATACTAACTTACTGCATTTGGGCTGATCTAACAAAAATACCATAGGCAGGGTGGCTTACACAACAAACATTTATTTCTCAGTTCTGGAGGCTGGGAAGACCAAGATCAAGGTGCCAACAGATTAGGCGTCTGGTAAGGGCTGTGTTCCTTGTTCACAGACTCAGTCTTCTCACTGTGTCCTCAGAAGGCAGAAGGAGCAAGGGAGCTCTCTTAAAAAAGCACTAATTCTAGGGACTTCCCTGGTGACGCAGTCCTTAAGAATCCGCCTGCCATAGATAAACCCACGCACATATGGTCACCTTATCTTTGATAAAGGAGGCAAGCATATACAATGGAGAAAAGGCAGCCTCTTCAATAAGTGGTGCTGGGAAAACTGGACAGCTACATGTAAAAGAATGAAATTAGAACACTCCCTAACACCATACACAAAAATAAACTCAAAATGGATTAAAGACCTAAATGTAAGGCCAGACACCATAAAACTCTTAGAGGAAAACATAGGCAGAACACTCCATGACATAACTCACAGAAAGATCCTTTTAGACCCACCTCCTACAGAAATGGAAATAAAAACAAAAATAAATAAATGGGACCTAATGAAACTTAAAAGCTTTTGCACAGCAAAGGAAATCATAAACAAGACGAAAAGACAACCCTCAGAAAGGGAGAAAATATTTGCAAACAAAGCAACTGACAAAGGATTAATCTCCAAAATATACAAGCAGCTCATGCAGCTCAGTATCAAAAAAACAAACAGAGCTTCCCTGGTGGCACAGTGGTTGAGAATCCGCCTGCCAATGTAGGGGACACGGGTTCGAGCCCTGGCCTGGGAAGATCTCACATGCCGCAGAGCAACTAAGCCCATGCACCACAACTACTGAGCCTGCACTCTAGAGCCCGCGAGCCACAACTACTGAAGCCCGCGCGCCTAGAGCCCGTGCTCTGCAACAAGAGAAGCCACGACAATCAGAAGTCCACGCACTGCAAGGAAAAGTAGCCCCCGCTCACCGCAACTAGAGAAGGCCCATGCACAGCAACGAAGACCCAACACAGCCAATAAATAAATAAATAATAATTTTTTTTAAAAAACCCAATGCAAAAATGGGCAGAAGACCTAAACAGACATTTCTCCAAAGAAGGTACACAGATTGCCAACAAACATGAAAGGATGCTCAACATCACTAATCATTAGAGAAATGCAAATCAAAATTACAATGAGGTATCACCTCACACCAATTAGAATGGCCATCATCAAAAAATCTACAAACAATAAATGCTGGAGAGGGTGTGGAGAAAAGGGAACCCTCTTGCACTGTTGGTGGGAATGTAAATTGATACAGCCACTATGGAGAACAGTATGGAGGTTCCTCAAAAAACTAAAAATAGAACTACCATATGACCAAACAATCCCAGTACTGGGCATATACCCTGAGAAAACCATAATTCAAAAAGAGTCATGTACCACAATGTTCATTGCAGCTCTATTTACAATAGCCAGGACATGGAAGCAACCTAAGTGTCCATCATCGGATGAATGGATAAAGAAGATGTGGCACATATATACAAGGGAATATTACTCAGCCATAAAAAGAAACAAAATTGAGTTATTTATAGTGAGGTGGATGGACCTAGAGACTGTCATACAGAGTGCAGTAAGTCAGAAAGAGAAAAAAATACCGTATGTTAGCACATATATATGGAATCTAAAAAAAAAAAAAAAGGTTCCGAAGAACCTAGGGGCAGGACAGGAATAAAGATGCAGACATAGAGAATGGACTTGAGGACACAGGGAGGGGGAAGGGTAAGCTGGGACGAAGTGAGACAGTGGCATGGACACATATACACTACCAAAAGTAAAATAGCTAGTGGGAAGCAGCCACATAGCACAGGGAGATCAGCTCGGTGCTCTGTGTCCACCTAGAGGGGTGGGATAGAAAGGGTGGGAGGGAGATGCAAGAGGGAGGAGATATGGGGATATATGTATATGTATAGCTGATTCACTTTGTTATACAGCAGAAACTAACACACCATTGTAAAGCAACTATACTCCAATAAAGATGTTTAAAAAAAAGAATCCACCTGCCAATGCAGGGGACATGGGTTCGAGCCCTGGTCCGGGAAGATCCTACATGCCATGGAGAAACTAAGCCTGCGAGCCACAACTACTGAGCCCACATGCCAGAACTACTGAAGCCCGCGCGCCTAGAGCCCATGCTCTGCAACAAGAGAAGCCACCGCAGTGAGAAGCCCGCACACTGCAACGAAGAGTGGCCCCCACTCGCTGCAACTAAAGAATGTCCACGCGCAGCAATGAAGACCCAGTGCAGTCAAAAATAAGGAGAAAAACCATATGATCATCTCAATAGATGCAGAAAAAGCTTTTGACAAAATTCAACACCCATTTATGATAAAAACTCTCCAGAAAGTGGGCATACAGGGAAGCTACCTCAACATAGTAAAGGCCATATATGACAAACCCACAGCAAACATCATTCTCAATGGTGAAAACCTGAAAGCATTTCCTCTAAGATCAGAAACAAGACAAGGATGTCCACTCTCACCACTATTATTCAACATAGTTTTGGAAGTCCTAGCCATGGCAATCAGAGAAGAAAAAGAAACAAAAGGAATACAAATTGGAAAAGAAGAAGTAAAACTGTCACTGTTTGCAGATGACATGACACTATACATAGAGAATCCTAAAGATGCCACCAGAAAACTACTAGAGCTAATCAATGAATTTGGTAAAGTTGCAGGATACAAAATTAACGCACAGAAATCTCTTGCATTCCTATATACTAATGATGAAAATTCTGAAAGAGAAATTAAGGAAACACTCCCATTTACCATTGCAATAAAAAGAATAAAATACCTAGGAATAAACCTACCTAGGGAGACAAAAGACCTGTATGCAGAAAACTATAAGACACTGATGAAAGAAATTAAAGATGATACCAACAGATGGAGAGATATACCATGTTCTTGGATTGGAAGAATCAATATTGTGAAAATGACTACATTACCCAAAGCAATCTAAAGATTCAATGTAATCCCTATCAAATTACCAATGGCATTTTTTACAGAACTAGAACAAAAAATCTTAAAATTTGTATGGAGACACAAAAGACCCCGAATAGCCAAAGCAGCCTTGAGGGAAAAAAGCAGAGCTGGAGGAATCAGACTCCCTGACTTCAGACTACGCTACAAAGCTACAGTAATCATGACAATATGGTACTGGCACAAAAACAGAAATATAGATCAATGAAACAAGATAGAAAGCCCAGAGATAAATCCACGCACCTATGGTCAACTAATCCATGACAAAGGAGGCAAGGATATACAATGGAGAAAAGACAGTCTCTTCAATGAGTGGTGCTGGGAAAACTGGGCAGCTACATGTAAAAGAATGAAATTAGAACACTCTGAACGCCATACACAAAAATAAACTCAAAATGGATTAGAGACCTAAATGTAAGACCAGACACTATAAAACTCTTAGAGGAAAACATACGCAGAACACTCTTTGGCATAAATCACAGCAAGATCTTTTTTGATCCACCTCCTAGAGTAATGGAAATAAAAACAAAAATAAACAAATGGGACCTAATGAAACTTAAAAGCTTTTGCACAGCAAAGGAAACCATAAACAAGATGAAAAGACAACCCTCAGAATGGGAGAAAATATTTGCAAACGAATCAATGGACAAAGGATTCATCTCCAAAATATATAAACAGCTCATGCAGCTCAATATTAAAAAAACAAACAACCCAATCCAAAAATGGGCAGAAGACCTAAATAGACATTTCTCCAAAGAAGATATACAGATGGCCAAGAAGCACATGAAAAGCTGCTCAACATCACTAATTATTAGAGAAATGCAAATTAAAACTACAATGAGGTATCACCTCACACCGGTTAGAACGGGCACCATCAGAAAATCTACAAACAACAAATGCTGGAGAGGGTGGGGAGAAAAGGGAACCCTCTTGCACTGTTGGTGGGAATGTAAATTGATACAGCCACTATGGAGAACAGTATAGAGGTTCCTTAAAAAACTAAAAATAGAATTACCATATGATCCAGCAATCCCACTACTGGGCATATACCCAGAGAAAACCATAATTCGAAAAGACACATGCACCCCAATGTTCACTGCAGCACTATTTACAATAGCCAGGTCATGGAAGCAACCTAAATGCCCATCGACAGATGACTGGATAAAGAAGATGTGGTACATATATACAGTGGAATATTACTCAGCCATAAAAGGGACGAAATTGGGTCATTTGTAGAGATGTGGATGGATCTAGAGACTGTCATACAGAGTGAAGTAAGTCAGAAAGGGAAAAACAAATATCGTATATTAACGCATATATGTGGAACCTAGAAAAATGGTACAGATGAACTGGTTTGCAGGGCAGAAATTGAGACACAGATGTAGAGAACAAACGTATGGACACCATGGGGGGAAAGCGGTGGGGGATGGGGAGGGGGTGGTGTGATGAACTGGGAGATTGGGATTGACATGTATACACTGATGTGTATAAAATGGATGACTAATAAGAACCTGCTGTATAAAAACATAAATAAAATTCAAAAAAAAAACACTAATTCTATTCATGAGGGCTTCACCCTTATGATCTAATCACCTCCCAAAGACCCCACCTCCAAATACCATCACATTGGGGATTAGTTTTCAATATATCAATGGGAGGTGGAGTGGACAAAAACTTTCAGTCTACAGCAAATATCAACCAGCTATTATAGAACAAACAAACAAAATGAGGTGTCAGCAAGGATATGGAGAAATTGGAAGCTTTATACATTTCTGGTGGGAATGTGAAATGGTGCAGCTGCTATGGAAAACAGTACGGCAGTTACTCAAAAAAGTAAAAATAGGCAGGGCAGGCTGGAGCGTGTCGGGAGTGGGCCCTGAGGCCCGAGCCACGGGATCCGAGCGAAGGCCGCACCGAGGTAGCAGGGCCCAGCCCAGCCGCCCTAGCCGCCACCATGGGCATCAAATTTTTAGAAGTTATCAAACCTTTCTGTGCAGTTCTACCAGAAATTCAGAAACCTGAAAGGAAAATCAAGTTTGGAGAGAAGGTACTATGGACTGCTATAACTCTCTTCATCTTCTTAGTATGTTGTCAGATACCACTATTTGGAATCATGTAATCAGATTCTGCAGATCCTTTCTACTGGATGAGAGTTATTCTTGCATCCCACAGAGGAACGTTAATGGAATTGGGTATCTCCCCAATTGTAACATCTGGTTTGATTATGCAGTTGTTAGCTGGAGCCAAAATCATTGAAGTTGGAGATACACCCAAAGATAGAGCTCTATTCAATGGAGCCCAGAAACTATTTGGTATGATCATTACAATTGGGCAAGCCATTGTGTATGTCATGACGGGCATGTACGGGGATCCTGCTGAAATGGGTGCTGGAATCTGTCTCCTTATCATCATTCAGTTGTTTGTTGCTGGTTTGATTGTGCTGCTGTTAGATGAGCTGCTACAGAAGGGTTACAGCTTGGGGTCTGGGATTTCCCTCTTTATTGCCACCAACATCTGTGAAACCATTGTCTGGAAGGCCTTTAGTCCCACTACCATTAACGCTGGCAGAGGTACTGAGTTTGAGGGTGCAGTCATAGTTCTCTTTCATTTACTGGCCACCAGGACAAAGTTCAAGCTCTAAGGGAGGCTTTCTATCGTCAGAATTTACCCAATCTCATGAACCTCATTGCTACAGTTTTCGTGTTTGCTGTTATATATTTTCAGGGATTTCGTGTGGACCTGCCCATTAAGTCGGCCCGGTACCAAGGGCAGTACAGCAGCTACCCCTTCAAGCTCTTCTACACCTCCAACATCCCCATCATCCTGCAGTCGGCCCTGGTGTCCAACCTGTATGTTATTTCCCAGATGCTGTCAGTTCGATTTAGTGGCAACTTTTTAGTAAATTTACTAGGACAGTGGGCTGATGTCAGTGGGGGAGGACCTGCTCATTCTTACCCAGTGGGGGGCCTTTGTTACTACCTTTCTCCTCCTGAGTCCATGGGCGCCATATTTGAGGATTCTGT
Source organism: Eubalaena glacialis (assembly GCF_028564815.1). Lineage (NCBI taxonomy): Eukaryota > Metazoa > Chordata > Mammalia > Artiodactyla > Balaenidae > Eubalaena > Eubalaena glacialis. Next base: position 31,513,570 of record NC_083728.1, on the reverse strand, counting down.
CCATGTGGTTGTTTGTATCATCTTCATGTTGGGATCATGTGCATTCTTTTCTAAGATGTGGATAGTGGTGTCTGGTTCCTCAGCCAAAGATGTAGCTAAACAGCTTAAAAAACAGCAAATGGTAATGAGGGGCCACAGGGATACCTCTATGGTTCATGAGCTTAATAGGTACATCCCCACGGTGGCTGCGTTTGGGGGCTTGTGCATCGGCACCCTGTCGGTGTTGGCCGACTTCCTTGGGGCCATCGGCTCGGGCACTGGAACGTAGTCACTATTATTGATCAGTATTTTGAAATACTGCAGTCACTATTATTGATCAGTATTTTGAAATATTTGTTAAGGAACAGGCTGAAGTTGGCGGGATGGGTGCTTTGTTTATCTAAACGTGTTTTTCTTTTTGTGTGTGTGAAAGGGAAAATATTTTGACACATTGTTTTTGTCAGATAATGCTGGTTCCCCTTTTCTTCTCTCAGTTTGTTTTCAAGTGCTGACGGTCTCATTCCTGAAATGGGCACGGAGCTAAGCCTGTGTGCAGCGTTAGTACCAGCTGCCTTAACACTGAAGTTTACATTATTCATTAAAAAACCTACATGCAGTGTTGCCTGTGATGCTGGAAACCAATGCACCCGCCTTGCCATGTTCAGTTGTGACGGTGAGATGGTGATGTGGATCAGTTTTGCACACAACATTCAAGACACTTAGTATTCCCCCCACTTGTTTAAAAATAAATGTAGTTCAAATTGCCACTTTACAGTATTTTTGAGCTTATTTAATGAGTTCTGGATCATTTATATCTAATCTATATTTTAGATATAATTAATTACTTTTTATACTTTTTTAACTCATAGTATCCACGTTCCCACCCTCCCCCGTTTTATTTGTTCCTCCTCAAAGCAGCCACTTAGCCCAGATGGGCAGAATCAAGCTTTCAGAGTCACATCTGTCACCAGAAACAACTGCTTATAATTACTCTGCCTGTTTTCCATTCGCCTTTCCTCCCAGGGACAGCACAGTCGGTGCTGTTTTACTGTATTGGCTATGCCTTCGAATTCCAACACGTCACTTGAGAATACTTTTCAAGATACTATGCCCCAATTTTTTTTTTTTTTTAAATCCCTAAGGCAAAGATCTAATTCTCAAGCAATGTCTGTAGTTCAGTGGGGGTGAACAATGAGTAATTCATGCTAGGAATCTGTGTATGTTGTCGTACTTTATAGCAGCAACATGAGTGTAAACAGTAGACGATAAAATTTTATTTAATAAAAAAAAAATTTAATTTAAAAACTTTTTAGAAAGTAAAAACAGAATTACATTATGATCTAGGAATTCCACTTCTAGATATACACCCAAAGAAATGAAAGCAGGGACTCAAACAGTACACCCATGTCCATAGCAGCATTATTCACAATAGCCACAAGGGAGAAGCAACCCAAATGTCTATTGATGGATGAGTGGATAGAACAAAATATAGTATATATACAATGGAATATGATTCAGCCTTAAAAAGGATAAAAATTCTAACATATGCTATAACATGGATGAACTCTGACAGCATTATACTAAGTGAAATAAGCCAGTCACAAAAGGACAACTGTATGACTCCACTTACATAAGGGATCTAGAGTAGTCAAGTTCACAGAGTAGAAAGTAGAATGGTGATTGCCAGGGACTTGAGGCAATGGAGAATGGAGAGCTAGTGTCTAATGGGTAGAGAGTTTCAGCTGGGGAAGAGGAAAAAGTTCTGGAATGGATGATGGTGATGAATGCACAATGTAAATGTACTTAATGCCCCAGAACTTTACGATTAAAACTGGTTAAAATGGTAAATTTTACATTATGTATATTTTGCCACAATAAAAATCCAGGTCTAGGTAGTTTCCTGCCACCTTTTTCAGGGAACCAAAAGAGGGCACAACATCACATCTGTGGTATTCTTGCTAAAACTCATAATCTGAGGAAACCCCAAATAAGGAACATTCAACAGCTGTCCTATACAATACCGTAGCCACTTGCCACATATAGCTATTTTAATTAAAATTAAATAAAATGTGAAATTCAGTTCCTCAGCCCCACTAGCCACATTTCAAATGCTATTTTCATGTGGCTAATGACTATCATATTGGACAGCATAGATATAGAGTATTTCTATCATCACAGAAAGTTCTATTGGCCAGTTTTTTTTTAAGTTGTATCGGACAGCACTGATCTATAGAATAACTCTCCAAAAATGTGAAGGCCATGAAAGACAAGGAAAGGCAGAGGAACTGCTCCAGATTAAAAGAGAATAAAGAAACATAACAACTAAAAGCAATGTGGGATTCTGGGTTGGACCCTGAAACTGAAAAAGGACATCAGTGGGACAAATGATGAACTCTTACTAAGGCCTTTGGATTAGTTAATATTCTGTTACGGTTAATTTTCTGGTTTTGGTCATTGTACTGTGGTTACGTAAGATGTAAACATTTGTATTATTTTTGCAACTGTTTTGTAAGTTTGAAATTACTTGAAAATGAAAATTTTTAAGTGAAATACAATTTAAAAATCATCTTTTGACTCTATCCAGCTATTTATATTATCTTTTACTGTTGATTGCATCCCACCCTATTTCATGAATAAAATTTATTGATCATTGTCCATTTATTAGGGTAAAGGCAAGTCCAGAGAGTGATCTATACCACAGGTCGCCCCCCGCTCCATTGAGGTCCTAGGAGGCCCCCTCGCCAGTAAAGTTCATCCCCAGGCAGGTGGCCCATGTCTCCAGACCAGTGCTCCAAGGAAGGCTGTGGCTCACATGCTATGACTCAGCAACCACCAGCTCATGTTTCCCCCCAGAGACCAAAGTCAGGCCCAAAGATAGTGCCAGAGGGCCCCAAAAAAGGTACATGTTCAAATGTCTAAGTTCCTTCAGGGGACTCTCCAAACTGAAAAACAAAATATAATCCCTGCCTTTACAACCTCATTTCAAGTAAGTTTTTAAATTGTTATTCTTTAAACTATTTTATTTTTTCACACTGTCAACTTTATTATGAAAAATTAATACATGCTTATAAAGTTAGTATGGGGAAAAACAGAAATGTTTGAGGAAGAAAACCAAAATTCATACTTATAATCTACCACCCAGAAAAAACTACTGGTAACAAACACTCTGGTGTCTTTTCTTCTAGTATTTTCTCTTCTACAGTGCCGGATCTCTGAGTCCTCTGGCTTCCTGGAATCACCCTTGCCTCGCCCAGCCACATGGGAAGGACATAAAAGGGTCTGGTCTGGTATGAGTCCACCTTACCTCTCAGGGGTCTCAGGAGAAGGAAGGGACTTGGTCTGTGTCAGCTCATGGGTCAGTTCCCTGCTGCAGCCAGCGCCTCTGGGGCTATCCAGCCCCCTACGGTCAGTGTGGCCTCACCAACCTCAGGACATTGTGTTACTCATCACCTGCCACTCAGGGGCTGCCATCCTGCCCTTCCTTTCTGAGAACTACTGACATAAGTTGCTTGGCAACAGACATTTACTTGCAGTTCGGGGAAAAACAGGGAAATGAGTGCATGGGTAGGACATGCCTTCAAAGTTAGATATTGGAGTTCCTAAGATTCACACACCTCCCCCAACGCAGAAGGCCATTCCCTGGCCACATCCCTCCAAGACCCCAGCTTCCTGCCACACTTCTCGGTGCCTGACTTGCTTTCAGGCCCTCTTGCTGTCTCTTTTCCTAGGGCCCCTCCCCCAGGATCTGGAGCTCAGTACAGAAAACAGAAATCACTGTAGGTATTATGTGCACGAAAGGTTTTTGTTTCTTGAAGCATGATTTACATTTCGTGAAATACATCCATCTTAACTGTGCAAATTGATTACTTTTTATCCAAGTAAATACCTGTGTAACCAGCTCCTAGATCAAGATCTAGGATACTTCCATCTCCCCAGAAAGTTCCCTTGTACTCCTTTTTCAGTCTCCATCCTCAGTCACTATTCTGATTCCATCACCATAGTTTAGTTTTGCCTGTTCTTGAATTTAATATAAATGGAATCATGTAATACATACTGTTTTGTCTCTGGCATCTTTTTTTTTTTTTTTTTAATATATATTTACTTTTTTTTTTTTTTTTTTTTTGGCTGTGTTGGGTCTTCATTTCTGTGCGAGGGCTTTCTCTAGTTGTGGCGAGCGGGGGCCACTCTTCATCGCGGTGCGCAGGCCTCTCACCGTTGCGGCCTCACTTGTTGGGGAGCACAAGCTCCAGACGCACAGGCTCAGTAGTTGTGGCTCACGGGCCTAGTTGCTCCGCGGCATGTGGGATCTTCCCAGACCAGGGCTCAAACCCGTGTCCCCTGCATTGGCAGGCAGATTCTCAACCACTGCGCCACCAGGGAAGCCCCTCTCTGGCATCTTTTACACAACATTTTTGACATCCACCTACGTTGTTCCGTGTGTCAGGAATTTGTTCTCTTTCATTGCTGAGCAGTATTCCATTATATGAATATATCACAATTTATTTATTCTACTTTTAGTGAAATATTCAGCCTTTTCTGGGTTTAGGTTATTAGAAATAAAGCTGCTATGAACATTCACATATAAGTCTTTTTGTGGAGTTATGCATGCATTTAAAAATTGCTGTACAAGAGGGTAGGGTACGTTTAGCTTTATTAGAAGCTTCCAACCAATTCTCCAAGGTGGTTGCACCACTTTAAACTACCACCAGCAAGTATATCGATGGATCCAGGTTCTCCAGTACAGTCCTCTTCTTCACCAACACTTGACATAGTCAGTTTTTTCACAGGAAGGAATTTCATACAGGGAATTAGTTGGTGCAAAATGGTGAGGGGAAATGGAGGAGCAGGAGTCAGAAGGCTGCCACTGGAGTAACTGAGTTAAACAGCACATCACCATAACCATGGTCAGAACTGAGGAGGCCACTGCTGCCACCCTCAGCTCCACATGGCTCTGTCTCAACATCTGGTTGATGCAGGAATATGCTGAGTCCGGCTACTGAGACTGGCTCTAGACCCTTGCATCTCTGTGTCCTTGCTGTCAGCATAAGTGACAGCAGGAAGATGGCCTCTGTCCCCCACCCCCAATCTCTAGTGGGGCATCTAATTGTCAGACCTTAATATTCATAACTCTAGCTGCAAAAGAATCCAGGAGGGACTTCCCTGGCGATTCAGTGGTTAAGACTCCACACTCCCAATGCAGGGGGCACAAGTTCGATCCCTGGTCGGGGAACTAAGATCCCACATGCTGCACAGTGTGGCCGAAAAAAAAAAATCTGGGAAATGCAGTTTCTTACTTTCTAGCCTCTGCCCAACAGAGGAAAACACTCTAGAAGGAGGCAGAGGGAGCCAGTTGTATCAGTTGGCTTTTGCTGAGTAAAAAAGCTACCCCAACATGTAACAGACTAAAATAGCAACCACTTATTTAGCTCACAATTCTGTGGGTTGGTGATTTGGGGCTGGGCTTAGCTAGGTAGTTCTCATCTTATCTGAGCTCACTCATGACTTTGAAGTCAGTTGCCAATTCTGTTGGAACTGACTGGCCTAGGATGGGCTCAGCTGAGATAGATCATCTCTGCTCCATGTGGTCTCTCATCCGCCAGCAGGCCTGCCTAGGCTTGTTTTCATAATGGCTGGGCAGGTTTCCATGAGAGAGCAAAATGCTCTTTAGGCCTAGGCTCCAAATGGTACATCATTTCTGCCACATTCTATTGACCAAAGCAAGTCACAAGGCTAGCCCAGATTCAAGGGGAGTGGAAATAGACTGCACCTCGTCCAGAAGATGAGGTAAATTCACCCTGCAAGGGTGTGATTAAACGGTGGGTTGAAAAGTCAGGGTAATCTACCACACTAGTCCACAGCCCCCACCATGCCTCCCACTTCTGGAACTAGCCAGCAAATCCCAAGTACTCAGATCCTTTTTTTGGGCAAAGCAACAAGATTCCCTGTACCTTCCCTTTTCTGTCCCTTTATTTTATCCTGTTTCTTAGGTTCCTTAACTTTATTTTCTAAATCTTCTAAATTTTTAATGTAAGGAATAACATTGAGAACTCATTCTTGTTATCTGTTCTTACTGGTTTTGCTTTATGGATGTGATATCTTTCTGAAGCTAATTACTAAAAAGAGCAATTAGAAAGCCTTCCTAAAAAAAAAAAAAAATCTTTTATGTTCCCTGCATGGTTTTCCTCTGAAACCAGTTCTTGCTGTTTATTTAGGTTCTCTTTTATGTTGTAGGCTTTCCCCAGATGTCTGGTGAACTTTGTTCACATTAAGCGTGAGGCAATAAAAAGCATGAAGGAAGTTCTGTGCACATCCATTGGTTGGCTTGCTTCTGAAAGGGCCATATGGGGACTGGCCTGTGGAAGAGCCCTACAGGCCAGAACATGAGGGTCTCACACATGGGGCTGTTCTGTTTCTTTAGAACATGAGCACTTAACTTGGTTTAGGCCAGTGACTCCTTGGGCTGTCTGGTAAAGTCCGTAGGCCAGAACAATGTTTTTAAAGGCACTTAAAGATAAATAGGGTTACAAAGAAACAAAACAAAACAAAACCCAATACTGAAATACATTAAAGTATTAAACAAATGTTTCAGTAAATAAATATGTAAATAGTGTCATGCAAAGATGATAATCTGAGGTATCTGCATCAATTCTATCATGATACTAAAACACCCATAATTTATTTTGGTGACCAAGTATCAGATCCTGCTAATAGCATTGTCGCTTGTAGCCAACATTTTAAAAGGGAGGAAATTACAAAAGGCACACTTTTGGGGAGAGGTGATAGATGTGTTCATTATCTTGATTGTGGTGATTGTTTCATGGGTATATACATACGTCAAATCTCATCAAATTGTACACTTTAAATATGTGTAATGTTGGGGAAATACGAATCCTACCAACAGAAAGACCTTTATGCACCAACACAGAGGGGAGAGAAAACACTATTATTGAAAATGCAATCAGTTTAAAACATGCAGGTACTTCACAATACACTACAAAGTCTCAGCAGCATTTCATACATTTTACATAATAAAGTAGAACAAAGAACAATTAAAACTTAATTTCATATAGTAATTAGAGAAAAAGATGCATTTTTTCTCCCATCTGAACTACAGAATCCCATGAATTCTATCCATGAATCCCTTGAAAGTCTGTGGCTTCCAGGTCCCATCATTGTCCCAATAATTCCCACACAATAACAATTTTTTCCTGATTCAGGATCCAACTTTGATCACCCATTGCCTTGAGTTGTCATGTTTCTTTGATCTCCTTTAATCTGAAGCAGTTCCTTGGCCTTTCACTGCTTTGGTATTTTTGAAGACTGCAGGTCAGAATTTTCCTCTGTTTGGGTTTGTTTGGTTTCATCCTCCTGATCAGATTCAGGTTAAACATGTTTAACACTCAGAAGTGACACTGTGTCCTTCCTGCACATCAGGAAGCACAGGATGTCCATTTGTCCCATTACTGGGGATGTTCACTTCGATCACTTGATAAATGGGGTGCCCTCCAGTTTCTCCACCATAGATTTACTATTTCCCCATTTGTAACTAATAACTAATTCACTGAAAGGCTACATAAAAATCCTGTTCCTCATCAATCTTTCACTGACTGGTTTTAGCATCTCAGTAGAGTTCATAGATCTTCTTTGTATAGACACAATGTATTTCTAATTATGTCGGATCCCAGGTATTTTGTATTTTTGTCTTTATCCTGAATGAGATCTTGTCTTTCATTACATGTACTAACTCATTATTCATGGACATAGGAAAGTTATTTTTACTGATCATTTTGTTATCAACCACCTACCTTAGGACCTTTCCAGATCAGAGAAAGCTCCTCTTGCCCATGACTTACTTTGTTTTTTTAAGATTTTTTTTTTTTTAATTATCATTTATTTTTGGCTGCGTTGGGTCTTCGTTGCTGAGCGCGGGCTTTCTCTAGTTGTGGCAAGCGGGGGCTACTCTTCGTTGCGCTGCGCGGGCTTCTCATTGCAGTGGCTTCTCTTGTTGCGGAGCACGGGCTCTAGATGCACAGGCTTCAGTAGCTGTGGCTCGTGGGCTCTAGAGCGCAGGCTCCGTAGTTGTGGTGCACGGGCTTAGTAGCTCTGAGGCATGTGGGATCTTCCCGGACCAGGGCTTGAACCCGTGTCCCCTGCACTGGCAGGCAGATTCTTAACCACTGTGCCACCAGGGAAGCCCCTTACTTTGTTTTTATCACATGGATATTACAGGGCCACATGAGCCAGAGACCTATCAAAGGGTTTTAATGTCCTTTTGCTTCTGATTAAGTATCAATTACAAACAATGCCCAGACAGTAAATGCTCTGCTCCCAGCTCTAGCTGAAGGTGGAATCTCTGCTGGTCCAAAGACTTCTGGGCCCTGAAGCTTGTGTGGCTTGTATAACTAGGGTGGACAAAGCCACCTCCGGGTGACTTTCAGAAAGAGTAGGAGTTCTGACCACTTTTTTACTCACCTTTCCCAGGGGCAGAAATCATAGGCCTGTAGTAACAGCCAATCATAACTCTAACCTCTTTCAGAACACTGAGGGGAAAGATCATTCTTATTCATTAATAGAAATGTGAAAGCAAGCTATGAGTTATACTGATAACTCATAACTTCTGAACACAGAGGGCCTTGCAGCAGGAAACTTGCAGATGCTACATGATGTTTCCTTTTCTGCAACAAGCAGCTTATCACCTGGGAAAGGGACTTTTGATCCTGGGCAGCACCTACCTTGAGAGATAACACAGTCTATTGTTTCTATCTGCTTCCCAGGAGAAAGAAAAAGTTGTTACATGGTGATGTTGCAGAATCCTTGGTCCCAAGGGGCTTCTATAAACCACCTATTCATTCATGCATTCATTCATTCAATATGAATTCATTCATTCACCTGGCCTGCTATGTGCCAGGTGTTAACTATAATGCAGAAAACAAGAGACAATATAAACCCTCTTGGAGGTTATAATCTGACGGGAAAAAGAAACACTAAACTATAAAACACACAAATAAACACATATAATGGAGGTGGGGTGAAGAAAGCTATTAAAAATTAGTACAGGAACTTCCCTGGCAGTCCAGTCGTTAAGACCCTGTGCTTCCACTGCAGGGGGCGCAGGTTCAATTCCCGGTCAGGGAACTAAGATCCTGCATGGCACGCGGTGCAGCCAAAAAAAAAAAAAAAGATACAATAATGTGAGTGTACTTAATGCCACGAAATTATACATTTAAATAATGGTTACAATGGTCAATTTTATGTTATGTATATTTCACAATAAAAAGAAGAAGGAAAAACAGTTTTTAGTAAAAAAGAAATAATAATAATAAAGCAGAAGGCAGCAACCTGAAAGTTGATGGGAGGCCAAGGACCAGGGGGAACTAGGAGTGAGAAGACCCCCTTGCGGGGAATGGTCAAGAGACTGAGGGAACACAAGTGTCTAACAATCAATCTTAAGTTTTTTGCTCTGTGATTCTATAAGATAACTCTCTTCTATCCACCTAAACTTTAGTAAAAGTCTGCTATACCCAGATACCTGATTCTTTGGGGGCCTGCTATGTGCCAGGTGTTAAGTATAATGTAGAAAACAAGAGACACGATATAAAAGAGCATGTATTCTTAGCAGACACATCAGGGCAGAGAGAAGGGAGGAGCCACATGCACTGAGACCCAAGTGAGAAGGACAATACCGCAAAATCAGAAGATGAGAACAAGTGATGGCCAGGAGACACATATGATGTGCTGGGGCAGTACCGAGTATCCCACTTCAGGCAGGATGAGGGCTCAAGCAACTGGTATTGGAATACTGAAGGATGGGCCAGCTCCACAGGGGTGGAAGACCTCAATCCACCCAGAAGGCAGAGATCTGAATCACATGGGTGAGCCTCATGAACTTCATAGCCTGCAGGCTCTCTCCTAGGTTAAGCTAAACTGAGTCCAGGGGTGCCATTGTGATGCAGTTCCTACCTCACTGAAATACAAGATTCATCTTCAGGGCGTGCTTTTTCTTTTCCTGCCTCCTGGGATCTGCCATGTTCAGAGGATTATGGGGGAAAAAAGAAAGCTATGGATGACAGGCAAAGAAGAGCCAAGTAGTGCATAATTGGCATCCTTGAAAGGAACAAAAACAATGAAATACAAGAGCTATTTAAAAATATAATTCAGGGCTTCCCTGGTGGCACAGTGGTTGGGAGTCCGCCTGCCAATGCAGGGGACACAGGTTCGAGCCCTGGTCCGGGAGGATCCCACATGCCGCGGAGCAACTAAGCCCGTGCACCACAACTACTGAGCCTGCGCTCTGGAGCCCGTGAGCCACAACTACTGAAGCCCGCGCACCACAACTACTGAAGCCCGCGTGCCTAGAGCCCGTGCTCCACAACAAGAGAAGCCACCGCAATGAGAAGCCCGCACACCACAATGAAGAGTAGCCCCCGCTTGCCGCAACAAGAAAAAGCCTGTGTGCAGCAACAAAGACCCAACGCAGCCATAAATCAATAAATAAATAAATTTATTTTTAAAAAAATAAAATAAAATAAATAAAAATATAATTCAGGAAAATGTTTCTAAAATAAAAAAGGATTTCAATCTACATTTGAAAAAAACAATGCTTATACTATAGATATAGTCTAGTAATATCACTAGAAAACAAAGAATCTTTGGGGCACCCAGGCAAAAACAGCAAGTATAAAGGCTCAAAAAAAAATGTTTTTGAACATATAAGAACTCAGGAATATTGTTCTTAGGAAATTGTACAGAAATAGGGAATCAGAGAGGAAAAAGAAATGAAACTAGATTTTCTAGAAAATATCAACAGTGAAAATACTAAATGTCAAAACCCCTGTAGGATACAGCTAAAGCAGCAGTCAGAGGAAAATTCATAACTTAAACACTAATACCAATTTTTTTTTTTTTTTTTGGCCACGCTGCACAGCATGTGGGATCCTAGTTCCCCAACCATGGATCAAACCTGCACCCCCTGCAGTGGAAGCACTGAATCTTAATCACTGGACCGCCAGGGGAAGTCCGCTAATACCAATTTTGTAAAAAAGACTGAAAATAGAAGAATTAATAAGCACCCTTAAAGAGTTATAGATAAACCAAATAAAAACAGAAGGAAGGACTTAATGAAAATAAAAGCACAAATTAATGAGTTGGACTTTCCTGGTGGCGCAGTGGTTAAGAATCCGTCTGCCAATGCAGGGGACACAGGTTCCAGCCCTGGTCTGGGAAGATCCCACATGCTGCAGAGCAACTAAGCCCGTGTGCCGCAACCACTGAGCCTGCGTTCTAGAGCCTGTGAGCCACAACTACTGAGCCTGCACGCCACAACTACTGAAGCCTGCGCGCCTAGAGCCCTGCTCTGCAACAAGAGAAGCCACCACAATGAGAAGCCCGCACACTGCAACGAAGAGTAGCCCCCACTCGCCGCAACTAGAGAAAACCTGTGTGCAGCAACGAAGACCCAATGCAGCCAAAAATAAATAAATAAATTTATTTTTTTTTTAAGTTGAATGATTAGTACTTAGATGCTCATTTTATAATTCTAAGCACTTTTTTTATAAATGTGAACTGTTTCACAGTAATTTTTAGTTTGCTAAATGAACTACGATATATCCACACAATGGATAAGAATAAAAAAAGAATAATACTACTATGTACTGCTATAAAAAGATCTCCAAGATACACTGTTAAGGCAAACAAACAAGTGCAGAATCCTATATATAGTAGGCAACCTATTGTTGCCTGTAAGAAAACAGTGCAAGCAGGAAGTAGAATAAAAATACACGTACGGGACTTCCCTGGTGGCACAGCGGTTAAGAATCCGCCTGCCAACGCAGGCGGACACGCGTTTGCGCCCTGATCTGGGAAGATCACACATGCCGTGGAGCAACTAAGCCCGTGCACCGTAACTACTGAGAGCCGTGTGCCACAACTACTGAAGCCCACGCACCTAGAGCCCATGCTCCACAACAAGAAAAGCCACCGCAATGAGAAGCCCGCGCACTGCAGAGAAGAGTAGCCCCTGCTTGCCGCAACTAGAGAAAGCCCACGCGCAGCAACAAAGACCCAACGCAGCCAAAAAAAGTACATATTTGCTTATATTTGTATAAAGAGAGATAGAAAGATATGTAGGAAACCTAGAAGGCTATTATACATTAGGGCAGAGGGGGAAACAGGGTAGATGAGGACAGAGGCAGGACCAAGTTTTTCAGTAAAAACATTTTTATCATTTTGATTTCTAAACCATGTTACCTGTTTAGAAAACGAAATTTAATTTAAAAAATAAACATTTAAAAAATTCAAGTAGAAATTAACACAACATTGTAAAGCAACTATACACCAATAAAAACTGATTTAAATAAATAAATAAATAAGTTTTTAAATAAAGAAATAAAAATTCAAGGCTGGCCCAAATGGGCTCACTGGTAGTCTGCCAAACATTTAGGGAAGAAAATATACCAATTTGCTAAAATCTTTTCCTGAAGATATAGAAGCAGAGGAAATACTTTCTCATTCCATGAGGCCAGCATTACCATAATACCAAAACCAGACAAAGGCATACAGGGAAACTGCAGACCAATATCACTCATGAACACAGATGCAAAAGTCCTCAACAAAATATTAGCAAATAGAATCCAACAACATGTAAAGAATTATACACCATGACCAAGTGGGATTTATCCCAGGTATGCAAGGCTGGCTCAACATCTGAAAATTAATTAATGGCATCACATCAACAGACTGAGGAAGAATAATCACATGATCATACCAATAGATACAGGAAAAGTATTTTACAGAATCCAACATGCATTCATGATAAAAACACTCAGCAAACTAGAAATAGAGGGGAACTTCCTCAACCTGATAAAGAACATCTACAAAAACCTACAGGAAACATCATACTTCGTGGTGAGAAACGAGAAGCTTTCCCACTAAGATCAGGAACAAAGCAAGGATATCTCATCTCACCACTCCTTTTCAAATTGTACTGAAGTCCTAATTAATGCAATAAGACCAAAAAAAAAAAAAAAGAAATAAAAGGTAAGTAAATTGGGAAGGAAGAAATAAAACCACATCTGTCAGCAGATGACATGATTGTCTATGTAGAAAATCTGAAAGAATCAACAAAAAAACTCTTGGAACTAACAATCATAGCAAAGTTGTAGGATATAAGGTTAATATGCAAAAGTCATTCCTTTTCCTCTATATCAACAATGAACACGTGGAATTTGAAATTAAAAATACATTACCATTGCAGCCACTATGGAAAACAGTATGGAGGTTCCTCAAATACTAAAAACAGAGTTGCCATATGATACAGCAATCCCACTCGTGGGCATATATCCGGAAAAGAGAAAACTGTAATCTGAAAAGATACATGCACCCCAACGTTCATAGCAGCACTATTTATTTATTATTTTTTTTAACTTTATTTATTTTATTTATTTATTTTTGGCTGCACTGGGTCTTCGTTGCTGCATGCGGGCTTTCTCTAGTTGCGGCGAGCAGGGGCTACTCTTCGTTGCGGTGCACGTGCTTCTCACTGCGGTGGCTTCTCTTGTTGTGGAGCACAGGCTCTAGGCATGCGGGCTTCAGTAATTGTGGCTCACAGGCTCTAGAGCTCAGGCTCAGTAGTTGTGGTGCACAGGCTTACTTGTTCCGCGGCATGTGGGACCTTCCCGGACCAAAGCTCGAACCCATGTCCCCTGCATGGGCAGGCGGATTCTTAACCACTGCGCCACCAGGGAAGTCCCCAGCAGCACTATTTATAATAACCAAGACATGGACGCAACCTAAATGTCTATCAACAGATGAATGGATAAAGAAGATGTGGTATATATACATACAATGGAATACTACTCAGCCATAAAAAAGAAGGAAATAATGCCATTTGCAGCAACATGGACAGACCTAGAGATTCTCATACTAAGTGAAGTAAGTCAGAAAGAGAAAGACAAGTACCATATGATATCACTTATATGTGGCATCTAAAATATGACACAAATGAACTTATTTACAAAACAGAAATAGACTCATAGACATAAAGAACAGACTTGTGGTTGCCAAGGGGAAGGGGGGTGGGGGAGGGATAAATTAGGACTCTGAGATTAGTAGGTACAAACAACTATATATAAAATAGATAAACAGCAAGGTCCTACTGTATAGCACGGGGAACTATACTCAATATCCTGTAATAAGCCATAATGGAAACGAATATGTATATATATGTATAAATGAACCACTTTGCTGTACACCAGAAACTAATGCAACATTGTAAATCAACTATACTTCAAGACTAGTAAAAAATACATTACTATTTATATTAACACACCCAAAAATGAAATACTTAGATATAAATCTAACAAAATGTGTACAAGATCTCCTTAAGGAAAACTACAAAACTCCGATGAAAGAATCAAAGAACTAAATAAGTGGCGAGATATTCCCTGTTCAGGGATAGAAGACTCAATATTGTCAAGATGTCAGTTCTTCCCAACTTCATCTTCATCTATTCAATGCATTCCCAATCAAAATCCTAGCAAGTCATCTTATACCATGCATAGCACCTAGCAGAGTGTCAGGGCCAAGGCAGGCTCAATGAAAGTGAAGCAAGCGTCAGAAGTTGTGGTGGAAACCCGGCTCAGAGGTACTGCGGCAAAAGTGGGAATATACAGAAAGGGCACTGGGCAAACTCGAATGATTAAAGAAACCCAGGTACTAACTGGGCATCTGGAACCATGGAAACCAGGGGCTCAGTGGCCTCGGGAAAGGATCTCACTCTCTGCCATTCCCTGTGTATCAGTTTCCTCTACTTGATGGGAGGAAGTAGCCTCACCTCAAGCCTCACCACAAGCCTCACCTAACCCCAATTTCCCACAGCTTCTAGAGGAATAGGGTCTCACTCTCTTCCTCAAGTTCAGTTTGAAAAATAGGTTTTTCAAACCTCAGAAAGGTTTCAGACCAGCCAAGCTTGAGCCCTTCAACCGAAGTCAGAGGGGCCTGTTCTTGTGAGAATACAGCCACTCGGCAAGGACCACCAGCCTGGAGTGAGGGGAGGAGCAGGCCAAGAAAGCAGACTTTATAGGGCAGGGGTGTCCCATTGGGGGCCTCTGGGACATTTCCAGTGGCACAGCTTGCCACAAATACAGACTGAGGTCCCTTTAGTGCTTCAAGGTCAGAGGGTGATTTGTGGCACCCTAGGATGGAGAAGGTGGCCTTGTCCTAGTAGAGACGGTGGTGACGGAAGGCATGGCATGGCTGATGGCCTTCGCTGCAGAATTGGAAGGGCAAAACTCCAATCACAGGTGCTGCCTCCTAAGTGAGTGTGGGTGGGTTCTTCCTGGGTGCCGAATAGCAACTAATACTTGGCAAACATGAGACAAGGCCCACACCTGCACACTGACCACCTAGGAGGAGTCCCGTTCTGCCCATGAAAGAAAGCCATACCTCACAGGTCACAAGTAGATCGTGAAAATAGATATAACTGAGGTTTTATCCAACTGAATCATTTTTTTTTTTTTGAGAGGTTGTGCAAAACTACTGTATTTACAAAAATGGCACAAAAGTGAATTCAACAGTCGATGCACATGCACACTTCATTCACATCTTCAACAACAAAAGGTATTCTAACACTACAGAACTGAATAAGAATACTAGCTTCAACAGCAGCTGTTAAGCACTAGAGTCACATAAGTTACACCAGAATGGGCAAATATTGCCCAAGTAAAATTTTATTGTTAAAGCTGAAACAGATTTAAGGCCATTCAAGTTCAAGCACAGGATACAAATCTTTTGAAGCCCCATCTATTTGTGTTTGAAATATGTGACCTTTCTTCTAACTTGTGGTCTTAAACTTCTGTTTTACAAAATCCAAAAGGAAAATACACAAGAAATCAATACAATAGAGGTTACATTAAATAAGAGTAACATACAAAGCTATAATTAAGATGAATTAAAGAAAGCCAAAACATTAAAACTGTAAAACTTGCTTGTTACTTGTTGGAACCAGCCCTACACTAGGAGTTAGGTAATATATACAATTATTTTCAAGTAGATTACTTTACATTGCTCTAACATGTTCTTTTCATCAGTGCACTGTTAAACTAATCAAAACTCTACACATGTATATTCCCTTACACACACACTACCACTACCTGCAAAGCCATAACTCTCAAATGACTTAGTGAGTGAAAGGAAATAAAAAGTGGAGAAGTAACATATTAAGGAGAAATAATGGGAATTAGAAGATTCATGCAGTTCAGCTCTTTTAATCAGCCAGCCAGGTTGCTAGTAACAAGAGATGGTTTCCGTTGAGGAAGGTCCTGTGGAGTGGGAATGTGGTCACCAGTGACCTCTGTCTTATCCGGAGCTGCAGTAGGAAGTTGCTTGTTCTTCATTTTTGCTTTAGCCATGTTGTAATCCCCAGAATCAAAATATTTTTGCCCTTTCTGCAATCGTTTCCTTAAAGAATCTGAACCTCCAGGCTTTTGTCCCAGATGAGGATACCTTGCTTTTAATTTTGCTTCTTCAGCTTTCTCTGGACTAGTCACTTTGTCTTCCATTTCCTTCTGCTCCTCCGCGGAGGCTGCCTCGGGGACTTCCGCGGACATACTGCTCCCTCTTAGCCCGCTTCTCCAACTGAATCATTTTAAACCATCACTAGGAGCTACTGAGTAAAGACTCCCGAACAGCAGTTGGGTGCCCCATCCATAACCTTTTGGGCCTGACCATGGTGCAGGCAGGCCCAAGGGCTTTTTGTGAGGGCAGAAAGAGCCAGGGAATTTGCCTTGGGACCAACTCACAATCAGACGGAAGGGGGTTCCAGACAAACATCCACCGTCCTTCACCCCTCAGGTGAGGTCATTCAGAGGTGACTGCTGTGCACTGGCCCCCAGGGGCACTTAGTGCACTTAGCTCCCTACCTACCCTTGATAACACACCTGTATGGTCTGCCTCCCCTTCCAGTGCTTTCTGGGATCACCTCCAACATAAACTGCTTGTACCTAATCCTTGTCTCAGGCTCTGCTTCTCAGGGATCCACACCAACCCACCACATTTTGGTAGAGGAAGCAAGTGCTACCATCCGAAGGAGGCATTTAAGGAGACAGAAGTGATGAGGGGGACAAGAGGTGGAGAACCTCCCAAGAAGTCTCTTGGGGACATACTTGACCACGAAGGCTCAGACACCCAGCTCAGAGTGGCACAGGAAAAGATGTGAATTAATCAAACTCACAGAAACAGAGGGTGAAATCACACACTCGGTGCTTTTAATTCAAAATGAGAAGGACAACATCAGATCTCTCTCACCCGACACCACCCTCTCTCCCTGCAGACAAAGTAAGCCCATGATTATCTCATGGCTGCCAGTGGGCATAGGCTGGGCCCAAAAGGAGCTATGGAGCCTCTCTGCTGAACAACTCACACCTTTGTGAACTGTGGTGGGGCTGGACCCTGAGCAGGCCCTCGCCAACAAAATCCTTGATGATGGTGCCTAAGTAGGTGCAAAGGCAGAAGCCAGCTCCCTGACCCTCGAAATCTCAAGAGACTCCTTTGCACTGCAATGACTATGGGTTTGGAAGAAAGTGGGCTGAGTTCCAAGCAGCCGTTCCTTACTGCCCCAGCACTAGTGGCTGGTGGACTGTTTGGGGCTGGCTGGCAGGGATGGGAGAAAGTGGGGTCAAGGACAAGCGGGGCTGGACCGCTGCAGCAGTCTGAATAAGTCACGAGGTCACTCCAGGTATAGGATGCTCTGTGATTCCTCCTCTCTACCCTCTCCCCAGCCCCCTTTTCTGCCAGCTTGTCCCATCCATTTGTCCTGGGTGTGGCAGCACACCAGAGCTGGGAGGAGGCTGGGAAGGAGGCAGATGCCAAATTTTACCTGGCTGTATATCCGTCCATCCCCATCCTCCCTCCTTGCCCTCTTAGGGAGTTCCATCCCATTGAGGGGTCAGCGGGGCCAGGCAGCACTGAATTCTTTCTCCAGACCCTGGACAAACTGGTCATTGAGGAATAGCAGCTGACCATGGGGCAGGAAGCGGGCGAGGATGCCCTCGATGCAGTCAGCCCGCAGCAGGAGGTTGGCAGTGGGGACCAGCAGCCGGAGGTGCTCAAGGAGAAGGCGGGCCAGCAGCCGAAGCGTGCCCTCTGCCAGCAGCAGGTTCTCGTGGGCATTCAGCACCAGGGTGAAGCCTAATGAGAGCACACCTAGCCACACCACTGTCCGAGGCTCCTGGAAAGGGTCCCCTGCCGTCAGGCGGAAGGCCCCACACGGGGACTCATGCAGGCGCACTGGGTCATCTGAGGACTGGGGCTGCAGGTCCACAGCAGGCCGGCCGCACGCCTGCTGCTGCAGTTGGCACATGGACTCCACCTGCCTGTGGAGAATAGGTGGGTCACTGACCTGTCATCCTCAGGACCACCCCTGGAGCTGGGAGCTGCCATTATCCCCATAACTAGATGCAGAAACTAAGTCCCAGAAAGACTACGTGAAGTGACCTGTCCAGGGCCACAGAGCAGGGAGGATGAGCCCAGATGGGAATCCAAGCTCCAGCCTCCAGGCCCTGAACCATTTCACTCCATGTGGCCAAGAGAAGGCAGGTTCTGAACACAGCTCCCTGGGCTGGGAAAAGGCACCAGGGGATGAAGATCCTGCCCCTACCTGCTTCACAGAGGCCTCCTCAACATCTCAACAAGAGATGAGAAGCGGAGTAAAAGCTATGTCCAACCCAGGCTGTCCAACCTCTCCACCCTCACCCCATCCTGCAGCCCTCTCCAAATAAAAAAGAAAAACCTTGCACTTGGACATCCAGGCTTTTGAAATCACTCTCTGATCTCTCATGAATCACCTTCCAATTTGGGCCATGTACAGGCTGCTCTTAAAGACACGTTTGGTTTTCTGTGCCACATAAGGGGGAGGAAGCCCAGCAGAACAAAGAGATAAACAAGAGGCTGGCCCAGGGTTGCCCCAGAGTGTTAATCCCCCCACCCAAAACACAGACGGGCCAGGAGATTCTGGCACCTGCTGGTTCAGACTGGGTCTGTGAGGGGAAGGTCCAAGGTCAGCCATCACATCTAGAACAGTGTTTCCCAACTGTACCCTGTGGATCCTGGGCTTTTGGGAGGCTCTTGGCACAGATTCCCATAAACCACATTCTCTCTCCTCCTTAGAGATTCATAAAGCTTAAAGGCACACTAAGGGCCCTGAAAAGTCCTGCACTGCAAAGCATATTTAATCTGTACTGCTTACACTCAAATCCCAACTCTTTCACTTTCTAGATGCATAACCTTAGACAGGTTAAATTTCTTTAACTCTCTGTAGCTCAGTTTACTCATCTGTAAGGTGGGGATAATGTACCTACCTCAAAAGACTGTTTCAAAGATAAAATGAGTTCATATACACGAAATGCTCAGAACATAAAATGCTTAGTACATACAGGCTCAATAAATGCTAACTACAAAAAAAATTACCATAAATGCTAACTATAATAAATAATGATGATGATAATAGCATCTGTGCTAGACTGTGGAAGACTCTTTGAAGACTCTTTGAAAGCACTACTCTAAAACTTTCTCTCTGCTTCTTAGTCCTCCTGTTTCTCTGTGCCCCCCAGAAAACCTATCATAATCGGTGTGTATTCAATGGGCTGGACTGTGTTACCTGGCCACGGCCAAAATCTGCTCCTTTCGGAGGAGCCTGTCCCTCTCAGCACCATGTGGCTGTGGGTCGTTGGGTGAATTCTCGGTACCAAAGAAGCAGGAGTAGAGCACTCGGCAAAGGCCCTCCTCAGCCTTCGTGGCCCGCAAGGTGTGGATGAGGAAGACATGGACCATGGCTCTGGGATGGATGCTACAGGAAAGCCAGAGACCTCAGTAAGATGAGTGTAAAACCCCAGAGGGGAGGCAACCACAGAAAGGGTCTGGCCTAGCTAGGCCTGGGAGCGTGTCTGGAGGCTGGTGTGGCTAGTCACTGGTCCTCCTCAGTCACCCAAGACACACGCCCAGCCTCTGAATGTGGTCAGCACCAACTCTGTCCATAAGAGTCTAGCAGCTATCTTAGACAACCCCAAAGCCAAATCTACAAACAACCGGCCAGGAATCTTGAAAAATGTCAGTCATCAGAGTCAAGGAACACTGGGGAGCTGCTCCAGACTGAAGGAGGCCAAAGAGACAAGACAGCCGAATGCATCCTGCGATACTAGATAGGAGCCCTGGCAGAGAAAAAGGTAGTTTCAACATAGGGCATTACTAGGACAACTGGAAGCATTTAAATACGGATTACAGGTTAGATAATAGTCTTGATCGATGTTACCTGATTTTGAATGTAGGAGAATGTCCTTGTTTTTAGAAAATACACACTGAAGTACCTCTAAATATAGAGGTAAAGGGGCATCATATCTGCAACTAACTTAAGTGGAAAATTAAGTATACAGGAGTTCTTTATAAGAACAGTCTTGAAATTTTCCGTAAGCTTGAGATCACGCCAAAATAAAGACCACGAAATAGTAATAATAATGGTGTTTGGCTCAGTGACCAGCCCGGGGTTGAAAGGCAGCGGGTAGACGGTAAGCAGATATCTGTAGCTAAGGGTAAACAGATCGTTGAGTTTAAACTGGTTAAACAGGAAGGTTCGCGACAGCGCTTTGAAACCCGTAGCTCGGAGACCTCGACTGACCTCCCGCGACCCTCTACCCGCAATCAGAGCCGTCATCAGCCTTCGCCACCGCGTCCCCCCCCCGCCCCCCACAGAGAAATGGTAGCAGCCAAGACGCTTACGTCACTACTTCGCGCAACCCTGTGGCGCTGTGCCTCTGGGGGACTGTAGTTGCTTGCCCCAGCTAGCCAAGCCTAAGGAGGGGGCACCCTGGACTGAGTGTGCCCTGCCACCCCGGGCCGCTGTCCTCGAGGCGAGACACTCACCTTTTCTTCCGTGCCCACGGACTTCTACTAACAGGCCCCTTCACTCGGCTAAACGGTAGATATGGCGGTTGCGCACGCCAGTAGCAGGCGCGCGCCTGAGAGTGACGGGCTCAGGGTGGGCGGGGCCTCATGTCCCGAGCTGTGCTCCGGCTGCGGGGCGTGGGTGGCTTCCCGACGCCTGGACCTCCGGCTCAGGCGACTTTCACCGTCGGACCAAAATCCCCTTGCTCCGGGTTCACGGCGCGGCCCACGCTGGTCACTCACTGACTGGGTACGTGGGGTTCCCACTCGAAGCCCTAGACCAGTCGAGCCCCAGGCCACTTCCCCCGGCGGCCACGAGGGGGCGCCCGACCCGGTGCGTGCCCTTTCCGGGAGAGGCGGGGTCTGAAGGTGCAGGGCAGAGGTCTCCAACTGGACAATATGCGTGGCAATCACGGGGGCGCCTGTTAAAATTCAGGTTGCTGGACTTTAGCTCCGGGAAAGAAGGCTTGTGGGGAAACATGCATATTTACGTAGTTGGTGGGGAGAGCTTCTGGGTTGTGGGTTCCTGCGGTGGGTTAAGACTAGGGCTCGGTTTGGAGTGGAAAGATTAAAACTCTGGTCACCAGCTATGCATCCCTGGCAGGTCAGTCACTTTACTGGGCCCCAGTGAAGCCCCATAGGATTTGGTAGGCTGATTAGTTTTTCCTTTCACACTTCCACCTCTAACAAGCTCTTTCCTTGTCCGCTCTTTGAGGGAGGCCATCAAAAGTGTAGGGAAAGGACTTGTACCTTAAGCCTGAAAGGGCCACTGCCAGGTCCTTCCCTGTTGGAGTCTTGGCCCAGAGGTGTTTGGGGCCCTGCAAGACTTGTCTGGGCCTCATTGCCTGCCTTGGGCACCCCGGCCCCCACCTCCCCACATAATCCTTTTACTTTTTGGCATGTGAACTGCTGCAACCTCCCCAGATGTGTTCTGTGCCCAAAACCCCACACTGGGTGTTTCCTCGGCCTGGCCTGCCCTTTCCTCCCCTTTATTAGCCCTTCAAAAGATGCTCAGGGGCTTCCCTGGTGGCGCAGTGGTTGAGAATCTGCCTGCCAATGCAGGGGACACGGGTTCAACCCCTGGTCTGGGAAGATCCCACATGCCGCGGAGCAACTAGGCCCGTGAGCCACAATTACTGAGCCTGCGCGTCTGGAGCCTGTGCTCCGCAACAAGAGAGGCCGCGATAGTGAAAGGCCCGCGCACCGTGATGAAGAGTGGCCCCCACTTGCCGCAACTAGAGAAAGCCATCGCACAGAAACGAAGACCCAACACAGCCAAAAATAAATAAATTAAAAAAATTTTTTTAAAAGGTGCTCAGACCAAAACCTAGGGGAAGTCTTCCTGCTGGACTGTCCATTAGCATTCAGCTGTCCCCTTTATATCCATTGTGAGGGTCTGCCTATGGTGCTGATGTCTCCTATGGGGTACACCCTGGCTGCGGTGCCCAGTTTCATTCCCCACGGCCATGCACAAGGCAGGCCTGGAGCCAACCCAAACACACTTCTTGGTGACTGAAGAAAGAAGGGCAGGGCAGCTCAGGCAGGGACCTTGGAGTGCAGTCTGGGCCCCTCTGGCTATAGGATGTGGGCAGAGGGGCAGTGAGGGGAGGCTAGAGGAGGTGGCCTTGGGGCTGGCCAGAGTGTGTGGGCATTCTGACCACAGGTGCAACACATATATGTATTTGTAGGTGGAGGGGCAGGCCCAGAGACAGTTGGGCCTCAGCCACAAGGCTGGGATGATGTTGGCTCAGTTCCTGGTCCCTATCACTCTCAGCCAGGACTCATGTCTGCCACCTGATTACAGCAAAGAGCTGGCAGAGGGCACTGGTTAGTGGGGGCCAACTGGCATCCGGAACACAGTATTCTGGCCTCTGTCCACTCGTCAGGCAGTGAGTCTACTCCAGGTCCCGGGCTGCTGGGGAGGCCAGCCTAGTGTGACGTACACAGAGGAGACAGCGGTGAGAAGCTGGCCTGAACTTCTGGAGGTCAGTGGGGGACCCAGATGGAGGTGGTGTCCAGATAAGTGAGACAGACTCAGATGCCGTTCCCAACTTTTGGCAGCCCTCAGCCAACTTGTGCCCCCAAGGTCAAAGTAGTGTGCTGGGGACAGTGAGGCAGGAAGCAGCCTGGGTCCCCCGAGACGCTGCAGAGCCTTCTTGCTGAATGAGGAGCACATATTGCAATGTATTTATTTTGTTAAACCGCTGTGTGGTGTTTCTGTTACGTGCAGCCTAACTCAAATGAGTTAAGTGAGGCAGCATGTGAAGTGGGCAGAGTGGAGCCTGACATGTAGTCGGTACTCAATACATCAGTAAATGTTGACAAGCATTAATGCAGAGGCAGGATAGGAGAAGGTGTCAGAGAGGCCTTGGTCAGTTCTAGAAAGCAGGTGGGGCCTTCTGGTCTGGCAGCAGCTCAGAGGCAGGGCGATGGACAGGCTGAACTTCTGCTTCCTGGTATGTGCATGTTCATGTGTGCCAGCCTTTTATAGCAGTTACCCTAGAAATTGTGGCGGGGCCAGGCACACAGTACGTGAAGATGTGGGTTTGTGGCTAGAGTGTGTGTGTGTGTGTGTGTGTGTGTGTGTGAGTGAGTGATAGAGGCAGGAGAGAAGAAGAAAAGTAAAGCACTACAATTCAGTATCCTGTAATAAACCATAATGGAAAAGAATATGAAAAAGAATATGTATATTATATATAACTGAATCACTTTGCTGTACACCAGAAACTAACACAACAACACTAACACAATCAACTGTACTTCAGGAAAAAAAAAAAAAAAAAAAACCCTAAAAAATAAATAAATAAATAAGCAGCTGGCTGGATTTGAGGCCTGGCCCACCTGCCTAGCTGAGACGAGGGGCCACACCTTCAAGTCATTTCCCCTCCCCCTCCTCTGGCTGTGGGCAAAGGTGCTCATCACTCCACTCCCCAGCTCTGCTCTTCTCAGTGGCCCTCTGAGTTGGGGAGATTGCCTGAAGCCCCTCACATTGACCCCTTCCTCACACTCCCACCCTCCATTGCTCTTTACCCATTTCAGGGTGAGGCCTGCCCCACAGTGGCAGGCAGCCTGGTGTTTGCCCCTTCCGATCCCCGTTGATGCCCACCATCAGGATGCACGTGGTGTCTGATACTGACTCAATTTGGACAGCAGTTTCCATTTCCCACTCACCCAAGCCATGCAGGGTCCTGAATCACTGATGGGCAGCCTGGCTTGGGAAGCTCTGCTGCTTCTCCCAGACATCAGGACCAACCCTCAGGTCCTGCTTAACACACCTCCAGGGACGGGGAGCTCACTCCCCCAAGACAGCCCCATTGTTTTTTTTTCTTTTTTTAGCTGCATTGGGTCTTTGTTGCTGCATGCAGGCTTTCCCTAGTTGCGGCAACCTGGGGCTTCTCATTGCAGTGGCTTCTCTTATTGCGGAGCATGGGCCCTAGACCCACGGGCTTCAGTAGTTGCAGCACGCGGGCTCAGTAGTTGCAGCGCATGGGCTCTAGGACGCGCAGGCTTCAGTAGTTGTGGCTCGCAGCCTCTAGAGTGCAGGCTCAGTAGTTGTGGCGCATGGGCTTAGTTGCTCCTTTGCATGTGGGATCTTCCCAAACCAGGGATCGAACCGTGTCCCCTGCCTTGGCAGGCAGATTCTTAACCACTGCACCACCAGGGAAGTCCCCCCGTTGTTTTTTGTTTTGTTTTGGTTGGTTTTTTAATTAATTAATTTATGTAGCTGCGTTGGGTCTTCATTGCTGCGCGCAGGCTTTTTCTAGTTGCGGCGAGCGGGGGCTACTCTTTGTTGCAGTGTGCGGGCTTCTCATTGTGGTGGCTTCTCTTGTTGCAGTGCGCAGGCTTCAGTAGTTGTGGCACGCGGGCTCAGTAGTTGTGGTGCACGGGCTTAGTTGCTCCGCGGCATGTGGGATCTTCCTGGGCTAGGGCTCGAACCCGTGTCCCCTGCTTTGGCAGGTGGATTCTTAACCACTGTGCCACCAGGGAAGTCCCCCCCCACTGGTTTTTGACAGCTGGAAACGCTTATTGATGATCTTTACGGACCCCCGAGACCTCAGGCCAGACCAGCTTGGCCACCGCCTACTTCTGGGTGAGGGGAGGGCAATTAGATGGATTCTGCCAACCCCAGGCAATGGATTTTTTGAATGTCTGATAAGAATGTTTAGCCGTTTCTCAAACTGTAGAGGAGGAAACTAAGAGGAAGAGGGGATCTGCTTTACTGAGAGTCCAGGTGGGCTGAGCTCGAGTGGCTATGGTTGCCCTAGAATTAAGGAGACCAAAGTAGGGCAAGCCTTATACTTCCATCCCCCTCCACCTCCCTGGGCCATCTCAGAGATGGCTTGCCCCATGTGGGTCACCAGACAGCCTCCTCCTCCTCTGTCTGCACCAACCCCCATCCACAGTCTCCTAACAGCTACTTTGGTGCAGTAGGACACCAGTCTCCTACACAGAGCAGCTGGGCTTTTCCCTTGTAACCCATCACCCAGGGGCATGTCCATGGGCAGAAGGTTTGGCCCCTTCCTTTTAATTAAGTGTTTATAGGCTTATCCTTTTTACCTGTCTGGTCTTGTAATCCCCACATTGGCTCTAAGTAATAACAGCCATAGCAGACTTTTGTGTGGCACTTGATGTAGGCAGGCCCTATTCTTAGTGCTTTACATACACCAACTCATTTGATCCAATCCACAAGCCTTTGAAGGAGGGGCTTTACTATCCGCATTTGCAGATGAGGCACTGAGATCAAGTAACTTTCCTGATATTACACATGTACTGAGTGAGGTGTGCATGTCCATAAATTTCAGCCTGTTTCATCCCCTCCCTTGTGTGTCCCCTTCTCCCCCATTCCTTCAGGGTCACCACAGAGACTGTTGGCCCACACCCTCAGCTCCCAGAGGCCATAATCCCAGCCCTGCTTACCTGCTATAATCCAACCTTGGGAGCTCCCTTCCCACCCTGGTTGGATGATCTCCTTCCCTGGTATTCCCAATCCCAGCTCAGGAGGCCCCCGCCCTGAGCCCTCCCCTCAGGGAGCCCCAGGCCCCATGTCTTGGCTGGGCTCCAGAAGGACTAGGCAGTGTGTGATTCGTCCTTTCAAACGGCTGCTCTTCCTGCAGGGCTGAGAGCCAGGAGGCCCCACGAGGCAGCTCAGGCCCAGCCACGTGAGACCCTTTCCCCTCCCGCTGCCCCAGGCCCAGCTGACTCAGAGCCTGGCAGCTTCAGTCACCACCCCTCCCAGGGGTATGTGTGCTGGTATGGACTGGGTGGGGAGGAAGCAATCCTGGCAGCACTGCTCGGCACCCACATTCCCATGTGGGTTGGGTGGGAATGCTTCTTAGCTTCTGTCCCATAACCAACTGTCTACTTTGAACAATAGGCTGAATAACTTCATGTCATCCAACATTCTCTCAAGGCATGAATTTTAAGGCTGTAGAACAGCAACTTCTCCATCATTGCTCAACTTCCCTCTCCTGATTGTTTCCAGATTCCACATGGCTATAGACCTCCTTGTCTAAACATCCTTCCTTTCTCTACCACCAACAGTTTTATTGCTTCTGGAAAGTAGGGTGCCTGTGTGTTCAATTCCAGGGATAAAGACTTTTTAAAAATCATGTTTTCTAGGTGGTTGTGAGCTATTGTCACTGGAAGACTCAAGCCAGTGATCTACAGTCAGTTAACTCCAAAGAGTCACTTTAACTTTTTTCAGAATCTGACTTGAGAAACAATTAAGACTAAGATCAGTATTTCAACGTAGGAGAATCAGAAAACAGGCTGGAACTCCTGCTACTGCCACATCACAGCATGTAGGTTCAGCACTTGACAGTTAACAGAGCTTTTTGCTATAAATAACCACATTTTCTGGTTGAGAGAGAAATTAAAATTTACCAATCTTAATGAAAATATGGAGCAACAGAACTCTCAGACACTGCTGGTAGGAAGGTAAGTTGGTATAGCAACCCTTGGAGAACTATGTGGAAAACACACATGCTACAAGCCAGCAATTCCACTCCTGGTATAGTTCCACCACAATTTGAAATAGTCCCAAATTATTCATTGAGGGCAAAATGAAAATGTTCTATATCTTAATTGTGGTGGCAGTTACCAAACTGCATTCGTCAAAACTCACAGAACTGTATACACAAAAGGGTGAATTTTACCTTAATTTTTAAAAGATTTAAAGGCCAGGGAATTCCCTGGTGGTCCAATGGTTAGGACTCGGCACTTTCACTGCCGTGAAAGTGGGTTCAATCCCTGGTCGGGGAACTAAGATCCATGTGGCATGGCAAAAATAAATAAAGGCCAGAAGAAAAAAATAGAACGAATAATTCAATTTAAGAATATATCCATATAGCTGATTTACTTTGTTATAAAGCAGAAACTAACACACCATTGTAAAGCAGTTATACTCCAATAAAGGTGTTAAAAAAAAGTCAAAAAAAATATTTCCCAACATTGACTATTGCCTTTTAAAAATTATTTGCAAATTTTCTAAGTAAAAAGGAATATCCCACAATTTAAAAAAAAAAAAACGAATATATCCATATAATGGAATACTACACAGCAATGAACAATAATAACTCTTGCTAAAAGAAACATGATGAATCTCAAAATCATTATACTGGGTTAAAAAAGCCAGACACAAAAGAGTATGATTTCATCTCTATGAAGCTCAAGAACAGGCAAAACTAATCTACCATGATAGAGGTCAAACTAGTGGTGACCACAGAGTGTGGGTAACTAGGAGGGAGCAGGAGGGAGCCTCCTGGGATGCTAGAAATGTCGACATCTTGAGCTGTGTGGTGCCTCGTCATATCTGTGCTTTATGCTTAAGATGTGTACCTTTGAGGAAATGTCAATCTTTCCCCAATTTAAAAAGAAAACATTTTTTAAATTGTCATTGCAAGTTATCTGGCGAGCAAATCTGATAATGCCCAGTGCCCAGCGATGCCTCCTGACCCTGCCAGGCCTGGCACAGGCTCACTTGGACCCTGCCCTGCACAGCTCTTTAACCACGTGAGTCGGCTGCATGTGGCTGCTCGCAGGCTCCTAACCAGAGGTGGGAATTACTGCCCCGCCTTAGCCCAAGTAAAACAACCTTTAAAACTGGCTGGCAGCCCAGTATTTTAAACCGCTTCCTTGCCTGATCCACTCTTTATGAGCATCCAGGAATAAAGTTATAGCTTCTTTTCCTGGTGGAACAGGGGGTTGCAGCACCTCTGCCCCATCCCCGGAAATTCCCAGGGGCAGGGAGGTCTTGGCCCTACCCGAATTGGAGAGGCGAACCCTGGCGCCCCCTCTACCGACCCAGGCCCGCACCTCCCTCAAGGTAGATGTCAGCACCAGGGCCTTCTCTCAGGGAAGAGTTTTGTCCTCGCTTGACCAGGGTCCCTTCCCTGCCTTCCTTTCTTCTGTCTCCCCTGCAAAATGAGCTGAATACTGACCTGGTGTGCGTAGAAGACACTAGGTAGAAGTGTCTGGAGCAGACTGACAGCAGCTATGACTGATGGGTTATGAGCGGGGCAGATGTGGCTGCAGCTGTCAGCACCTGGCACAGTCTGGGCGGTGTTAGACACTCAGCACCCATTACTTTCTCCTCCCCATGTGGCCTGATCCAGATGGACAGAGTGGTAAGAGGACTCTCAGAGCAGAAGCCAGGCAGCCTAGCCCCACCACCTTGGTCCTCTGGGCCAGAGGTGGAAGGTGAGTGGGAGAGTCCTGGGCAGCTGTAACACCTGCTCTGCTTGTATCTGCTGCATAACCTGGGGTAAGTGAGTGCCCTCTGAGCATCCAGATGCCTTCCTCATCAAACCAGACCACTTGAGCACTCAGGGTGGTACAGGCAAGTCTCAGCATAACCGTGCCCAGGGCTCACTCTCTCCCCTCCCTCTACTTCTCCCTCTTTCTCAGGCGTCTGCAGATATTTTCCCTTTTCTGGGGCAAATCCTCACCCAAATAAAGCTGGCTTTGGTGTCAGCTGCCTGCTCAGTGGAGGGGGCTTCTGGAGGCTTCCAGAGTTCCTCTTCCTGAGTAGAAGTCCAGCCCCCAAGATACCGGCCCTCCCACAGGTTGTGCCCTTGCAGGGGGCTCTAGACCAAGAGTGAAGACCAAGCCTTGGAGCATAAGAAACTTGGGGTGGGCAAGGGGACAAGCTAGAGACCAGGTAAGTGTCCTTTAGACCCAGCCTGGGAATCTCAAGTCCCTTCTTATTGCTCTGGCAAGAAATAGCCTGTTTTCCCATCTGCAAAATGGAGCAAATAATCATGGCAAGGTAGATGAACTTTGACAGAAAGCAGTAATGACACCTGACATGTTGTGTGTGCACTCTGTATCAGGCAGCGTCTTAGTTGTATATTTGCAAAGGATTCCCTACAATCACAGCTCATAGTTGAGGGGGAGAGTTATTTGCTGTGGTATTCCGAGAGGATTTCCTGACACACCCAGGTTTGGCCTGGGACTGGTTCTCCCAGATTGGCCCTTTCCCACTCTCTTGATCTTGAACTTGGCACCTCCTAGGTGGTGGAACCTCTGCTGGGTGCTGGGGATACTGAAAGGAAAGTCATTTCCCTGATAGGGCAGGGAGGCTTCTGGGAGGAATTAACATTTGAAACCGAATCTTAAAAGAGGAAAAGCAGATTGGGGAGAGCATTCCTGAGGATAATACAGCAGATGCAAAGACAAGGAAATGTGAACAGCAACTCTGTTGCTGGGATTTGATTCAGCAAGAGGTGAGCAATGAGGCTGGGGAGGGCCTAGATCCTAAAGGGCTATGAGACTTTTAAGTTTATCTGAGGGCAATGGTGAGCCACTGATAATTCTAGAGGAGAGAACTGATGGCATCACTCTTGCCTTTTTGGTGCAGAATTTAGGAAGGGTGAGCCCAGAAGTGCTTGAGCAGCCAGATGAGGGAAATGGGGAGGCTGAATCCAAAATCTTGGCAAGACTTGGGAAGAGGGTATGAGGCCACCTTCCCAGGAGTCTTCCAGCCTCAATCTGCTGACTTGCCCCTGCCATATTCCACCATCAGTGTCTGCCGCAGTCTTGTCAAGGGCTCCACAGGACACATGCTGCCTTACTCAACTTGCTCAGTGCTTTATTGAACCAAGACCCTACCAGATGACTCATCAGGGCCTTCAAGAAGCCCTGCCCATTTCCTGAGATTCAGAATCCAGAGGTGGCTGGCCTTGGTTTAGCTGCTTCCATGACATTTCCTTTTGAATATCTCCAAACCTTAAAGTGTAAAGACTTTGTCCACACAGACACACGTATACTCTTGCTGCAGGCTGTCATCCTCACTGAGACACTTTCAACTCAGCGGTTTGTGGACAAAGCATTGTGCATCCGTGGCCATCCATCCATCCACTCTTCCATTCGTCCATCTGTCCATCCATGACAAGACAGCAGCAAGTTCTGACGTGGTTCAGGTCCCAGGGTTCACAGCAGTGAGGGCTGGGCTTCCAGTGGGCTCAGGATGCAGGCCTTAGCCCTCACCCCAGGGCCTCCGCAGATAATAACATCCCTTTCTGAGGCAACAGAAGCCAGGGCCAAGTGGGTTATGAAAGTTTGAGTCTTTAACCCCAACTGGGCAGGGGAACCTAAACCTTAGCCTGTGACTATCCTGAGATGGGCAAAAAAAAAAAAAAAAAGACAAATCAAGCATACAGATAACACTGAAACAGGAAAGAGTAAGAGCTCATGTCTGTGCTGGAGGTGTTCATATGGAGGGACAGGAAAGAGGAAAAGAGAAAGGGGAACATGGCGCACACACTCAGGAGTGCTGTCGAGGGCCTGGGGCACAGTGCTGACTCCTAGGGCAGGGAGGAGTACAGCTGTGGCCCATCCTAGGGGGCTGTAGCTTTCTCTCAGCCTCATACATACAAACAAAGCCCCTAGAAAAAAGGGGGCTTTTCTGGATACAGGAAGACAAAGGGTTAACTCAAACAATAAAGAAAAAAAAAGAAGAAAAGGCTCCTGCTAGACACAAAATACTTCCTTTGAACTAGACTTAATCCAATTTCACTAAGTCAGCAGGCTGGGCTCTTCCAGGGGTGCCAGGGGTGGGGGCGTGGGTGTCACCAGGATATGGAGTACGACTGGAGTGAGACAGGGGATCAGCACTGGGGCAGACAGACAGGACACCCTCACCGTCTTTCGCCCAGACAGCAGACCCTCAGCCCTGTAAGCCACCGGGCAGCTGACGCCCAGGCCGCACAAAGCAAGAAAGGCGGGTGGGACAGTTGCCAGCACTTCACTGGTCCTGCAGGCGGCTGCAGAGCTCCCGCCGGCTCCGCTCGCCAGCCCAGCTACGCGTCTTGAGGCGGAAGGTCTTCAGCTCATCCTTGAAGGCCTCATGGTTCATGGGCCGGTAGTCCTGAGGCTCACAAAAGGTCTAGGGCAGGATGGGATGGGTTGATCAATACGGGGAAATGGGCAACTTCGGGGGTTGGGGGGGGGGACCCAGTCCTCCCTACTCCTTCTCCTAGGGCTACCGCCTGGCCAAGCCCTTTCCCTGTAGCCCAGCCCTCCCACGGAGGCTATGGCCACCCCCACCCATGGTACCGGGTGCTGTGGGAAGAACTCCTTGTAGCCGCCTTTGAGGATATACATCTCAGGATAGTAGAGGCTGGGGTAGTCGTTGGAGGCTCTGTCCCGTTCCCGGATGAAACGGCACCTGGGACCAGCAGGGGTGTGTGGTTCAGAGCTGGGCGTGCAGTAGGGTGTACATCAGGGGACCTGGTCCCCACGCCCACTCCTTTGAGGGCCTTGGGGAACCACAGAAGGCTTGAGTGGAGGAATGTCAGCCACAAGAACACTTTTAGATCAGTCTGGCTAACTGGGTACAGAAGAGGTTGGGGAGACAGAAGGAACGAAGCAAATCAAGGGGGTTCTGTGTCCAGAAGACAGTTGCACAATCTCTGTCAGAGACATTTCTCCTGGGCTGAGAAAGGGGAGGCAGAAAGGAGAGAAGTGGACAAAGTTCAAGAGGTAGATTCAGAAGGTCTGGACAAGGCTTGGTGAGGAGGAGGTGGAGAGAGGAAAGGACGATTGAACTCTGGAAGGGTCAGTGTCACTGAGGACTGGGACAGGGCCCTTGGACTTTAAGGACACTGATGGAGACTTAGAGTTAGGTTTGGGGGGGGAGGGGCGGCAATGGACAGAGGGTAGATGGGAGGCCTGTTGGGAAGGACAGTGAGAAGGAGACAGGAGGAGGGTGCCATGCACAGGGAAGCGGGGATAAGGTCTGCTCCAAGGTATCAGGTGAGACAACAGGTCTAGGCCCAGAAGGGGCCATGGCTGGGCTTGGGCCTCTTGGCCATTGGATGGCTCCAGCACCCGCAATCTTGGGCGAGGAAGGTCAGGAGCAGCACTAGCTGGCTGGGCGGAGCTGGGACTCACATGCGGGGCCCCCGCTCAGATGAAAATTCACAGTGGAAAACGAGGATGATTCTCTTGTCCAGGCTACAGGGTGTGATGGGGCTCTGTAGCAGGAAGGTCTCAGCATCCCTTTCCAGAGGCAGGTTCACAGCAGTCTGCCAAAGGAGCCAGAGGTCAGGCCACAGCCCTAGGCCTGGGCGGGAGACCCTGCCCTATGCGGTCTCCATCTTTCAGATGAGTGACCCCACCCCTCTTGAGGGGCAGAATCCCATGAGAGGGTGCACCCACCCCCTACTGATTCATCCTCCGGGCAGAGGAAGCATAGAACTGGGTGAGTCTTCATGGCCTCTCCCGTCACCCTGCCTCACCTTGATGTGCCCGCCTTCATACTCGTAGGGGTATCTGCAGTCCACAATCACAAACCTCTCCACGATGTTGCTGAACTTGCCTGTCAGCAGGGCCACCATCTGTAGGAGGCCACGGAGGTGGGTTCCAGCAGTTCAGGCTGGCAGGCAGGGGCTGACCCGTGCGCGTAGCCTGACCCCAGGGGAGGTTAACAGGCAAACAGAAGTCCCAAATGCACCAGAAAATAGCTCATGCCTGCATACCGTTTCTGGTGAGATGTACTTGAGGTCTTGGTGCTTTCCATCCACAGTCTGTAGGAGGAAGGCCTGAAGGGAAGAGGAGAGAGAGGGAAGAGAGAAAGTGAGATTGGTAAGATGGAAAAGATGGAGTTTTTTCCCAAGCCTAAAGGCCACACCTGCTTTGACCTTCAAATTCAGCTCTGGTTCCCATAGCAACCAAGAGCGGCCGCTAGGGTCTGATCCCCAGGGAACAACCTTCCAAGGGGAAATGAAGATGGGGAGAAGAGATGAACCCCCATGCCTCCTGCCCCCATGTTTTGCCAAGCAAGCCCCAGGATGAGGCCCAAAGAAGTTCCAAGCAAGATGTTATGGTTTGGAAATGTTTTCCAAGGTTGAGACACCACTGATGCCCTGTACAGATTTGGGTAGAGTCGGGATATCAAGGAGAGTGAGAGAGAGAGGAGTCTAGATGAGAATAAAGGATAAGATGCAAAGGAAAAAGCGAGGGGCCTCTGGGGAGAGAGGGAGTTGCTGAAGCAGCTGCTGGGCTCAGGGGCCACAGTCAGTAAGGGATCGAGCCTCCTGAGGGATCCCACTGCTAGTACCTTGGAGTAATCCCCGATCAGTTCTCGGTGGTCACTGTCCAGGATGTTCTCAATCTCGTCATGACACAAGGACTTTGAGCGGAGAACGCGGGCTTTCTGTGAGGCAGGTGGCAGCCAGGGTCAGGGGTGAGGCTGCCCCTCAGTGCCCCGTCTGGCTAGGAACCCCCTTCCCTGCACCCTGTCCTCTGCCACAAACCCGGCTGAGAAGGACTTGCAGGGTGGACTTGGAGGGTGGCAGCTCAGCCCTGCCAAGCCCAGTCCCGCCCTAGAAGGAGGGCACTCACGGGTTCCTCAGCCTCCCGCTGCTCCTCCTCTGGAGGGGTCACGCTCCGTCTCCGCTTGCTCTGTATGGGCAGGTCCCTGTCCTGGGGCCGCTCCAGCCTCTTGAGGATGGGCCGGATCACGCTGCAGGGCATGGACGGAGAGCGGAAGAGCCGCTGGCACTTGCTGTACATGATGAGGTCCTGGTAGAGGTGGCAGGTCTGGGGTCAGAGTTTCCAGCCCCTGCTCTCCACCCCAAATCCCACCTGGAGGGTAAGCCCCACCCCTCCAAATTCTGAGGGGCCTCTCCAGAGGCTCACCTGCTCCTTTTCCTTTTCTGAGGTCTTGACCAGCGGGGCACTAATGAGGCTCTCCATGCCTGGGGGGACTACATCATCCTCCTGAGGCCAAATCAGCAAGGATATGGTTACATTCGCAGGCAAAGGTCCAACCTCTAAGGCCCCGAGTCCTCCAGGACAGCCTTCCCAGTTTTCCCAGCAAACTCCAGGCCAGCAGCCCTCCCTGACCCTGCTCACACCTCCCTCACTTTGCCCGAGCACAGGGCAGCCCCCCAGAACTAGGAAGCTGCAGGGCCCCACTTGCTGCAGGGGCTTCCATAGAACTGTGAGAAGTGTGGCCATGCAGGAGGACCAGGCTTCCCTCTGCCCTGCCCATCCGCCCTTCACTGCAGCACCAGCCACCTCCTCTTCTCTGATTGGCCAGAGGTCAGGCTGTGACTCAGTTACCTCCAATTCTTCTTCTGACATTGAAATGAGGTCATAGTCTTGCTGTAAGAGCTCAGAGCTCGCCCCTTTTCAGAGATCCCAGGGAGGGAGAGGTAGGGTGCCTGACAGGGCAAAGCTGTTTACCTTTAAGTCACTCTCCAGGATATCCACGAATCCATCATCTTCCTCGGCAGCCCCCTTGGTTGGGGTCAGGGAGAAGCAGCATCGGGCCAGGGGAGTCAGTTCCTCTACTTCCATCTTCCGCTCAGGGGTGAGACACTGTGGGGGTGACAAATAGACACAGACTACTCAGGGGTGGGGCCCTGAGGCAGTCCCCACCCCATACTTTCTGAGAAAAGTTTCCCAATGCCTCAGAGCTCAGAATCACCCTCAAGTCCCCCAGGCTGCCTTCACAGGCACCTGCCCTGCGTGCATGCCTGCCCTGCATGGGTCAGCTCTCCTGATATACCATCAGGTCGGGAGCCGAGCTTGGCCTCTGGGCAAAGGCTTCTCTGCGGCTGGCCCACTCTGCCAGGGCATGGGTGTGGCTGGGATGTGTGGGCTTCCCCGGCATCTTGAAGACAAATCCATCCTGCGGGCAATACAGGGAGCGGAGGGGGTGCATGATCAAATGCCAGAGAACCATCCCAGCAAGCCCCCTTCTCTCCCTGGAGTGCTCCCACTCTGGCCTTCTGGAAGCGCACATTCTCTTTGTCCTCCCTAGAGCTGTGGGCAGCTCGGCCACATGCTTCACTCTTCCTCCAGGTGCCAGGCGCTTGGGAGTTCGTGATGTTCCGTAGCACAGGGCTGTGGCCCAGAAGCCTCCCCTAGAGAGCCAGGAGGGCAGCAGGTACAGAAGGCTGCATTCCTCTGGTGCCAGCCCAGGCCCTACCTTCTCCCATCCCTCCTCCAACTCCCCCAGCTCCCCTGTCCACCTCCAAAGCCCCAGCTCCCCTGTCCACCTCCAAAGCCCCAGCTCCCACAGCCAGACCAGGGACACCCAACCGATTCAAGTCTACCCTCTGGAAACCAACCCCAGGTCCCTCCTGCCCCTCCACAATCCTGGCCAGCAAGCCCGAGCCTCCTGATGGGCCTCAGGGACACTCACCGGCAAGGACTGGAAGCGTCGGATAGAAAACTGCTCACTGCAGAAGGAAACAGAGACACCTCAGGGCTGAAGAGTTGGGCCGTGACACAGAGCATGCAGGGTGCCCCTCCACCACAGAGCCCTGTGCACCCCTTCGGGAGGACCTGGGAAAGCACCCTCCCCGGGCCTACTCCACCCACACGGGGCAGGGGAGCCTGTGTGAGGAAGGCCCGAGCACTTACTTTCGAATAACTCGGCTGGCTGCCTGGATGGCCTGTTCAAATCTAGGAGAGAGAAGGGTCCCATGCAACCCAGCTCCCCTCATAGCCCATCGCCCACCCCCAGCATTAGGTTTTTAGTCCACAGGGCCAGGGCCAGGGCTCAGGCCAGGGGAAAGAGGAGGGAGGAAGAATGCAGACTATCAGGGGGCCCAGGTATAGGGGAAGGGGAGATGAGAGGCAGCCTGGGATTTTAAAGGCTGCCCTGAATGGAGGAGGCCTGGAGAATGGCAGTGACAGAGACAGCTGGGGTAGGTTGCAGGGTGGCTGAGGAGTTACCAAGGCAACAGTCTCACCAGCCTGCCCACAGGCCTTCCACCTGTATGCAAATCACCTCAGCAGGGCCATATGGCTGCCAGGAAAGGCATCCATCCATCCCATGATGACAGGCCTTGTCCTGACAATGTGGATGTCTCCAGGGCCTGGATGCCAGAAAGGCTGGGCTTCCCTCCCTTGTGTGGGACTGTCCTGGCTCCTCCAGGACAGGGGCCTGGTTCAGTCTGCTGTACCAGACCCCCTAGTGACAAATGTGCAGGGTCACAACCTCTCCTCCCTCCTGTGGAATTTTCCAGGACCCAGCCTCTGTCCTACCCCCTCCTCCTGCCTTAGAAGAGGCCAGCAGGCAAAGAATTCCAACAGATGTTCCTTCTGAGGCTAGCTATGTTACCAGAGACCACCTGCCAGGCGGGGCTTTTGTGTGTCTATGTACACACACACACACACACACACACTTCTTTCTGTGTAACCGTCGAAGCAGGTGCAGTGGTGGTGGGGGGAACTGAGGGCTAAAGTGTCAGGGGGATGCCCCTGCCCCGAGTGGGGGGTGGCTGTGCCCAGCCAACCTGGCATCAGGATGACCAATTTAATTGGCTTGGTTTTCAATCTGCACCTGGGCCCTGGGGGTAAAGCAGGGACAGTCCTGTGTTACCATCAAAACCCAACCTGCAGTCCCCACACCACAACCCAATGCTCTCCCCATTTCCTGTTTATGAACAAACCTGCAGCCCAGCCCAGTCTGATCAAAGGCCATGGGAGGAAAGACAGCCACTGCCCTAAACCCAAAGCCATAGTCCCTTAGCCCAGGTCAGGGATGCCCAGCTGTTCCCAGTAATGCCTGACAGCTGCTCTCCCTGCTGGGGCATGATCAGCTGGATGGGAACAGCTGTGCTCTGGAAGGTACTACTCATGCCCCACAACCAAGAAGCAGGGAACTGTGCTGAGCAGAGCCCACCAACTTCTCTACTCCCCCTCACAAAGGGCCTGGTCCAGGGGTTGGCCAGAGGGTCAAATGTCACTGAAACCAGAGGTTACTGATAGGATGGCCAAGGGCCAAACCAGCTTGCAGCAACTGTTTTGTTTGGCCTAAAGTAAATTAAAAACTTTGAATTAGTTGGACCATATTTTCCTACCACCCCGGCCCTGAACCCACTCTAAGCTGCTCCCATGAGAGCAGACCCTTCCCTGAGACAAGGAGCAGAATTCCAGGACATGGGAAGGTCAATTAGTGCCCCCACTGGGGATCCAGAGAGGTCTGTCTGCTCTCCCAGGCTTCCCAGTGAGTTTAGGGTAGAACTGAGATTCCCCAGGGCAGGTTCCCCCTCCTTGGCAGTGTGGTCCCTCTTCTCTACTCACGTCTGCTCCACCACCTGGGGGTCCATAGGGCTGGGAGAGTCCATGCACAGACCTGGGGACAGAGTGCATTGGTTTGAAAGTGGTGGCATTTCCTGCACACTTTCCCCCACCGTGTCCCAACCCTATTCAGAAAAGGGAAAAAAATCTGTTGTTATTTAGGTCTTGACACATTAAAAAATGAAACAAAACCCACCCATGGACCCCAAGGGCTGACACACTGCCAAATCACACAGGGCTCCACTCCCTGTTTACTATGGAAACTCCTCCCTGTAGGCTTTAAACCAGAACTCTGCTAAGCATTTTTCTAGAACTGGTTTAAAATAATCTGTTCTAGAAGAGATAATGGCTTTTTAAAGGAAGAAGTTAAAGCTGAAGGTAAGTGAATGTTATAAAATGACAGACTTTCAGCCCTAATGCCTCCCAGGTGGGGCTGTGGTTCAGGACTTTGGCGCCTGGTTTTAAATAGGTAAGATCTCATCTCCCGCAGAGGACCCCACCCAACACCCGCCTTGCCCAGCCAGTCTGTGCTGGGCGTGGTAAGCCCCACCAGAAGTGGGCAGAGGGAGGCTGCTGGGCCCACCAGGTTGTGGTAAGGATGTTAGTCTGCTCAGTAGGGAAGTGGGGAGGCTCAGGCAGCCCCCCAAACTCCCCTGGCACCCCTGGGCCTCACCTGCATCAGAAGATTCAGAGGACTCAGACGACAGGGAGGATTCAGACGCCCGACGGGACAGGGATAGGCATGTGAGCAGGCTGCCTACCTGACTCTTTGGGGTCTCGCTGGGAAGGGAGCAGGGACCCAGGGAAGGAGAAAGGTAAATGTGGGGCTCAAGGGCTGGCCGGCCCATGTTCCCACCAGCCACCCACCTCTGAAGGGCCCATCCAGCCTCTGAACTGTCCCAGGGAGGTGATGGCATCAAGGGCCTACCCTCTTCTCAGGCCTTCTACAGAGACTGTCTTCTCTCTGTTGATTGATTTAACGTTCTCCTGGGTGCAGGGGAAGGTGAACCCAGAGCAAGAGCAAGGAGGTAGGCTGGAGGAGGTGGGCTGGGATCATCCTGGGGGATTGTGGGGCAGCAGACAGCCCTGGAGGGCCTTCCCCTAAACTCTTCAGGCCCCTACCCATCCACAAGCCTTTCTGGAGGAATGGCCAAGACTTTGGTCTTTATTGCTCCAAGGACAACCCAGGCTGGAGCTGCAGGCTTGCTTGGGGAGCAGGACCAGAGTTTAACCCCTTAACCCCAGGAAAGAACTGGGGGTGGAGGGAACAGGGCCACCCTCAAGTTCCCCCTCCAGACTCAGAATCCCCTGCCTGGGGCAAAATGGTGGAGATTTGGGCTGAGATTAGGAAGGCAGCATGGTGGAGGTGGGGAAGAGGGTCTCCAGAGGCTTGTGCGGGCCAAGAACAAGTCACCTGGAGGGCGTGAACAGCACAGCCCTAGTCCTGGGCCCCTGAAGCAGTCTCTGTCCCGGATGCCTCCCCATTTGGCACCCAGGCAGGGCTCCCAAGAGGCCCGGGACTAAACCCTAATGCGGGCCTCTCACCCCACACCCAGCATCCTTGGGGCGCCCTACCTGCCGAGCCCGGCGAGGTCGTGCATGGTCTGGGTGAGGGTGGTGACCGGCGAGGAAGCGGCGGCGCGCTTCGGAGACCCCAGGAGGCCATGAGCCCCCAGCCGGAGGCCCGGGAGGTGGCCGGGACGCTGGGCGTCACCGCGCACACCGGCCGGACTGAGAGTCGAGGCTGCCGCGGGCTCCGGCTGGGGCAGCTCCATCTCGGTGGGGTGGGAGGGCTGGGCGAAGGGCGACCCACAGACGCCGGGCACAGCTGGCCGGGACGGGGTAGGGAGCCGGCCCGGGGTGGAGGGGGGAGGGAGGGAGGAATAGCAACGGGGCCGGAGCGAGGGAGGAGAGGGAAGCGGGGAGGGTGGGGAAGGGAGGAGGGACGCGGGGACCAGCCACTAGCCCGGGAAGCCTCTGGCAGAAGCTGCCACCTCCACCTCCTTATATATTCGAAAAATAACAGCGGCCGCGCCGCCGGACGCCACCAATGGGGGTGCGGGTTAGAAGAGAGGCGGGACCGAGGGCGGAGCCCGTGTGATGGAAGGCGCGGAGGCTGGACCAGCCGGGCCTCGCCCAGTTCCAGGCTTTGGGTGGGGTGGAGGAATTAGGGTTTCTCTTACGCCCCTCGCACTCCCTCCCAGCTACGGTTCGAGGAGCCTGGCTTCCCAAATTCCGCTTCTCAGTATGTGGTTTGGAGCTACACACCCCGCAGCGAAGAGGGTGTGTAGAGGGCCTCCAGCGAAGAGGGCCTCAGAGGATGCAACAACCCCCCAGGGTAGCCTCAGAGGGACCCCCGCCGTTTAACATCACTCACAAGCACCGGTTGGCATCTTGATAGCCTCCATTCCCGGAGTCTGCAGAATACAGCTGTGCTGTGCGGTCTGTTTTCGCCATTCCACTTTACAGACGGGGACAATGAGGGGTAGAGAAGTTCATTAACTCGTTCAAGGTCACACGGTTGTGCAGATGGTGGAGTTGAGATTCACCCCAGGCGCCTCTACTCCCGCAGCTTCCCTGACCCTGCGACTAGCAGCTCAGAGCGGCCCCAAAGCGTAATTCCCACGGGGAGCCCCCAGTGTGGGAGGTGGACCCGCGGTGGGGGCTGACACGTAACTGATGGGTGCTTCCGTAGCCTCTGATTAGATGTGATGCCAAGGGATCCAGTTTTCTCCCGCAGCCCCAGAGGATGCTCTAATGGTTGGTCTAGCCATGAGTTTTGGCCGTGAGGGCCAAAGAGGGTGTCAGCAATCTCAGAACCCAGTTATGGAATTATCTCATGCCCACTGACGGTTTGGCTAATGTGGTGCCAACGTTTAATTGGTGTTTCTTTGATCAGGGAGGCTGAATTTGTCACTAGTTTTAACTGAGCATCTTCTAATTATCTGATCACCTCCTAGTGAGCCATCTTTCCTGGACCGTGGTGGGAAGGCTGAAACCAAAAGCGAGTGGGTGGTAAGCTACTCTTGCACCCCATCTCCCCCGGGGAGAGGTGCCCTCCGGCTTGTCGGGTCGCAGCTCAGGAATGCTGGAGCTGTGGCCTTGAGTCCCTTCCCCTGCAGCCCCAATCCTTCAGGCCAAGAAGCAGTGGGTGGGGGTGGCAGAAGGGAGGGCCTGGCGGTAGGGGGTTGGGTGGGCCAGGAGACATGTGGAGGAAGGGAATGGAAAGACCCCAGTCCCATCTGAGAGGGGTGAGGAGGGTGGGGACGTGACAAAAGTATGTCTCCCACCCCACCCAAATCTTCAGGGCCCCTCCCCAGAGGCAGTCACTACTATAATTGGTTGCATATTCTTCTGGAGTCAGTCTAAACAGTCCTAGCTAATAGAAACAAAATGGGAGGCACAAATACGAGCCACATATGTAATTTAAAATTTTCTAGTAACCGCATTTAAAAAAGTAAAAAAAGGACTTCCCTGGTGGCGCAGTGGTTAAGAATCCGTCTGCCAAGGCAGGGGACACGGGTTTGAGCCCTGGTCGGGGAAGATCCCACATGCTGCAGAGCAACTAAGCCCGCATGCCACAACTACTGAGCCCGCGTGTCACAACTACTGAAGCTCGCTTGCCTAGAGCCCATGCTCCGCAACAAGAGAAGCCACTGCAGTAAGTCCACACACTGCAACAAAGAGTAGCCCCCACTCGCCACAACTAGAGAAAGCCTGCGCACAGCAATGAAGACCCAACACAGCCAAAAATAAATAAATTACAAAATAAATAAATAAAGGAAGGGTGTTTAAAAAACGGAAAAAAAAGAAAAAGAAACTTTAATATTTTATTTAACCTATTTTAAAAGTTATCATTTCAACATGTTATCAATATAAAAACTGTTAATGAGATGTTTTACATACTTTTTTTTGGTACCAAGCCTTCAAAGTCCAATGTGCATTTTACACACACAGCACATCTCAATTTGGACTTGCCAGAATGTTTTATACCTTGCTTTCTTTTAGTTGATATATTTACTCAATTCCCTAATGCTGAACATTTATTAGCTTTTAAATGATGCAACAGATATGCATAGAATGAATTCCTAAAGAGAAACTGCTGGAAGGAATGGGCCTTATTTATCAAAATCTCCTTTTCCCTTTCCTGAATCTCTTTTTCTCAATCTGAGTTATTGAAGAACAGGGACCAAGTCATTTACCTCTCCTCCTGTCTCCCAGAACCTTGAATAGGCCCAAGCCCAAGGTTGGTCTCTAACCCCAATATCCTACTTCTAGAGATTTCTCTTAAGAAGGTGATAAAAGTACACAGAGATGTATGTTCATAATAACAATGAAAAATGGAGAGCAAGCTGAGTGTCCTTCAATAGGGAACTAGCCAACAAAGGTGGTTCCTCTATACTGTGCAATACCTGAAGCATTTAAAGAGAACAGGTATTGGGAGGGTAGGGATGCCTGGCACCTGGCAAGCCCAATAATAATTGCTGATTATTGAATGATTACCTATTGGGCTCTTGGAAAATGATCTTTTGGAGAAAGGGTTTCTAGAGTAAAAGAATTTTGAAAGTCATTGATGTAGATATTTATTGACATGAGAAGATCTTTACAATACGGGCTAAAAAATATTATGCCAAGCGTGGTCCCATTAAAAATAATATGCACAGGGGACTTCCTGGTGGTCCAGTGGCTAAGACTCCGTGCTCCCAGTGCAGGGGGCCCGGGTTCGAGCCCCGGTCAGGGAACTAGATCCCACATGCCATAACTAAGAGGTCGCATGCTGCAGCTAAAGATTCCACATGCCACAACTAAAAGACCCCCGTGCCGCAACTAAGACCAGCGCAGCCAAATAAATAAATAAATAAATTTTCTTTTTATTATTAAAAAAAAGAAAAATGCACAGATAAGTATCCTACAAGGGTATTCTCTGAGTGATGGAATTAATGGTGATTAAATGGTTTTATCCTAAAAATTTTCTGTATTTGAAAATATCTTCCAAAGAACATAATTTGGAATAATATTATAATAATAATATAATTATAATTTTTAGATTAATTAAAAGAACATGATCTCCATCTGGCAGTTCCTCAAACATTTAAACATAGAGTTACCATGTGACCCAGCAATTCCACTCGTAGGTATATACCCAAGAGAAATGTAAACATATGTCCTTGCAAATAAATGTTTATAGCAGTTATTTATGATTGCCAAAAGGTAGAAACAACCCAAATGTCCACCAACTTACAAATGGATAAGCAAAATGTCATATATCTGTACAACAGAATATTATTCAGCCATAAAAAAAGAATGAAGTACTGATAAATGCTATGTCATGGATGAATCTTGAAACATGAAGCTAAGTGAAAGAAGCCAGTCATAAAAGACACATATGATATTATTCCATTCATATGAAACGTTCAGAACAGGGAAATCTATAGACAGACAGTAAATTAGTGGCTGTTTAGGGCCAGCCAGGGAAGGGGCAGGGAGTGGATAGGGAGATGATAGCTAAAGGTTATGGGATTTCTTTATAAAGTGATGAAAATGTCCCATCTTTCCAATTCTCCACCTTAGGAAAGTCCACAGTCCACCTTCCCTTCTCTTGGCCTAGGCTGTCCAAAGCTGCCCATGAGGCCTATACCCATTCCACTTACGTCGTCACTATTCTTTGTGCCTCTCAGCAAACTTTCCATTTTCCTTTTCATTTTATTATTATTTTTAAATTTTTGGCTGCACTGCACGGCATGT
This sequence comes from Eubalaena glacialis, assembly GCF_028564815.1. Lineage (NCBI taxonomy): Eukaryota > Metazoa > Chordata > Mammalia > Artiodactyla > Balaenidae > Eubalaena > Eubalaena glacialis. Next base: position 31,470,376 of record NC_083728.1, on the reverse strand, counting down.
GGGATCTTAGCTACCTGACCAGGGATCGAACCTGCGCCCCTTGAAGTGGAAGTGCAGAGTCTTAACCACTGGACCACCAGGGAAGTCCTCCTTTTCATTTTAAAGAGCCTGTAGTACTTGCTATTGAAGAAAACTTGGAAAATTCAGCAAAGTAGAAAAAAAAAAAGCTCATCCATAGTCATTTCACCCAAACAACCATTGATTATAAGTCAGGATGGGTGGGGAGGCAGGAGGACATACACGCACATGGATGAAACCTCCAAAACTGTAGACTTGGTTTCCTGAAGGTTTGTGGGAAGGAGTCCTCAGCCAGGTGGTCCTACATTTACTTCTGCACAGGGACCTCACACCCATTATGGGCCAAGCATTGATCTGGCTCCTAAAGGAAATAATCTCCCAAGTTTTCTTCTGGACCTTGTGATTGGAAGGATATTTTTTATGTCTTGAGGTGGGGGAAGGGGGATAAGCTCTCTCTAAGTAAGACACAAAATCCAAAAGCAATAGAGGAAAAAACTGACAGACCTGTCTACTTAAAGATTAAAAACTTCTCATATCTGAGATTCCCTAGGCTAAGTAAAAGGACAGTGGCAGACTGGGAGAAAATATTTGCAATATACTTAAAGATTTTATGTCCAAAGCATATGAAGAATTCCTAAAAGAGAAACAAGGGCAAAAGATATGACTAGAAAATTCTCAGGCTTCAAACGGCCAATACACATATGAAAAGAGAAATGCACACTAAAACAGCAGTGAATTTTACTTTCTTCCCTTGGCTTCCAGAACAGCATATGAACTTGAATTTCCTCCTACTGCTTCAGCTGCTCCTCCCGCGTTTCTTGTTAGTTCTTTCTTGAGCCCTTAACCTTGGAGAACCCCGGCACTGTCTTTGGTGCTATTTTCTTCTTCGTCTACACCCATTTTCTTGAAGCCTCATCCAGCCCCAGATCCTCACCCTGTCCCTCTGGGTCACAGCCTTCCTCTCTGCCTACTCCTCAGGCTACTTTAGGATTTTTTTTAAAAAAAACACTGCAATTCATTCATTGTTTTAAGAATTTGTCATGTTTATGTGTTTGGTGGAAGAAGAGGTTTCAGGGATTTGTATGTATGTATGCTTATGTACATACATGACATTATTTCTGTAGGTGCAAACACAAACATTTATGGCTAAATGCATGGAACAGCACAGAAAGTGACACACCGAGATGTTATCAGTGTTTATCTATGAATTGTGGGATCATCATCAACTAGATTTAAAACTATAGTGTTGCTTATAAAAATAACCTAAATGTGTAACAATAGGCCTCATCGATTAGTGTTCAACCATAATTGGAACAATATGCAACAATTAAAAAGTTTGTTGGCAGTACTTTATCAGTAAGGCAATATTTTCATCACTTGATGCCAGGTAAAACAGCAGGAGATGCCAATACACAGTCTATATCGTCTGATGGCAGTTTTATGCGATAAATTTTTAAAAAGAAAACTGCAGGGGCTTCCCTGGTGGCGCAGTGGTTGAGAATCTGCCTGCCCATGCAGGGGACACGGGTTCGAGCCCTGGTCTGGGAGGATCCCACATGCCGCGGAGCAACTAGGCCCGTGAGCCGCAACTACTGAGCCTGTGCGTCTGGAGCCTGTGCTCCGCAACAAGAGAGGCCGCGATAGTGAGAGGCCCGCGCATCGCGATGAAGAGTGGCCCCCGCTTGCCGCAACTAGAGAAAGCCCTCGCACAGAAACGAAGACCCAACACAGCCAAAAAAAAAACAAAACAACTGCATGCGCCTAGAGAAAAGACTGTAAGTAAATGTATCAAAATGTGACCTGCGCATCTCTCCAGGTGTTGGGGTGAAAGGTGCTTTTTAGTTTCCTGTATTTTTCAGTTTCCGCAAAAAACTTGGGTTATTTTTACCTTAATAAAATAAAAAAGACAAAACATAGTTGTTATTCTTTATAAGCAACAAATCGCTGCCCACGCAGTGCAGAGGCCGGGCACAGCGCCCCGGCGCGCACCGTTGCCGGCGGGTCACCAGACGCCCGAGCGCTATCGGTTCAAGCAGGCCGAAGCGCCCCCGCGCGGTCGGTCCGGGGCGGGGAAGAGGGTGGGCACGGAGGGCTGGAGGCGGTGCCGGGCGTCCCCGCGCTTCCCGCGAGATCCCGCTCTGCCCGCTCCGCCCTGCTCGCCGCGCTCCCAGCTGCCCGCGCCGCGGCACTTCCTGCCTTCTGCTCCCGTGCCTCCCGCCCTCGCCCGCGCCCGCCGCCTGCCGCCCGCCGCCCGGCGCCGCGCCCGCCGGCGCCCCCGAAGGTGCCCCCGGCCAGGCCGGGTCGCCGCCCCGCCCGCCGCCCCGCGAGCCGCTTTGTCTCGGGCGGGGCGAGCAGGGGAGGCCGCCAGGTGCCCCCCGCCGCGGGCCCGGGCCCCCCGCCCCGGGGCGGCGGCGGTGGCGCCGGGCCCCGGGGCGGGGGGCGCGCCGGGATGGGCCCCAAGCGGCGGCAGCTGACGTTCCGGGAGAAGTCGCGGATCATCCAGGAGGTGGAGGAGAACCCGGACCTGCGCAAGGGCGAGATCGCGCGGCGCTTCAACATTCCGCCGTCCACGCTGAGCACCATCCTGAAGAACAAGCGCGCCATCCTGGCGTCGGAGCGCAAGTACGGTGTAGCCTCCACCTGCCGCAAGACCAACAAGCTGTCTCCTTACGACAAGCTCGAGGGGCTGCTTATCGCCTGGTTCCAGCAGATCCGCGCCGCTGGCCTGCCGGTCAAGGGCATCATCCTCAAGGAGAAGGCTCTGCGTATAGCCGAGGAGCTGGGCATGGACGATTTCACTGCCTCCAACGGCTGGCTGGACCGCTTCCGCCGGCGCCACGGTGTGGTGTCCTGCAGCGGCGTGGCCCGCGCCCGGTCGCGCAGCGCTGCCCCCCGGCCCCCAGCGGCGCCCGCCAGCCCGCCCACGGTGCCCTCGGAGGGCAGCGGTGGGGGTACCACGGGCTGGCGCGCTCGGGAGGAGCAGCCGCCGTCGGTGGCTGAGGGCTACGCCTCCCAGGACGTGTTCAGTGCCACTGAGACCAGTCTGTGGTACGACTTCCTGCCCGACCAGGCCGCGGGGCTGTGTGGCAGTGATGGACGGGCACGCAAGGCCACCCAGCGCCTGAGTGTCCTGCTGTGCGCCAATGCCGACGGCAGTGAGAAGCTTCCCCCACTTGTAGCCGGCAAGTCCGCTAAGCCCCGTGCAGGCCAAGCCGGCCTGCCCTGCGACTACACCGCCAACTCTAAGGGTGGTGTCACCACCCAGGCCCTGGCCAAGTACTTGAAGGCCCTGGACACCCGCATGGCTGCAGAATCTCGGCGAGTCCTGCTGTTGGCTGGCCGCCTGGCTGCCCAGTCCCTGGATACCTCGGGCCTGAGGCATGTGCAGCTGGCCTTCTTCCCGCCAGGCACCGTTCAGCCGCTGGAGCGTGGAGTGGTCCAACAGGTGAAGGGCCACTACCGCCAGGCTATGCTGCTCAAGGCCATGGCAGCGCTAGAGGGCCAGGATCGCTCAGGCCTGCAGCTAGGCCTCATGGAGGCCCTGCACTTCGTTGCTGCAGCCTGGCAGGCTGTGGAACCTTCGGACATAGCCACCTGCTTTCGTGAGGCTGGCTTTGGGGGTGGCCCTAATACTACCATCACTACTGCCCTCAAGAGCGAGGAGGAGGAAGAGGAGGAGGAGGAAGAGGAGGAGGAAGAGGAAGAGGAAGAGGAGGGTGAAGGGGAGGAGGAGGAGGAGGAAGATGGCGAGGAAGAGGAGGAAGCGGGGGAAGGAGAGGAGCTGGGGGAAGAAGAGGATGTAGAAGAGGAGGGTGATGTTGATGACAGTGATGAAGAGGAAGAGGAGGAGGAGGAGAGCTCCTCTGAGGGCTTGGAGGCTGAGGACTGGGCCCAGGGAGTAGTGGAGGCTGGTGGCAGCTTCGGGGGTTATGGCGCCCAGGAGGAGGTCCAGTGCCCTACCCTCCACTTCCTGGAAGGTGAGGAGGACTCTGAGTCAGACAGTGAGGAAGAAGAGGAAGATGATGAGGAGGAGGACGAAGATGACGAAGATGATGATGAGGATGGTGATGAGGTGCCTGTACCCAGCTTTGGGGAGGCCATGGCTTACTTTGCTATGGTCAAGAGGTACCTCACCTCCTTCCCCATTGATGACCGTGTGCAAAGCCACATCCTCCACTTGGAACACGACTTGGTCCACGTGACCAGGAAGAACCATGCCAGGCAGGCAGGAGTTCGGGGTCTTGGACATCAAAGCTGAGCCACTGGGCCTAGCCATGCCCCCAACCCGGATGTGGCAGCACCAGCCCAGGGCAGAGGACTCTCTGGGCAGCTGTTGTGGATGGAGCCAGAGTGGGGAGCCCCAGATCCTTTAGTGATGTTCTCCTGGTCTTGTGACAGGCCCAGTCACCTCGGTAGGGCCTGGGGCTGGTGTCAGCCTCACTGCCTGCTTATTGCCTCTTTCTCAGAATCCTCTTTCCTCCCTATTTGCCCCTGGGCTTGGGGGACCAGGTGGGGAGGGTGGGGAGCTGTCCGGTGCTACCACACCGTGCCATCAGTGGACTAGGCCACAGTAGCAGCCAGGGATGGACCCTGGAAGCTCCTGGCCAGAGAGTGCCTCTCCCCTCTGCCATCCACACCAGGTCTTTGGTGGGGGGGACCCCAAAGCCATTCTGGGAAGGGCTCCAGAGAAAAGTCCAGCCTAGGACCCCGCAAGGCTGGCAGCCCCGCATCCCTGCCCCGAGGCCGCCTTGAGAAGCACAGTCTAACCGCAGGCTCCTGGGCCTGCCTCTGCCTGCTTCCCCACTTCCCCAACCCCTTCCTCTGGCCCAGTCCATGTTACTTTGGCCCTTGGTTTTCTTTCCAGATTGGAGGTTCTCAAGAGGCCCTCCAGAGGAGTGGTAATGGGCACTTCCCTTGTGGGCAGCTGCAGGCCCCATGCCTCTCCTCCCTCTCTGGCAGGGCCCTATCCTGGGCAGGGGTCCTGGGGCTGGGCCCAGAGTCCAGCCATCCAGCTGCTCCTTTCCCAGTCTGAATTCAATAAATCTGTCCACCCCCCTTTTGTGGGAGTGGACATTTTAACAGCCAAGGGTGCATCCTTCATGGTCTGGGCTTGCGTCTGTCTTGGGGACACTTTCTTTCCCGGTTCCCTTTGGTCCTTGCTCTGGTGGGACAAATGTTGAGAGAGTGGCTACAGCCCAGGCCCTGACCAGGGTGAGGGGCAACATGTATATCTAAGTGTTGCCTAGGCTTGGGTGGGAGGGGTCTTCAATGCACCTGCCTGGGGGTGGGTTTGAGCAAGCTGGGCCTTGCACTGCTTTGGGGTTAAAACTTTTGGGTCAGTTGGCTGGGACAGGAGGGAGGGAGCCAACAGTCCCTGGAGGGCCAAATTAAACTATAGGCACCTGGGAACTAGGCTTATCAAGGACCATTAAAGAAGATCCCTGCAGGAGAGGGGTCGGAGGGCAGAAAGAAAGGAGTGTTGGGGCAGCTCCTGTGGTCCAGGTTGGAGTTTGTAGGGGCATACGGGGCATCTCTTGTATGGTGCCTTAAGAGGGAGTCCTCTAGGCCTTTCAGTGATTGGCATTTGCAATCCTGGTGGCTATCCTTGGGAACAGTGTCAGGATGGAGATGAAATTGCTGGGGACACATTGCACCCCCAAGAGGTTAGCCACTCCCTGTGTGGTACCGTCTAGAGCCCCCTTGCCCCCATCCAAAGGTGAGGACAGGCCCTCTGCTGATCCTACCCCACCTTTCTCTTCAGGGCCAGCTCACCCCTCCCAGGCCCTTTGTCACTGAGGCCCTCAGGCCCCAGTGGTTCCAGTGAGGGGAGGGCCTGAGCTTGAGCAGGCCAGCAGCTCTGGGCCCCAAACCGGTTTTCCCACCTCTACTGAGGCTGGCACATCACCCCTGTGGTTCCCTGCCCCCACCTCCTCACAGTTCCTCCTCTCTCCACCCTGGAATGTGGGGGCGGGGGGGGGGGTTGCAGGCAGTTATCCAAGTCATCTTTTTAAACAAGAAGGTGGAATGACTTTCCCTTCCGTACCTCTTACTCTCAGGGATTCCCTCCAGGCCTTGAAGGCTTCAGAACTAAGTGAAAGCAAAAAAGCAGTTGGGATTCCCAGCCCCCACCCTGGCCCCCATCCAGTCCCCATCTGAGCCCCAGAGGATGAGACAAGGAAGCCCAGCCTACCCCCTGGCCTGCTCTGGAGTAAATATGTGGGAGCAGTAGCCTTCTCCCCAGGTGCCCCTGGCCAACCCAAGGCCCTCACCTCAAATACCAACAAGGCAAATACTTCCATTTGTCTCCTGCCAACAAGAACACCTCTTTTGCTGGAACTGAGATCATCTCATTAATGATAACACCAACTGACATTAATAGGGCTCTTGCTGTGTGCCAGGCTCTATGCTAAGTACTTTAGATGCTCACAAAGCCCCTATGAAGTAGGTAAAACCATGAGAAAACAGAGAACAGAAAGGTTCAGTAATGTGCCCAAAGCCAAAACACTAGTCTGTGGCAGAAGCAAGCTCTCTCCCCAGGCTGACTCTAGAAGTGCCCCTTTACTAAGGAATTCCTAACCCTAACCATATTCCTAAAGGAATTGGTTACTGACTCAGTTTCTAACCCATGGAAGAATAGCTCTTGGAGATGAGGGATGTGGAAGTGTCTACAGGAGCTCTTGAAGCTCCTGTACCTATAACTAACTCCTGTTCCCCCAGTCCCCAAATACAGGTCTTATGTAAATATCCTTCCCATTCTCCCTATTACTCCTTAGGGACTGTAGGTGAGAACCATCCCCATTTCACGGAGGAAATAGGGTTAAGGACTATAAATGACCTGCCCAAGACACTGGCCTTGAGCTCTGATGCTCTCCCTGGGAGTCTGGGTTACATATAAAATGCCTCACTGGGACACTACTTGGGGGGTGGGGGGCAGTGGTGTGGGGATGGCCCTATGAACACAGAGCTTTGAGGAGGGACCTAGCAAGGAGGCACTGTCACCCAGCCTACCACACAGTCCAGATGCGAAGCAGCTGGTGATTAACAATGGACCCCCAGATAAAGCTGACAAACACTGGGATGCTGCCTTCACTTGGGACTGATTGCTAAAGGACCCTGGAGGAGTTTCCTTGTCCTGAGGATACTGATGCAGGGGTTCTAGAGGCCTGGTTGGCTTTGGCAGTTCCCAGAGTGGGCCAATGTCTGGTGAGCAGTTGGCAGAGGTGATTTCTTCTTGGGAGGTGGACAAGACAAACCGCCTTTTCAAAGCTGGGGCCTGAGAGGAGGTAGCGGGAGGGGGGAAACTACGACTCCCAGAAGCCCTTGCTCCCCAGCGAGTCGAGTATGGTTGCCATGGTTTCAGAAAACAATATGGCCGCTCCCAGCTGGGAAGTGAGTCTTTGGGTTAGAGAGGCAGAGGAGGATCTGCGCTGCGGCAGTGGCGATAGAGGAAGCTCTTGAGGGGTCGTGAGGTTGGGCCTGGACGCTGCACAGCTGGAACGGCCTGACCTTTCTGAGGGCGCCAATGGCGGGCAGCGTGGACGAGGAAGCGCTGCACCAACTGTACCTGTGGGTAGACAACATCCCTCTGTCCCGGCCCAAGCGAAATCTCTCCCGGGACTTCAGTGACGGAGGTGTGCGCTCCAGCGTGTGCGTGTGTGTGTGTATGTGTGTGTGTGTGTGTGTGACAGACGTGTGAGCTCCAGCGTGTGTGTGTGTGTCCGCGTGCGCGCCTGGGTGTGTTCTGTATGTCCTATGTCCTTGTGTGTCTACGCGTTCTGTCCTGTATGTACGGGTGTACGGGGTGTGTGTGCATACATGTCTCTTGTGCTTGTGTGCTTGTGGCGGCGGAGGTGGGGGTGGGTTGGTGGGAGGGGTGTCTGACTATCTCCTAGGACTTCAGTTGTAGAAGTGTGCATCTTGGGTATGTGGGCATGTGTGTGTCCATATTATGTATACATGTTCTATCCTTTATGCATGTGGTGTGTGTGTGTGTCTAAGTCTGAGTCTGTGACTCCCTCCTGGGACTTCAATGACTAAGATGCGTTCTGTGTATGTATTTGTACATCTCTGTGTGTGTGCATGCCTATTCCTGTATTCTATATATCTGTCTTGTGGGAGTCTGAGCATGTGTTTGGTCATATGTGTGTTGACATGTTCTGTCCTGTATGTATGAGTGGGGATGTTGTGTGCATATGTTTCTTTGTGATGGTGTAGGTGTGTGTCGAAGACTGTCTCCTGGGATTTTAATAACAGAAGTATGCATCTCTCTATGTGTATATTGGTGCATATGTGACACTTTGTGCTTCTGTGTGTGTGTGTTGGTGACTGTCTCTTAGAACTCCAGTGATAGAAGTATGTGTCTGTGTATGTGTTTCTGCATCTCTGTGTCATTTTGTGTGTGTGTGTGTATTTATGTCAATTCCTAGGGTGAGGCCCCAGCCTCCTGAAGGGTTCTCTTTGAGACTCATAGAGGACCAGAGACCTTAGTTTTTATATGCCCCGAGTTAATGGCAAAGGAATGCAGCTCCTCTGGGGTGTGTTGGAATTTTTGTCTCTGGCTGATCACTGATCTTGCTTTCTTACCTCACCTCCATATCATCCTTACCCCTTTCCACATCTCCACCTCTCCACTTGGCCCCACCACTCTGCAAACCCTGATTCTCCCATCCCACCCATTCCTTCTCCCTCCCCTTTCTTCCTTACCCATCTCTACAACTTCCATGTCTGCTCCCACCCCCTATCCGTCAGTCCTGGTCGCAGAAGTCATCAAGTTTTACTTCCCCAAGATGGTGGAGATGCACAATTATGTTCCTGCTAACTCTCTCCAGCAGAAGCTGAGCAACTGGGGTCACCTGAACAGGTAGCAGAATACCTGGGCACACTAGTGGGATCTCCAGCCCCTACCCTGGGATCCCAGGAAGGGCTGCCCAGCCCCTCCACCTCCTCTGGTCTCCACAGTCCAGGCTGGTGGCTGGCTGGGAAGGGACAATGCAGACAGAATCTGTCTGGTAACAAAATCAAGGGACTCTTCTTTTGGGGAGGTAACAAGGACCCTCGAGACATATAAACACTGGGCTCAGTTTGGGTGCCCTTCCATTCCCCCAGGGCTGTGCACTGAAGGGCTGCAACTGCTGCACCCCTTTCCATCCCCCAACCCTTCACTTCATCCCCCCCAGGAGCCAGTCCACCATCCCTGTGTCTGCCCCCCAGGAAGGTGCTGAACAAGTTGAGCTTCTCTGTACCGGATGACGTGATGCGCAAGATCGCACAGTGTGCCCCAGGCGTGGTGGAGCTGGTGCTCATTCCACTGAGGCAGTGCCTGGAGGAGCAGCAGAGGCGCAGGAAGCAGGGCTCCAGCTCCTTACAGGTGCCACCCCACCACTTGCACTGCTCTGGGGGAGGTTCCCAGGCAGCAGAACGCTCTGCCTCAGCAATAAGTGTGGGAGAAGGGTGCCTGGCTAAAGGGAGCCTGGTGGGGGGGGTGCTCTTTGGGGGTGGGCAGCCTGAGCTCACAGCAGACCTTGGGGGTTCTTTCAGGAGCTGGCTCCCCAGGATGGCACTGACTACATGGATGTGGGTAAAGTGGCCTTTACTTTTCTTCCCTCCCAGGAGGAGCTTTCCTCCTGTCCTTCCTTCCTGTGGGGGAAGGGTTGGGGGTGTGGGGAGGTGGAAGACAGGAAAACAGGGCTCCATCAGGATTACTCCTACACTTGCCTTGTCTCAGGTTTGTCCCAGAAGGCCCGAGGGGAAGGTGCTCCAGACCCCCAGGGAGGGGGGCAGCTCAGGTAAGGAAACTGGGAGCTCCTGACCTCACCAAGCCTGGTAATCTCCCTATGCACATGGCTAGGAGGTGAGGGTGAGGGTTGCACCTGGAAAGGTAGGGAAGTCAGGGACGGGTGGGGGACCGTGGTGGGGAGAGAAGGCCTGGTTGAGGGACACTGGAAGGGTGAGGGTGGGGCCCAAGATCCAAGCCTGGGCTAAGCTGCTTCTCACCCCAGGGTGGGCCGGCTGCCTGTGCCCCGGCCTCTGGGGTATAGCCAGGCGCTGCAGGGCGACCGAAGCTTCGTCCTCCAGATTGCTGAAAAGGAGCAGGAGCTGTTGGCCTCGCAGGAGACTGTGCAGGTGAGGGTGCACTGGGAAGGCGCTGGGGGATTGGGGCCTGGAAAGACAGGGGTGGGGGCAGCAGGCCGCAGGGCTTGACCTCTGTGGGGCTCCTCCCAGGTCCTGCAGATGAAGGTGAGACGCTTGGAGCACCTGCTCCAGCTCAAGAACGTGCGCATCGAAGACCTCTCCCGGCGGCTCCAGCAGGCGGAGCGTAAGCAGCGGTGAGCCAGCTGCTCCAATGAGCCTCCTGGGACAAGAGCGCCTCCCCTCTCTTGGGGTGTGAGTGAGCATGGGGGGCGGTGGGACAGGAACCCTCCAAGCTGAGCCCCGTGACTGAGCCACCTCCTTCCACTCCATCCGGGTCAGGAGAATGGACTGCTTTCCAGAACCTAGAAGCCACATGCAGAGACCTGGCATGCACCCCAAAGCAGTGCCTGACACCAGAGGGGGTTCTGCCTTGGTGCTCCCTGTGCTGGGCCTTGGGGGGGTGGTCCCCCAGCTCGGTCCGCACCTCTAGAACCTGCTCCCTGCCCAGCTCTGATGACAGCAGCGTCTCCATCCAGGCTAGTCCTCTGTACCCTGGGCCAAAGGGGAAGCTGCCCTAGACAGCTGAGGGGCTTCCTTGCCCCTCCTGGGCACTCACCTGGGACCCAACTGGAGGCTGGAAAGTGCAACAGCTGAAGAGAAAGGGGTGAGTGAGCTCAGCCAGGAGTGGGGAAGACATGGGCTGTGCCTGTTCCAATTGCCCTCCCCTCACACGGGGTATGTTAAGAATGTCTGGGTTGCCCCCATTAAAGGTATGCTCTCCTTCCTGTGCCTGCCTTCTGTTCTCTGAGGGCAGTGATTTCCTGTCCCCCTTGTGCTACCCCCCACCCCTTAAGTGAAAGAGCCTTGTGGGCCCAGAGTGGGTCTCAACTCGTGGGTAGCTGGGCCCTGAAGTGGCCACTGCTTGGTAGGTTGATGATACCACCAGGGGTTAGGTCTTGTGCACTAGGACAGCCTGACTTCTATCTCTGGCCTTAGACTGACCCCCAAACCTATCCTCACAGTGTCCTCCAACCCTGTCCAAACCCAACCACAAACCCAGGCTTCAGATTCTCACCAAATGTAGCCACATAGTCACCCTCAACCCTGCTTATGGACTCACCCCTAAACCTGTCCTCTGTATGACTCCCAACCCTGCCCACAGACTGACCCCACGTTCTGTGGACCAAGGCCAAGCTTGACTCCCAACCCTGACCAAGATACCTTGGCCTTTGGTGCCATCAGCCTTTGGTGCCAGGCTGGAATTGAGTCCGTTGTTAGATCTTCTGATATTTCAAAAGAGGAACAAGAAGAAGCAGAGGAGGAGGAAGAGGAAGAATAACAATTTTTTTTTTTTTTAATTGTGGAGGCTCCGCTATGACTGGGTCTCCTTGGAGTTTTTATTTATTTATTTATTTATTTTTGGCTGTGTTGGGTCTTCGTTTCTGTGTGAGGGCTTTCTCTAGTTGCGGCGAGCGGGGGCCACTCTTCATCGCGGTGCGCAGGCCTCTCACTATCGCGGCCTCTCTTGTTGCGGAGCACAGGCTCCAGACGCGCAGGCTCAGCAGTTGTGGCTCATGGGCCTAGTTGCTCCGCGGCATGTGGGATCTTCCCAGACCAGGGTTCGAACCTGTGTCCCCTGCATTAGCAGGCAGATTCTCAACCACTGCGCCACCAGGGAAGCCCAAGAATAAGAATTTTTTAAAGCCCCATGTGGATTAAACAAAATACATCTATAGCTTACTCTGGGCGCACTGCCTGCCACCTTTAGAGCTTGAGGAATAGAATAGACATGTGAATACAACTGTGGGGGAGGCATACCAGGGCACATGGAATGGTGGGTTGGGTAATAAGAAAGCATCTGGCAAGAGTGGATGGGCTGGGATCAGAATGTAGAAATCTCCCAATGACCATGCTGGAGACAGCATCTCAAACGTCAGAGTGTGCACGCATCACCTAAAATGATGCTAAAAAGTTTGAGGCTCTTCTGGAGACAGTCCCAGAGCACAGAGCGCTTTGGAGCAGGGGAGGATTCAATGGTAACAATAGCTCATCAAGATTAATTTGCCGACAGTGTGTTCACCAGAGACCAGAAGATAGGTTAGGGGCCACAGGGATCCAGCGGAGGGTAGGAGCCTTGGGGGCTCCCCAAAGGCAGTGACCCTGCTCTTTCTGAAAGGAAGCTGGCCTTAAGCTGCCCATACCATCTCTCTCCTAGTTATGTTGGAAGAAGGGACCGTTCCCCGCGGGTACTTTAGGGACCCTGTTCCAGCCAGCGAAATCGGGAGGGGGTGTTGTTCAAGGACCTGCAGGCGCAGCAGCGGCTAGAACCCTTAAAGATCCGAGGGCTACGTTTCTGCTCCCAGACTCTGTGCAGGCGCCCACATCCCACCCCGGGGCGCTGAACTAGGCACATCCCCCTGCCACTGCGACCGCCTCCGTGGAGATCGAGAGCAGAGGCTGCGGTCCCCGGCGGCTCCTGCACAAGTTCTCCCAACCCTCACCCCGCGGGCCTTCTTTGTTCTGATTCTTATCCGGGCCGGCAGGGCACCCAGAACGCGTCTCAGGTCCTCACAGGAGCGCTTCCTCCGAGGCAGGGGTATGGGACGTAAGGGGAAGATGCCGAAACCCGGGGATCGCAGAGCGGGAAGAATGGAGGGTTCCTCCGCTCCCGACAGGACCTACCGATGCCCGTATCGACTGCCAATACGGGCTTGGAAGCCTCGGAAGAAAGGCGACTTTCAGGTGCCCCACCTAGCTCTGAGCCCCACCTTACGGCCGCTCAAGGGGGACAGAGCCCAGGGGACGCCCCTTCCAAGTTGGGCGGAGACAGGAGGTGCAAACCCCCAGGCTGAAAGTGGACACGCTTAGGGCCTATTAAAAGCACTTCTGCCTTCTCTCGCTTCTGCGGTATCCTGCCGCCTGGCCCCAGAGAGCGCCCCGGCTGACTTCATCGCGAGAACTTGCCAGGCCCCGGGGCGTGGACTCGCACCGCGCAGCCGCAGGGGCTCCTGTAGGTGACGCAGAGGCGCAACGCCCGTTGGCGGTTCTTTGGGGCCCGCTTAGTGGTCCGAAGTGCCCTCGCCCCACCCCTTCGGTCGACCAATGGGCGGAGGCGGGGGTGTGCCCTTGAGGCGGGCGGCAGCGGCGTAGGGCTCTCTCTTTGGGTTCTGCGCTGAGACTCTGCTGCTGCCGCCACCGTCACAGCTGCCGCCGCCGCTGCCGCGGTCGTCCCTGCCCGTCCTGGCCTCGGGGTGCTCCCCGCACGGTGAGACTGCTCTTCCTTCCGCCACCTCCCGGTTCCGTCCCGCTCGCGGAGATCCCCTCCCAGCGGAGCCGCTGTTCTGGGTAGTCGGTGCCTGCGACCCCATCCGGCTGGGGCTGGAGGGTTCCGCTGTCGGGCCCGGGACGGGGAGGGCTCCCTGGCATCTGAGCTGGGGAGATGTCAGGCCCCAGGGCCGCAGGTGACCGTTAGGTGGTAGAGCTGGAGTGTTTTCCGCGGGGCGCTGTCGGGGGCACGTGTGACACAGTGAGGGCGGGGGCCTAATGGGGTCAGCGCCGTCAGCAACTCCGCGCCCCGCCCCCCATTGTCATCGCCTCAATGTGTGACCTTGGACGAGTAGCCTCTGAACCTCGCGTGGCTCGACACCTTCAGGGAGGGCTGTGATGTCGGGGAGTACGGGCTCCCGAGACTACAGCGTCAGCAGAGATGAGGGTGGGGACGGCACAGGATTATGAGGGACAGAGCCGACGCCTCGCAGCCCGGGAGGAGTGTGATGGGGGGGGTGTCCAGACTCTGTCCCCTTAGAAGATGAGGATGGGGTGGGGATGGGGGCGCCACACACACGGGGATGGAGGCAGGAGAGGGTACAGATTCCTATACCCAGGCCCCTGATGTCTCTGGGAGCTTGGCCACCACCTCCCCTTTGTCACAGAGCAGGAAAGGTTCGTTTAGGTTCTGGACCAGTGTTCCTGTTAGTGAGCAGGAACCGTGGTGGACTGAGAAGGGTGGGCTTGGGTTGCCTTTCCTCTTGAATCTTGGCCTTGGGAAGTGTGGGTAGGGCGTTTCTCTGCTCAGGGGGCTGAAGAAGCTCCACCTGCAGCTGTGCAGCTGTCACCCGCTGGACCTGGCCTGGCCTTTACTAATTGGGGCGTGGGTGGGGCAGGCAGTCTGGAGGCTAGAGGGGTCTGAGCAGCCTCTAGCTGGGGGCCTGAGAGGTTGTGGGGAGGAGATGCTGGGGAGAGGAGGGCAGCACTTCTTGGGGAGAAAGGAGGATGTGAGATGGTGGGGGTCCCTTCCTCAGTTCACCCCTGCTCCACCCATTCTTTTTTTTTTTTTAATCAATTTATTTATTTATTTATTTATTTATGGCTGCCTTGGGTCTTCGTTGCTGTGCGCGGGCTTTCTCTAGTTGCGGTGAGTGGGGGCTACTCTGTCGTTGCGGTGTGCGGGCTTCTCATTGACATGGCTTCTCTTGTTGCGGAGCACCGGCTCTAGGCGTGTGGGGTTCAGTAGCTGTGGCATGCGGGCTCAGTAGTTGTGGCTCACCGGCTCTAGAGCGCAGGCTCAGTAGTTGTGGTGCGCTGGCTTAGTTGCTCTGCGGCATGTGGGATCTTCCCTGACCAGGGCTCGAACCCGTGTCCCCTGCATTGGCAGGCGGATTCTTAACCACTGGGCCACCAGGGAAGCCCTCCACCCGTTTTCAAGAGAGAAAACACCCATACTTATTCTTGCAACTTTGGCCTGCTGGAGGGAGGAGGAAATGGAGTCATATCCAGTCTGAGTTGATGTCAAACTGTCACAACCACTCGTGACCTCCAGCCTTGCCTTTCCAGGCCTTGTTCTAGGTATGTGGGCCCAGTCCTATGTCAGGTCCTGGAGTCAGCAGGTTAGTGTGGCCTTTGTGGGTGCTCTTTTTACATGCTTGAGCTTTGATGAGAGGCTTCTGCGGGACTGAGTGCTTAAGCCAGGACTGAGTCCTAGGCTGGGGTGGGGAGGGTGGAAGATTGTAGAGTTCCTGGCTCAAAGTCCTTGAACAGGTTGAGAATGGAGATTAGGAATGAATGAGAAACGAGGCCCCAAGAAGCATGTTCCTAGCCACAAAGCAGAGGACAAGCTGGGGCTGGTCCTACGATGCCTGGGGTTTGGGGACTGCAGAGAGGTGCTGTGGGGATGCAGCTGTGAGGTATAGGGCAAGAGGGTGGCAGGTTCTGGAGCTCCACTTTGCAATGGACAGACTGTCTTTGACCCTCCCTCCAGCCTTGGGCCCCAGTGTGGGACAGCCTGGAGTAGCAGCTAGCACTCTGTGTGCAGGGCAGGAATCTAAGGGGCTGAGAACTCTGGGTTCCTGTGTAACTGTCCATCTGTCCATTTGCCCAGCTGCCATTTCCCTGTTCTGCTCCTTGTGCCAGAGGTGCCACTGGGCCTGGCTGAGCCCTGCCCTGGGTAGGATAACCTCGAAGCAGCCTTTCTCTCTAAAGCTGAGAGGGATCTGAGCTGGGAGCTCTGTTTCCCAGAGAGAAGGTTCCGCCAGTTTCCCTGAGATTAACTGAGAGCTGAAGGAGTCCCCAAAGCCCCTTGTTCCAGCTTCCCAGCCCTCCCCATCCTGTGACTCTCTGTGGTACCACCCCTGACCTGTTGACAGCCCATCTAAAGGTGGGGGTGTCTTTTTTTTCGCTGGAGTGGGCTGTATATTCTTCACATCTTCTTTATGAGTCCTTCTGGTTGTAGGGCATAGTGGGCTCCCAGCAGTCTGCTCTCTGGCAATCCCTGGAGACCTGGTGGGGAGGGGAAGGCAGGATGAAGGAAGGGAGAGGGAGGCCCCTCAGCCCTTGAGCTGTTTTTCTTTTTTTTTTTTATAATTTATTTTTGGCTGCGTTGGGTCTTCGTTGCTGCGCGCGGGCTTTCTCTAGTTGTGGCGAGTGGGGGCTACTCTTGAGGTGCACGGGCTTCTCAGCGCGGTGGCTTCTCTTGTTGTGGAACCCGGGCTTTAGGCGCACGGGCTTCGGGAGTTGTGGCTCGCGGGCTCTAGAGCGCAGGCTCAGTAGTTGTGGCGCAGGGGCTTAGTTGCTCTGCGGCATGTGGGATCTTCCCGGACCAGGGCTTGAACCCGTGTCCCCTGCATTGAAAGGTGGATTCTTAACCATTGCACCACCAGGGAAGTCCCTTGAGCTGTTTTCTGAGAAGACTGAAGTCCCTGTGGCCCACCCTGAGGGCCATTCCTGACTGTTCCAGGATTGGCCTGAAGTGCCTCTTTGATGCTGAAATTGCTGTTGCTTCAGAAACCAGTCCTTTGGGGGATTTGTTCTGCAAAGGTGGGGGTGGAGTGGGGAGCACTGTCACAGAGCTTTAGGCACCAGCTGCACCAAACCCACTGAGGAAGAGGCCACTGCTTATTTCTGTGTTGCAGATGAGGAAACTGAGGCACAGAGACACGGAGTAACTTTGCCATGAAGCCTGAATTTAAATCATGGTCTTGACCATGTCCCTGCTGCCTCTTGGGGGCTGTGCCACTTGGGCCACGATCAAGACTTGGCTGGCGCAGGAGGAGGCCTGGGGTTTCAAGGGGATCAAGTGGTTCCCTATGGATACAGCTGCCGCAAGAGGAGGCCCGATGCCATCTCCTCCCGATTCTGATGAAGAATTGTGCGTGGACGAGAGTCTGGCTCACGGGGGACAGCGACTAGAGAGGCTTTCTGCTGGGAAAGGAGCTTTTTCCAGCCTTCTCTGGGCCCCTGAAGTCACTTGCCTCCTTGCTCTGCGTTCTCATTGCCCAAGGGTTACAAGGCAGTGCCTGAGTGCTTGCTCTGTCCTGAGCTCTGGGCAGTGCAAGAGACGCAGGTCCTTCCCTCAGTGGACCTTCCATTTCAAGGTTGAGGGGGCAGGTAACAGCTGATTGTGGCCAGGCTAGAAGATGCCCATCGGGGGGCCCCACTCTGAGATGGGGGGAAGGGAGTGCCCTCCAGGGCAGGGGTTGGCTTAAAGAGTGCGGTGGGGCATTCCTCTTCTGAGAGCCTCTGGGCCCTGGTGCCACAGCTGCCTAGAGGGCCCAGCTGAGGCCCATGCTTGGGCTCCACTTAGTTTGGTCATTCAATCATTTAACAAATATAAACTAAACACAGCTGCTCCCTGCCAGGTGCTGGGCTCGGTGCTGGGAACACAGTGTTTGGCAAAAACACAGTCACCGCCCTTGTAAGGTGGGGGACATAGATATCAAATGATCCCAGAAGTGAGAAAGGGGATCCTTTTTGAAGATTTTCAGGCCTATCCTGGGATGGGCGGTGGTGGGATGGGGTTGTGCTACCTTGAAAAATGTCCTCTGGAGCTGAGACCTAGGCTGGGGTGTGGGTGGGGGGCAGGATTGTTCCAGGCAGAGGGTATGGCCTGGGTTAAAGCAGGCAGGCAGGCAACAGGCAATGGACTGGGGAGGAAGACAGGGACGGGACCCTGTGTGTACTGGGGTTTTATGAAGTGAAGAGAGTTTTATGAAGAGCCCCAGGAGCCTTTGCTTACCAGCCACTGTTTAAGAGTTTCATCCAGGCCTCCCAGGAAATGCCCTGGGAAATGGGGGCATCTTGTCATTTCCCCTGGCTGCAGAGGTGTGGCTGGAGCAGCCTCTGCCCAAGGTAGGAGGAGGGTCCCCTTGCTCTTGGCCATGTTTCATATGCTCTGAGTCCACAGCTTCAGGGGGTGGCTGGAGTGGGTAGGGTAGGGCAGGCCTCTCTCCAGGGGCCAGGCTCTCTGGGACAGCTGAGCATTCCAGGGCTCAGGGGCTGCCCTTCTGGGAGTGACCCCAGAGTACTCACCTGGGGCTGTTTCTGCCCTGGCCGCTCCTGCATTCCTGAGACCCAAGCCTTGCCTTTCCCTGTACCTCCTGAGGGCTCGTATGTGGGCTCCTGATACCCAGGCTGTTTGCCTTGCCCTTGAGGCCAGGCTTGGGCCTAGGTGGACTTCTCTTGCATTGGGAAGTAGGGAGGGAGGTGAGGCCTGCTCTCAGGGCAGCTCGGCACCTGGGGGGCCTCGAGGTCATGCCCTCCACAGGCCCAACTTTGAGGCCACCCCAAGTTGGCTAGTCTCTTCATTCCCTGGACTAGCCAACGTCGTTCACTTATCTCTACTTTAGTGTGTATCTCTGACAAATATGGACATACTTCTCTACGTAATCCAATTCCATTATCGCACGTAACTGATCAGCTCTTATTTCTTAATGTCATCTAAGATCCAGTCCCACTCATTCACATTTCCCAATTATCCCCTAAATGTCTCTTTTTATAGATAGTTAGAAATCCCCTACCCCATTTATTTTTCTTCTTGAAACTGATGTGGTGGAAAAAACGAGGTCAGTTTTCCCATTCTTGGTCTCTTTGTGTGTTAATTTAGAACAGCGGTTGGCAAACTTTTTCTGTGAAGGGCCAGATAGTAAATATTATAGACTTTGCAGGCTATGTGGCCTCTGTAGCAACTACTCAAAGTAGTTTTGCTTTAGTGCAAAAGCAGTTTTAGGGAATTCCCTGGCGGTCCAGTGGTTAGGACCCAGCACTTTCACTGCCAGGCCCAGGTTCAATCCCTGGTCTGGGAACTAAGATCCCACAAGCCGCATGGCAAGGCAAAACAAACAAATAAGTAAAACAGAAGCAATTTTAGACAACACGTAAACAAATGAGCACGGTTGTGTGCCAGTAAAACTTTACAAAAAACAGTGGCGGCCCCCACAGGCTGTAGTTGGCCCATCCCCTATCTAGAACAACCTCCCTCCTTTTTCTTCTTACAGCTTGGAAAATAATTAGGTCAATTGTCCTGTAGAATATCCTGCCTTCTGGGTTTGTCTCCTTGCTTTCTCGTGGAGTCATTTAATTTATTCTGCTGGCCTCTGTGTTTTTGGTAAGCTGAAGTTGGAGTTCTAGGGGCTTGTTAGATGCAGGTTAGACATTTGGGGCGGGGCTGCCCTGTTAGCAATGCTGTGACTTGGTGCCGCCTCACATCAGTAGGCATCAGTGTGTCCAGTTGTCCCACTCTGAGAGGAGATTGACTAATGCAAGACTGGCTGATGTCACATCCCTCCATTGCAAACTCGTTCCCTTTAACCCTAGGTCATCTGTCAGTGGCACTTGTGCATATGTGAGCATCCATTTCAACCTTTGCGTTACTGGTTTAGCACCCACTGATTAGTGTTGCTCCTAGCATTTGTGTTTTGGGGGTTGCAGAATTATTTAGCAGTTGGTCATTCCTTTGTTAAAGAAGAGCTGTCCTTTAACCACCAGGGCAAGTTGGTTATAGGAAAGGCCAAGAGACAGACTGAATTAGTTCTCTATATTGCCAGTTTTCAGTAGAGAGTTAGGGCACTGCTACTGTCAGTAGTGACAAATGAGGATTTGGGTTTGTTTGTTTTGCTTTCTCCCATTTTTTGTAATCTCTGTGAATGCTCTGATTTTATGTAATTCCATCTGTTTCCATCAGTTGCACTTATTATTCTTTTTGATGCTGAGATGGTCTCAGCCCAGTCTTTCAGAGGCCTGGCTGCTCATACAGGCTTCCTGGAGGCGCCTCCCACAGTCTCTGCCCTGAGGCTGCCCTTGGGGAGCTGAGCTGAGAGGCCAGCCGGATTGTAGTCAAGCCAGAGTCTGAATGGTGGGTTTCGATGGACGGCAACCCCTTCATGGGTATCTGTTCTGTATATGGCCCTGACCAATCACTCGGAGGGAAAGCTCTGAGGACATGTTTTATTATGTGAGTCCCCATATTTGCCCCCCTCCAAGCATACTGTTAACTCTGACCTGGACCCACTTGTGCAACGTGAATACTGTGGTCTCTGGATGTAGGATGGTACAGCCTGTGTGTCTGGGATGGGCCAACCCTTGGGTTACCAGCACCAGAACTGACCCTTGGAAAGTGCCAGTGAAGTCCCCTTCCTTTGCTGGTTGCCTCTTCCCACCAGCCTCAGGTGGGCTGGGCACAAGAGGCTTGTGCTGGTGCTTTGGCACCCAGAAGCTGCAGCTCAGTACATGCTGGCCAGGCCCTGGGTCAGTAGTGTGTCAGGCAAGGGTGAGGGCTCTTGGTGAATGTGGGGAGTGGGTGGAGGAGTGGGGGGGCAGAAGCCCCCTCTGCTAGGGGGTGCAGGTACCACTTGGGCTACTGAGAGCAGCAGGGGTTTGGGTCCTTCCTAAAGGGAACTCTCTGCTCTCCCCTAGCCACAGGCCCATTGGTGACCCTGACCCCTGCCCTCCCCACTCCCCATGCATCAGGCTTCTGCTGGTGTCCCTGGAGCATGGGAAGCTGCTGAGCTTGACCGGTGGTGTCTGGCAGGAGCTGCGTGTCTCACTCTGTGGCAGGGAGGGCGTCCATGGCTGCAGCCAACAAGGGTGAGTGCCTGCCTGGTCTGGTGGGGTTTGTAGCGTCTTCCAGAGGGCCCTGGTGGGAAGGGGCATTGCTGCATGTGGGGTCTGCGTTGGCTATGAGTGTGTGTGTGTGTCTGTCTGAATGTGAGGTACTAATTACATTACACCAGTGTTTGTTCTGGGGACACCCAAGCCAAACCTGGGGACCCCTGCTGGCTCCATGGTGTGCTGGTCTTTGGAGGTGTGTGCCTTCATGGCCCCATGTTCCAGCCTCCCTGTTCCACTGTGGGGGTTGGGGAGCACAGGGGGCTTTGGGTGAGCACTGAGGCTGCTGAGGTGGGTAGGGTCACAGCAGGTTGTGGAAAGGAATTTGGGTTTCATTCAGAGTCCAGAAGTGCTTATAGAAGGTTTTAGGCAAGAGAGGCCTGGTAGGATATATGAGGGTCAAGTCTGGGGGGCTCAGCGGGGAATGTGAGAATGCCAGGCTGGCCCCCTGGCCCTCCACTGAGTGTGCAAGAACCCAGGCAAGGGCTGGCCCAGGCCCTCCCACCAAAAGGACTCTGGGTAGGGCTCTTGGGAGCCCTAGGGGCTGTGGGGGTCAGAGAGGATTGGGGTCATGCTCTTGGCAAGATGGGCCTCTTTCAGCCTTAGCCTCCCCCGGCGCAGGCCCTCAGCCCAGTTCCCACTGCTCTGCCTGCCTTAACTCCCTGACTTCCTGGCCTTGGAGAACCTGACCCAGCTGGAGACAGCCGCGGGCCATGTCAGGGGTTAAGCAGAGGAGGGAAAGGCGTCTCTGGGAGGGGTCCTGGAGGCTCCCCTGGGTTCTTCCTTCTTACCTGCCAGTGATCAGTGATGAGGTTTAGAGGCAGCTGCGGCCCCTCCTAGGAGGGCTGAGTGTGGTTTTTGACCCTGTTTGTTTCTCCCACTCCCAGGCAGGTCCCATAGAGCCCATTCCTGTCTCTGCCCTTCTCCTCTCTCAAGTTGGGTCAGCAGGAGGGGCAGGCAGGGGGCCTCAGATACTGACAGACCTGGAAGAGGAGGTCCCAGAGATGGGGAGCTTGGCACTGTGAAGGAGAGCATGGGGCAGGGTATCCTGAGGACTGGGGCTGAGTCCTGCACTGCTTGGTGTTTGGAGTCGGGAGGACTGTCTCTTCCCTGTCAGCCCCATTCCCTCTAAGTGAAGGGTCATATTAGCTAATCCCTGAATCCCCCCCCAAACCCTCTCTCAGGATGAGTATTTTCTGTGGGAGGACTGAGCAGGTAGGGGCAGGTGGGAGCCTCAAGCCTTATCATCGCCACTGTCCAGTAGGATGTGGCCTAGCCCAGCAGTGGATGCTGGATTATGTGAAGGGCAGTCGCAGAGGGCAGGGAGGTGACACGGTGGAGTAGTTTACTGGGATAGGTGAAGGCAACAGCCCCGGTAGCCCTCTCCCACTCTCTTCGTAGGCAATAAGCCCAGAGTCCGGAGTATCCGCTTTGCGACAGGCCATGATGCAGAAGGCTCCCAGAGCCACGTCCACTTTGATGAGAAGCTGCATGACTCTGTGGTCATGGTCACCCAAGAGAGCGACAGCAGCTTTCTGGTCAAGGTATGTGTGCATCTCCCCTGCCACCCCCGCCATCATCAGCCTTATTCCCTCTGTCTTCACCCTGGCCCTGCCTGGCTTCCTGAGCCTGTTCCATTTCCTCTAAGTTGGCTCCATAGGCACATCTTTGTCCTTCCCTGGGCTTTGGTTTCCCCATCTGTAAAATGGGAAGTGTGAGACTGTGATAAGATGAGTGCACTTAGGACAGGGGTCCGCAACCCTCAGGCCACGGACCATTACTGGTCCGTGGCCTGTTAGGAACCAGGCCGCACAGCAGGAGGTGAGCAGCAGGCGAGTGAGCGAAGCTTCATCTGTATTTACAGCTACTCCCCATTGCTCGCATTACCTCCTGAGCTCCACCTCCTGTCAGATGTGGCGGCATTAGATTCTCATAGGAGTGGGAACCCTACTGTGAACTGCGCATACGAGGGATCTAGGTTGCACGCTCCTTATGAGAATCTAATGCCTGATGATCTGAGGTGGAGCTGAGGTGGTGATGCTAGTGCTGGGGAGTGGATGCAAATACAGATTATCATTAGCAGAGAGGTTTGACTGCACAGAGACCATAATAAATCAGTTGCTTGCAGACTCATATCAAAACCCTATCAGTAAGTGGCAAGTGAAAACAAGCTCAGGGCTCCCACTGATTCTGCATTATGGTGAGTTGTATAATTATTTCATTATATATTACAATGTAATAATAATAGAAATGAAGTGCACAATAAATGTAATGCACTTGAATCATCCCGAAACCATACCCACCCCACTCCCACCCCCTGGTCCGTGGAAAAATTGTCTTCCACGAAACCGGCCCCTGGTGCCAAAAAGGTTGGGGACCACTGACTTAGGATGTTACTTGAATGGGAGTAGAGCTGTTGTTATCATCAGCATCACCCCAACCATTGCAATTGGAAGGCAGGTGTCAAGGCTGTGGTGTCACAGGCCTGGGTTCAGGTCCAGGCCTGCTATTCTGACTCTGACCTTGGGCAGGTCACCTCAGTTTCCCTTCTCTGAAGTAGAGACAATTTATACCCCAAAGAGTTGGAAATGGAAGGATGTATGTATGTCACTCAGGCGTGAGGCTAATTATGCTGATAACAAGTTGTGACTTTATTTACTTTTCTTTGCCAAACCTCTGGCTGATTTAGGCTCTTTGCAGCAGTATTTATCACCCCCATGTTTTTCCCCTCTCCTCCTCTCTGAGTGGCCACAGCTCATACACTCTTGGCTCCTCTACTGCTGGGACACACACAGCTGGATCCCACATCCACTTTGGAGGGGCAGGAGGAAGTCTCTGGAGGGGATGGATTGGAGGGAAACAGGGACTGAGGCCCTCAGGTTGGACAATAAATCAGGGCTCCAGAGTTGAGCCCTGGAGGGCATGGCGGTGAGGATGCGGGATGGTGTCTGGTTTATTGAGACCACCCTGAGGAGGGGCCCAGAGTCATACCTGTTTGCCCAACTCTAAAACCCTTGCTCTTCCTCCAAGAGCTGACAACTTCCCCAAGGGAATAAACATAATTAACCCAAACTTTCAAAAATAGTTCCCTGCCTCCCATTGCAAAATCCATTCATGTAATTAGAGAAAATCTGGAAGATAGAGAAAACTATAAAGAAATTTAAAAGTACCCGCAATCATACTATCCAGAAATAACTACGGTTAATATTTTGATGTGTGTTATTCCAGTTTCTTTTTTAGCTTTGTTTCCAAAAATGAAAAACTGGTATCACAGTGTATGCACTGTGTTTTGCTTGCTTCTGTTGTGAACCATCTCCTGGTGGTTTCCACAAGATTTTACAACTGCCTGGTATTCCACTATATGTATCATCATTGATTTAGCTGGTTCCCTATTCCTGGTGTTACGGTTTTGTACTGTTATAAATAGGGCAGTGATGAGTATTTTTTTTTTGCACATCTCTGAGTATTCCCCCTGGAAAATTCTGCAAGTGATACAGCTGGATCACAGGGTCACCATTGGCAGGTACAGCCAGAAAGCCCTCTTGAGAGGTGTGCCCTCTACCAGCAGAGTGTGGGGGCCACAGGGACTGAGCTTTATCATGCAGTGACATCATCTGATCTCATTGAAAGGCTAATTGCTCCCCCAAAGGACAGGGCCATCCATTTCCTGAAACTGAACAGGAGAGTGTGTGCCCATGTGAGCTGTGGATACAGCATGCACCCCTGCACCTCCTGGACTGGCACTCCAGTTAGCCTACCTGCCCAACAGCCACCCTGGCCTGTGACCCTTCACATGACTGGAGTTTCCAAGGATGGCCAAGCTCTGTGTATGAACAACAGAAATTGCTCGGGCTGTGAATCAGGGCTGTTGGACACAGTGAGCCTTTGAGTGGGCAGGCAGGAATCCGTGTTCATGTGCCAGCAGGGTGGGCCAGAGCCCAGGTTCCATGGCTGGTGCCAGTCTTGTGGGCCAGCTTTGGACTGACACAGCTGGTCTAGTGTCTGTTTTTCTAATTCTATCCCATCCTCCATCTTGTGCTATCTGTGTTGCCTGGTGGCCCCACCATGACTAGAGGACCAAAGTCCCTGGGCTATTGGCTCTGGCCACATGCTGGTAGTGGTGGGAGCAGGTGGATGGCCTGTGTCGTGGGGCTTTGAGCCTCCCCTGTGGGCAGTGGCTGGTGCTTTGCTGTGTGCCAGGTGTGGCAGCAGTAGCCAAGAGGTCCAGGGAGGACTATACCCTGACCACACTGTGGCCTTCAGCCAGTCATTTCCTAGCTTCCATTTCATCATCTATAAAATGGCCACCGAGGAACTTCAGGGCTCATGAGACAGATGCTGAGGAGTGTGTGGGCCAAGCTGTAGGGATGGGGTCCTTGGAGAAAGGGCCTGGAGCTACCCGGCCAGGGGTGTGGACCAACTAGAGTGATGGAGGGAGTCAGGCTCCCCTGGGATTGTCAAGGAAGCAAGTGTAGGGCCCCACAGGATCATCAGTGGCACAACCTGGGTGGGCCCTGGGGGAGACTGTAAGTGAAGGTGCCTCCTTCCCCCGCCCCTCCTGCTGCAGGTTGGCTTCCTGAAGATCCTGCACAGGTATGAGATTACCTTCACTCTGCCCCCAGTGCGCAGGCTGAGCAAGGAGGTCCGAGAGGCACCTGTCCCCAGCCTGCACCTCAAGCTCCTCAGCGTCATGCCCATCCCAGAAGGTGCGTACCCTGCTTGGGGTGCTGGAAGCCTGCCCTCCTTCAGCAGGGCCTGGGTGTGAGTGGGAGTGAGAGCATGGGGTACTTCCTTCCCCTATCTAGGGCTGATGGGCAGCTCAGCAATCAGCGGACATGATGCCTCTTTATGGTCTTGCAGTGTGGCACCTTGGCAGGTCCCATGATCCAGGCCTCACTCCCTGGACAGAAGTCCACAGTTGGCCTATGTCTGCTCATCGCCTGATAGTTACCTTAATGGGACGATGGGAGCCACTGAGGAACTGGCTCTGGGCCTCTAGCCCTCCCTCTGCCTGTACCTCAGGAAAAAGCTACTGGAACCTCAGGGACTTTGGGCAGCTACCTCCCAGCACCCGCCAGACCTGGGCTTGGGCTTGGGGCTGCTTCTCTATACCCTGCCAGCTTCAGTGCACCCCCCTTCTCCCAAAGGCTAGGGTATCAGTTTCACCATGTACCGAAGCCCCAGCTTCAGTTTCATTTCCCCCTACCTCTGCCTAATGACCTCACCCTTAAGTGGATTGAGCAAGCCCCCTCAGGCCTCTTGCCACCAGATCTGCTCAAGCCCTGCCCTGCCCTCCTTTCCCCTCCCCATCACCCTCTCTCCCTGCCTGCCTTTTTGGGGAATCCCACCTCTTGGAAGCCTGAGTTTGACCTCTGGCCTGCAGGCAGAGGCATGTAGAGCTCAATGAAGAATGGGAAGTTCCTAAGGCCTGTGTGCCCAGCCCTGGGGGTAGGGTCCTGGGCCATCCTTGCTCCTCTGGAGGTCTTGGTGGTAGGTGGGGACCAGTGAGTGCTGGGGGGTGGGGGCGGGAGGCCGCAGAGGTGCTGATCGCCCGGGCAGGTTACAGCATCAAGTGTGAGTACTCAGCGCACAAGGAGGGCGTCCTCAAGGAGGAGATGCTGCTAGCCTGCGAAGGTGGCACCGGCACCTGCGTGCGCGTGATGGTGCAGGCGCGCGTCATGGGTGAGAGCTCGAGGCCCGGGTCTGGCTAGAGGAGGGAGGCACCAACTTGGCTGCAAGGAGTTTCCACCCTCCTTGAGTCTGAAAAAGGGATCCTTGTCCCGGCCCATCCCCAACCTCCTTGGTGGGTGCCTTTCTCCCCATCCCCTAGCAGAGCCGGGAGGGAAGGTAGAGGAGTCCCCTTGGAGTAGGTGGGGCCAGGGTCCAGCCTGGCATACTGACTTGTCACCTGCCTTGCAGACCGACACCACGGCACACCCATGCTGCTAGATGGTGTCAAGTGCGTGGGTGCTGAGCTAGAATACGACTCAGAGCACAGTGACTGGCACGGCTTCGACTGAGGCCCTCGCCCCCACCTGCCTTGGGGCCTCTCAGCCTTAAACCCCACCTCGTCTCCCCAAATGCTGCGTGATGGTGTAGCTTCCTCACCCTTCCCAGGGATGGGCATGGAGGTGGAGGGTCCAAGGGCCTCCAAGCTGGAGCCTCGCCCACACCTCTCACCTCATTTGTGCCCCCTCCCTGCCTCTCCAGCATCCTCCTCTCCCACTTCCTCCTCTCTGTGTGCCTCAGTCTCCTGCTGGAAGAAATGGGTTGAGCCCCCAAGGAGGCTCTCTGAGGAGGGATGGAGAGGGCCTGGGGTGGGTTCTACCCACCCCCCTACCCCAAGCCATAGGGGCTCTAGCCAGGGCCTAGGAGAGGAGGGAGCTGGCTCTGTGGTGTAGCTACCCCCATTACTGCTGCTGCTGTCTTGCTTTAGCCACCTCTCCTGTCCCCTCCCTCTTTCCCACTGCCGTCCATGGTGAGGAGGAGGGAGGTGCAGTTCCCAATCCCTACCCCCCAGGTCTGTGTTACTTGGTTTTTAAACAACTGGTTGGGATAAAACCCTAAAGAAATAAAACTTCCAGTGGATACCAGAGGCCAGCAGGATTTTTGTTCTCCAGGGCCCTGAGAATGCCCAATCCTTTACAGAAGGGCCAAGGAACAGTTTTGGCTCAACTCATTCTTTTTGGAGGCAAGGTCACTTCGTGGTATTACAGCACCTGGCCCCAAAAGAAGTATGCACAGGGGGTGACATTTTAGGCCTGGGAAGAGTTTGGATGGGGAGGGGCCTTCTGCCCAGGTCAGAGAGAGGTCTTGTGGAATGGGGCGTTCAGTTTGGGAGGCTTGACCCAGAGACAGCAGCACCCCCTTCTGGTCAGTTCCCAGCCCCAGGCACAGCTGAAAACTTCCCTTTGCAGATCCCAGCCCCTCTCCACTACTCCACTATTAGGGTCCCCTCTTGTGAGGTACCAGGAGGCTATAGCTTCACCTTGAGCATAAATGCTTTATTGTCACCTTAGGGTTCTCAGGCAGGTGGGGCTGTTGCACATCATGGGAGGGCAGGTACACTGAGTTGATGGCAGAGCCGGGACCAGTGCTCCTTCTGTCCTCCCTACCCTCCCCCCACTCCGTGGCTCGATGGAGTGCAAGTGGGTCATTGATAGGCTGCCCCTGGGGCCTTCTCAGATAGAAAGGAAAGGCTGCCCCGACATGTGCCCCCACATCCCCCTCATAAGTGCCTTGCCCTGTACCCTTCTCCTCATAGTCTGCTACTGCTCTTTCTACAATTAACATTCATACTTGGCTGGTCAGTACCACACCCAGGAAGGTCTTACTACCCCCGTCCCTTTCCTGTCAGCTTCCAGTCCTTGTCCTGTCTGGCTCCCTAAACAGGCTGAGCCAGTCAGTCAGTGCACTCTGCCCTTCAGGCCCAGGCCCTGCACAACCTCCTTCCTCTTGCTGCCCCACCTGCAGCTGCACCCCCACCCCCCCCACTCCCATCCCGGACCCCAGTTCAGACCAGGGCTCAAGTCTTCCGGTGCATTCTGCTTTCAGGATCACGTGCTCCCTGTGGGCACGGCCGTCTTACAAACCTCTTTTAAGTCTCCTTGACCTCAGTCCTTGGCAGGGCCCTTCAGCCTTCCAGTCAGCGGACCGGGGCCCAATCCCAAAGCCAGAGTTTCTGGATAGGTCCCCACCCATCCTCCTGCGACCTCACCTCCCGGGGCAGGATGGCGGGGAATGGGGCAGGTTGGTCCGCCTCAGCCCGCTCCCCAGGTCCTGGGCCAAAAGAGTTCAGCGGGGCCGAGGGGGGGCTGGCACTGCGCCCTCAATTGGAAAGAAAGTCGATGGCGGCGCGCACGGAGCGATTGGTGCTGACGTCGACGGCAGTGACCTTAATCTCGGTGTCGCCAAACTGCATGGCAGTGCGGATCTCGCGGCGGCTAGGGGGCGCGGCGGCGGCATGGGGGCCTCCCTCGGCGGGCTCGAGCTCTAGACTGAGCGCGCCGCACTTGCGCACGCCCGGGTCGGTGATGAAGCGCGCGTCCTCGGCGGCGCAGCAGTATAGGTTGATGAGCACGCGGCGCTGGCCTGGGCGCGCCGGGCAGTAGCTGCGCAGCACCTCCTCGCCCAGGGCCACCGACTGCTCGGCGGCCACGAAGCGCTCGAACACGTCGGTGCACCAGCGGCGGCCGTCGCGAACCAGCAGCTTGTCGGGCGGGTGGCGCCCAGCCACGAAGCGGTTGAGCACGCCCACGCCGTAGGTGAGCGGCGAGCGGCGCACCCGAACCACGCCCGGAGCCTGCCCGAAGAGCACCGCGCCCTTTAGGATGGTGAGGCCCACGTCGTGCGGAACCACCACGCGGAGGCCGCGGGCGCCCAGTGCTGCCTGCACTGCGTGCTGCAGCACGGCCGACTCGGCGAAGCCGCCCACCAGGAACAGCAGCTTCACGCCCTGCACCTCGGGGCGCTCCAGCAGCGCCTCTGCGGTACAGGAGTGGAGGGTGGGGGTAAGGAGGAGGGACGGGGAGTGGGCCACTGAGGCCACCACTGCGCAGCCACTGGCGCCTCTCCTCTGCCCGCCTGTATCCTCGGGCAACCAGAAACTAGACATTTCGCTATAAAACGGCAGCCTGGTTCCCATAAAGAAAAACACCGAGCGCTTTCATGAGGGCCCCTGGCAATCCTTATGGGCTCTGCTTCCCCACCACACCGTGGAGGGCTTGAGATAAGGGTCTGCATTTACACATATTAAATGCCTACTACGTGCAAGACATTGCACTCACTCTCTAGATACTTCAGTTCATTTAAATCCCTGTGATAACAGTTTGGGGGACCTAATACTATCACCCCATTTGAGGAAATAGGCACCAGAGGTTCTTTAACCTGGCAAGACTGCACATCTTCCCGCCTATCTATCTCTTAATCCCCACCACACTGCATCCTCCAGGTATTCCAGATGATTCTGGGTCTCATTCCAGTGTATGGATTATGGGGAGGTTTCCAGGCACTAACAGGGTAAGATATTCCCGCATCTGGGTGTGTATGTTGAGGTGAATGAAGGACCCAGTCTCAGGTACTTACCTATGTGCTGGATGATCCCGCTGACCGTGGGCTGAAAGAGGTCGTTCATGGCCTCACAAGACATCCTGAGCATCCCCTGTGAGGACCACTTCACGAAGTTCACGCTGTAGGTGTTGAAGGAGGCACAGGCCCATGGGTCAGGGTCCCGGGTGCTACCCCTATTCCAGGTCGAAGTACCTGGGCACTGACTGCACATTATGTGTTGTGCCAGCCATACCCTCAGGGCTTTAGACGCAGGTCTGTTCCAAGTCCAGGCATGAGGTCCCAGGAGAGGAGCCTCCCTTTGCCTCGAGCAGAGGAACCCAGACCCATTGGCTAGCGTGTGTGTGTGTGTGTGTGTGTGTGTGTGTCTGCGGGGAATGGGAAGAGGTAGATGTTGGCCTTTCCCCAGGCTCAAGATTCTCGCCCCAGTTTGGGCTGCCGATTCCAGCTGGGGTACTCATGCCCCTCCCCCTGCCTCCACCGGGGCTGGCATGATGTGTGCGTGGGACAGATAAGGTGGACCCCCTACTCCCCCCTGGGGCCCACACCTTCCCCTGTAGGGGCGGTCCCCCGGCCCACCTGCTCCTGCGCAGGGCTGTTTCCACGTTGTGGCCTCGCTGCTTGCGGTAGAAGTCAATAAACGAGAAGGGCAGCGAGATGTTGAGCGCCCCCGCACGGTGTGGGCCTGCGGTGCGTTTGCGTGCCTCGAAGGCTATAGTCAGATCCACCCAGGCTGCTGGGCGTTGCCTTTTGAAGGTGGCGATGAAGTCTTCGCCGAAGATGCGGCCCAGCAGCTGCTCGAAGGCCAGGTCCACGCCCACCGCGCCACAGGGGCCACCTTGGGTAGGGCAGGGGTTGAAGGGGGCGTCAGTGCCGACTCCGCCGCCAGGGGGCGTTGGCGGGGCCAGGGCGGTCTGGGTACCAAGGGTGCTGCCTGGCTACTCACCAGACGCCTTGTAGAGCTCCTTGAGGGTGCCATGGGGCTGTTCCAACTGGTGCACGGTAAGGTCCACCGTGCCTCCCCCGCAGTCTGCCACCACGTAGCGGTCTCCTACGGGGGCGAGCGTGAGCACACACTCGTGGCACCTTCAGCTCTGCGCCCTCTGCAGACTCACCCAGCCTCCAGCCCTGCCCCAGGTCCTGAGCCCTGTCTGCGGGGCCATGGGGGTTAGGGCTGAAAGGGGCTTCAGGTGCTTGAACCTCAGGTCACCAGGTAGGAGCACAAGGTGTGGGGGAAAATGGTCTCAGGATTCTGCAACTCCATCTGCAGAGAATCCCCCCGGGGAGTGGGGGTTAGGGGCATGGCTGTGAGTGGGGGTGGGAGTGCAGGTGACTGAGGGGGACTACCAGGTTAGGTACAGCTGAAGGAGTTGGAAGGGGCAGGGTTCCTAGGGGCTAGAGCTGACTTCGGGAATGTTCCCCCCACCTTCAGTATACTGTGCCCCACAGGGCCCAAGGAATATCCCTCCATCTCCCCTCCCCCACCTGCTTGCATCTCAGCCCACAGTTCTCCGACACCCGATTCCACCAGGAACGTGCGGCTGTGGCGGGACCTTCGAAGCTGCTCTCGGGCTGGGTGTTGAGGGACAGCAGGACAGTGAGGTTAGAAGGAGTGTCTCAGCTACCATGCTCAATGCCCCGCATCCTTTCACCAACGCCCTCCATGAGCATCTGGAGCAGCCAGTGCTCCTGAAACTCCTGCTCCACTCCTAACTGGGAGAGGGCAATGCTGAACCCTAAAGGGTCCAGAGAAACTGGATGGGGTAATCTTAGGCACTGTAACCAACAGCTAAGGGGAAGTATTTCCGGCTGCAGGACCTTTCCTTAATCCAGAAGGGCTCAGGCCATGGCAAAATCAGAATTAAGAAGGTCTGAAGGAGCTGGGGATGGGGTGGGGGAAGGTCCTGGGACCTCTCCCTGTCATGGGAGATGGCATCTGAGGGGATGATGAAGGTTGACCATAGCTGTCCCAGTTCCTGGTCCTGGCAGCAGGAGCTTGGGGCTGATGGGGGAGGGGGGAGGACAGCTGATGTGCCAGGAGGGGAGGGAAAACTGATTCAGTGGTTGTTTAAGGGACAGCTCCTGAAGACCTCCACCTTCAGCTCAGAGTACCCTTTGTCAGTACCCAAGCACCTCTCCCCAGGGTAGGCATCACCCTCCCACTCTCAGATTCAGGGCTGGGCTGAGTCCTACCGTCCTCTGACAGTGCTACTCTAGGGCAAGGTGTAATCTTAAGCGCCTGCCTCCAAGGCCACTGGGCAGTACCCCTGGGGGTGGCTCACCCTGACGGAAGCTGGAATCAATGGAGCGGCGCTCGCCCAGGCGCCCACTGCCTGGAGCTCGGCTGCTCAGGTCCACGAGCTGGTGCAGACGCAGCTTGCGGCAGTAGACAGAGGCGGCCTCAGGCTCCAGGGCGATGAGTAATTGCTCTGCATCCTCTCTCGACACCAGTCCGGCCTGAGGATGGGTGGTTGGCAGGGTTGGGGAGCACCATGGGCCAAGCATCACACTGAAATGGCACCTCAGGGCAGGCAACCAGGGGCCTGTGGGGCTCCCATCTCCTCCGGATTATACCCCACCCATGCTAAGCTGCTCAGGCCCCTCCATGCTGCACAAATTTGGAGCTGTCTCACAGCCACCCTGTGACCAGGCTGGGGAGGGGCATGGCCATGGCCAAGGATGCCATGGTGTTGCCCAGCAGGAAGAGACCCTTGACTGAGTGAAAACCTAGAGCACCTGGGATCTGCGTCCAGGCTGCCCAAGGTGTCCCTGGGCTGCAGCAAGGTCCCCTTCACAGATACTGCATTGGCCAGCTAAGCACTGGCTGCGGGGGTTAGTGGAGACTCCAACACAGTGTATTGGGGAGGGTGGGTATAATGGCCAGACCATCAGTCAGAGGGGTGGGGGGAGCCCCCTTTTGTCTTACTGAACCCTCTTTCTCCACTGGTGATAGACAGTGGCCATGGGCCTCCCCACTCTTAGAAGAACTTTGTTCTCAGGGAATCTGATATAGGAGGAAAGAAACTTTAACAGTGAAATTTCAGGTGCCAAGGCAAGGCAGTCTGACCAGGTGGGGGATGGGGATGGGTGGGTATTAAGACTTCCTGCCCAGGGCCAGCCCGTCCTCAGCTGACAGGGAACAGTGTGGGAGGAAGCAGGGTGGGTAAACCAGCAGGGGGCCACTGGTGTGGGGGTGTTTGTTCTGGCTGGGCACAGCCATGCTTTCATCCTGGTCTCTGCAGGGGGGATGCCCACTGGCCTCAGGGTTAGCTCCTTCTAGAGACAAGTGTAGGCACCTGCGGATTTGACAGCTGAGGCATGCCTGGCCCAAAGTTGTGTTTGTGGGGGGTTGGGGGTCCTGGTATCCTCCAGGGGAAGGTGCACTGGAATTCCTGAGATCCCTTTTGGAGATCCTAGGGTGTCCACCAAGGCCCCAGGTTCACGGGCAGGATCAAACAATGCGCCCCCCTCCAACCTCCCCATTTCCACTTGAGAGAGGGGTGCCTGAGCCGTCCCCCTTTCTCCAGACCTTTGGGCATCTCTTGTGGTAGGAAGACCAGCAAACATTGGCCAAAATCACCTCCCTTCATAGTTTCATAGTCCTATTTCCCCTGCTCAGTGGTTGGGGCTGTGGTGAAAATACTGAGGCTGGCTGAAGTGGGTGTTCTTGGTGTCCTGCCCAGCTACTGTGAGTGTTGGCTGCTATTGGCTCACCGCTGCCCCTTCTCTGAAGAACTGCCCTCAGCTGAATGGGAACCGCCTCACTTGGAGGGCCTTTCCCCAACTCCCCCAATAACCAATGACAGACTGATAAGGATGGACAAAAAGCCACCCCCTCCCCCGCCTCCCCGTGGCCAACACCACAGTACATTCTCCCTCTAGAGCTCTCCATGGGATCAGGCTGAGGCTAGACTCCAGCTGAGACCACATCCCTGCTCAGCTCTTTCTCCTGTCCTGCTTTCCTCACTCCCCTTTCTGCTGAGAGTCCTTGCAATAGACCACATGCACAAGAATCCCCATCTTGGGCTCTGCTTCTAGGAAACCTGCCCTAAGACACTGTTTAAGCTGGCCTGGGCTGTGTCTTTTGTCCCTCTGCTCTCTGGTCCTGCAGGCCCACCCCCTTTCCTGGTGGCAACAACCCTCCAAAATGGCCAGCAGGGTGGGGCTGGCAGTCTTTACACAATGGCTCTGTGGTCCCAAGGGCAGTGGGTGAATGAAGGTATGGGGCCATGCCCGGGGCCCTCCCGACCAACGTCCACGGCTCTGAGTGCACATTCTCACCAAGTAGGCAGCCTCTCGCATGAACTGCTTAGCTGGCTGTTTCCAGATGGCCGGCACTGTCAACACCCAGCGCACAGTGTCCTTCTCTGGCAGCGATGGGCACTGGTCCCTCAGCTCCTGGAGCAGGAGGGGGCAGTGAGGGGAATGGCTGGCTTGGTTTGCGGGGAGTGTCTTTAGCCTCTATGGGAGCTGGGGGAACTAATCAGGCCTCAGGAGGAACTTCCCAGCTAACTTGGAATCCTAACACCCCCTTCCCCACCACCACCACCTCCCCAACACCTGTAGGGTTGATGCAGGCTCTACCAGATAGAAAGGCAGGGGACTGGAGATGACCTCTGTCTTCTGACAGTGGCTACCCATTGGATGGACAGGGATTGGGCTGAGGGGAAAGGATGGACCTGGGGGCCCTCCACCCCAGTAGGCAGGGATGGGGTCACAGCGTACCTGAAGGGCATGCTCCTTGAAGAAGCGCAAGGCATGGGCGAACACCTCCAGGGCAGGCATTTTCTTTCCATTTACCGCTTCTAGCTGGGTCTTCAAGGTGAGATCCTGGCAGGGACACAAGGTGACTCTGCAGGAGGCCGTAGCTCTGCCTCCATTTCCTGACAACCTCTTATACTCACCCCATTTCCTGGTGCTCCCCCTCTTTGGCACTGTCCCACTCTGGCTCTAATCTCACATTAGTTCTCTCCCCAGCCCCTCTCTTTACCCTATCTTCACCCCTTGGTCATGCCTCCATCCCTTACATTCAAGTTCCGCCTCCTTAGCTACTCCTCCACCAGGCCCCTCCTCTTTTAGCTTTACCTACCCTCCATGAGGCCTCCCTCTCTGCTTTCCCTCCTAGCCCTGCCTCCCTGGCTGGAGCTGGGCCCTGAGCCAGAATGTGACTCACAGTGGCACTGTGGATCTTCATCTTGAACTTCTCAAAGTAGAGCCAGTCACGAGCCTCCTCAGGGTCCAGATCGTGGTAGTAATCACGGGCTGTATAGCCAAAACTGTGAAAGGCACCCTCTGGGGTCAGCAGCAGGCAGGTGGGGGTCTTCTGGTGGGCCACACCTGGGTCCCCGCCCTCCCATTTCCTGTGGAGGCAGATAGCTGTCAGTGTGGTCAGCAGTAATCCTCCCTTTGTGGGGTTGGGTGCTGGCTCTGGAACCAGCTGTGTGACTTTGGGTAGCTCACTTGGCTTCCCCAAGCCTCAGTCTTTCCATATGTAAAATGGGAATAATAATAGTACCTACCTTTTAGGGTTCTTGTGAATATGGTGCTTGGCATCCACTTAAATCCATAAACGTTGCTCATGGGATCCTCTCTATCCATGGGGCCATGGGTCCCATCCGACATCCTCAGCTCCTGCTCCCTTCCATGAAGTATACCATTGGACCTCACCTCCCTGTCTTTTCAACAAGCAGCAGCAAGCCATCTGCCTCGTCTGGCCTTCTGATATGTCTCTCCAGGACCCTGGCAGAGGCCTCCTCCCAGCCAGCTGGTTTGCCCTCCTCTAGGCCATCTTCCACAGCTAAGCTCTTTCAAGGCATTCATGATCATTCCTATCTGGCCCACATCAGTAGCTACATCCCAGCTGACTGCACCTCCAGCAGGCCCCCAAAACCTGAGACTCCAAACTTCCCTATGTGCAGGCATCATCTGGACCTCCACCCAGAACTCACTGCCCAGTTCATTAGCCTGGCAAATCCTTCCTCCCCTTCCTCTGCGTTGTCTGATGCCCTGACTCCTCTAGGCCAAGCTCACCAGTGCAGCCTTTTGGGGAAGGAACTGGGAATCCAGGCAGAAGGAAGAGCATGTGCAAAAGCTTAGAGGTGTGAAAGACCAGGGAGAACTAGCTATAAGTTGGCTCAAAGCAGGAGAAAATACAGGAATCTTAAGATCAACTAAGGAGGAGTACCAAATGCCATATCAGAATTCTGTCTTGGTGGGTATTAGGTAGGGGAGTGAAGAGGCATGACCACATTTGCCTTTAGAAAGGTCACTGGTCCCCATGTAGCAACAGAGTGGAGGGGAGGGAGGATGGAGAAGGAAAACCAGGGAGGAGGATATTGCAACCGTTCAAGTGAGAGAGGGTGGGGCTGAACTTCGGGGTGGTAGTGGTGGAGAGAAGTAGGCGGGTATTACAGAGATATTAGAGATAGAAGTGATGGGGATTAGCGGCTAGCGGGGGTGGGAAGGGCTTGGGAGGAGGCCAAGATGCCCCCAGTTACTTCCTGTGACTGTTATCTCCAGTGTCCCTTCATGTGTCCTCAGCCCCAGCAAGGGGCCCAGCATGGCCTCGGCTGTGTGTGCTGACAAGCTGGGATGCCCTGCAGCTCTTAGAGAGCTCTAAGGGCCCAGAGCCTTTGTGGCCTCATGTGGATGTGGAGGGAGCAGAGAAAGGGGAAGGACAGTCCATGCTCATGTAGGTTAGGTCCCCTGTATCTTTGGGGCAGTGACCCTTTGCCTGTCTCTCCACCCACCCTTCCATCCAGCCTCCCAGGCCCTGGTGAAGCCCCCGGATCCCCCACCCCAGGCTGAGTTGGGAGCTTTGGGGTCTTCTATAGGGGTCTTCCCCCTATAGGCTACAGCCCCACTAAGATATATTCAAAGGATCAGGGTCTTGAGGCCTGAAGGGGAGTGTCAAACAAATGTTTCATTCAAACAAAACAAAATCCATCAGAATGGATTTTTCAAACAGCTCTTTCATGACAACTGTGTGACTTGTCAACTCAGTTAACCCTCTGATCGTTCATTTCCTTGTATTTCATTCGAGCCGAACCTAGGAATCTGCCTCTAGGAATCTACCACATAGAAATTCCAGCACAAGTTTTCAAGGAAGAATATTCATTGCAGCACTTTTTGTAATAGTGAAAAATTAGAAGGAAAAATAGCCTCAAAACTATCAATAGGAGAATGGATAAATTATGACACATCTGTACTGTGGAATACTATGCAACCATTAAAACAAAATCGTGGCTCTCTGTATTCACATGAAACATCTAGAAAATAGTGTTGAAAGCTTAAAATAAAGCAAGTTGTATGATATACCACTTTTATTTTAAAACCACATATTTATTTTGTTTTTGCATATGTATTTGTGCATATGTATTTGTGTTTGTGACTAGCCCAGAAAAAGATCTGTGTATTTTACTGTATGTTTGTTATCTCTCAATAAAAAATTTAAAATAAAAAACAAAGCCCAACATTTCCTGCAGAGGTCAGAGAGCTGCCCCAATTGGGGCTGAGGGCCCAGGCCTGGCACCCATCCTCCAAACTTTTGCCCCAGTGGGGAGCCCAGACTAGGGGTGGAAGGCACTCTGAGGAGACCCCATTTCTCCTTAGTGACAGTACTTCTGGGACCAGGTCTCTCCCAGGGTGTAGGATTCCCCCCCGCAACAACCAATCTCCCAGCCCAGCCACCCTCACCTCATCATGTGGATGGCCTCAGGGTCACTGGCAAAGCTGAAGGCATAGCCACTGGATGTGGTGCCGAAGTCGATGGCCACTACCACGGAGAAGGGGGCCTGCTGGGGGGCTCGGGCCTCAGGCTTCTGCAAGTGCAAGACCTAGTCAGGGAGCAGCCAGAGGGCCAGGCTGACTGTATGTGGGAGCCCTCCCAACCCCTGGCTGTGGTCCAGACCGGCCCTGGCCCACCCCCACCTACCTGCCTGCCTGGCTCCCTTCCTCTCCTAAGCTCCAAGCTAAGCCCTTGAGATGCCAACTGTTCAGAAAGCCCAAGGCCTCTCAGGTAGCCCCATGAAGTTTTGGGCTTGAGCTCCTGCTTCCCTGCTTCTGGTTCTCTGCCCACCTTCTGCCTGGACTGCCTTTGCCCCACCCCCATCTCACACCATTTCACAGCTTGGGCCCAGCTGGGGGCAATTTTGCTGCTCTGAGCAGCTTCATAGCACATGGACCTGCGTATATTTGACCCTCTTGCTCTTTGTGGCCACAGTGACACAGCCAGACTCTATCCAGTTTTGTGACAGAGAAGAGAGGCCCCATGCACGTGCCCAAGAGTGGTCCCTGCCTCCTCCCAGGCCAGGCCTGGGCTCCCTGAGGACAAGGGGGTCCCCAGGCTGGATCACTAGGGTGAGGCCACCCCACGTGGAGTGACCTAGGGAGCTTGGGGGTGGTGGATATGTCCTGGATACGTCAAGCTAGCCCCAAACTATTTTTTAGCAACATGTCTCCTCTTCCCTAGATATACCTTGTATTAAGGTGGGGCTGTGGTTGACAGGAGGGGAAGCAAGTCTCGGAGGCCCAGTGCTCTGAGAACACACAAAACTACTTGCTCAGAAGTACACCTGCCCCAGGCAGGTTACGTGCAATGGTCCCTAGATGTTATCCTGGAGAGAGATCACCTCAGTAGAATTGTTACCCCTACAGTCCAAGGTCACCTAAGGCTAACCCATCAGGGGGAACATGAGTGGAGTGTGTAGGGGCAGGAAGCATGATGGTCCAGCCCAGACCTGCCAGGGCTCTTCCAGACACCAGTGTGACCTTCCCCACTACCCAGGCCACCCACTACCCCAATCCCTGCTCTGGGCTTACTGGAGACTGTGAGGGTGTGAGGGGGGCAATGCCACAGCTTTCCTGGGTCCTTGGGGAGCCGGGTGGGCTGGGCACTGGAGACCGCTCTGGGCTGGAGCCTGCAAAGAGAGGGCAAATCACTCTGGCACAATCAGGGTAAGGGGCTGGTGGCTGGGCCCCAAGCCTGGGGGATTCTCCATCAGTCATTGCTGGGCCAAGGTGAGGGGTACCCTGCTGGGGAAAGGGGACGAGGGCGGGAGGGTAGGAAGGACAGGACTGAGGTCGGGGTCGGGGATAGCTGGGTTCAGGGTCTGTTATCAGTTAGAGGCGACCTATTCCTGAAGGGTGACATACTTCACCTAGGGACTCACTGTCTCACCTAGCACCCCTCAGACACAGCAGGGAAGGGGAGAGACAGAGAAGCATTGTGGGGGTGGGGAAGACTGAGTCCAGAGATAGAAGGGCAGGAGAGATGGGGCAGGTGAGCTCCTGGGGTGAGGGTGGAGAAACCAGAAAAGGTAGGGGACTACAGATCTAACTGAGTAGGAGTGGAGCCGCTCCTCTCCCCACTAAAGTGCAGCCACATGGTTCTAATCAGGACCTGAGGGAGTTGCCTCCCCCCGCTCCCTCTGCCCCCCAAGGGCCATCCATGGACAGGCCCAGCTGGCTGACTGGGGCAACACCTCCCCCAGCCCAGCCCTGAGCCGAGAGGTGTCCACCACACTAGGAAGTCAGATTCCAAGCCTCTCCTCCCCCATGACACACATAGACCTGGAGCCAGCATTTGGGGGCAGGAGGCCCCCTTAAGACCCTCTCACAGGCCCAGGACTGAGCTGGACCTTTGGTGGGAGGAAGCAGTGCAGCCCCCAGAAGGCAGCCCAAAGCCTGGTTTGGAGGCTCTGGCAGCTCAGGGGGCAGGAGGGCCTGCTTTGCTGGTGTGGGCTGGTGGCTCATCACCACCACACTGAACTTTGCTAAGGCCCCTGGGAGGGGCACTGGGGCTGCCCTGAGATCCGTGTGTGGGGACGGGGGCGCTGACCAGGGAGATTGATGGGGTCTGGTATGAAGACACATCGGCAAATCAATGTCTGGCTTTAGGCTGAGCCAGGGCTGGGGCCTGTGTACTCGCTCAGCCACAGCTCTGTGGCCCTGACAAGTCCCAGCCCTCCCCGACCTTGGGGTACCCTGGGAATATATGTGAGGGGCCGGGCATGAAGGGGATTCTGGGAAGTGCCTGGACAGGGCTGGCATCTGTCTTGCAGTGCTGGAGGGGCAAGGACATGGTGGTCACACTCCCAGAGCCCCTTTTTCTCAGGTGGCCAGGGCAGGCTTGGGTCCTGTCACCCGCTCCAGCTTGAGGGGCCGAGTTGCTGTGGTTTGAGCCTGGGAAGGGAGTCAGGAAGGAAGCCCCAGCCCACCAGGTCTTTGTGAGTGGACTTCCTGAGGCGTGTCCGTCCTGCCTCCTGGCCTCCTACCCCTGCACAGAACCCAGAGCCTGTGCCCAGACCAGGCCAAAGGCAGATGCGCATGCACACAAACAGAATTCTGTGCAGACATACACACCCTGTGCCCAGAGACCTGCCCATAGGCAGACACGCAGACACACACACACACTCACATGCGTAGTCCTGTTGCACTGACCCTCCTTGCACACACACACTCACAGAACGGCTCTCAGGAGCCTCTGCTGGGCAAGGCACGTGGACAGACTAGGGGTGGGTCTGAGTGCCAGGGAGAGGGGGGCAGTGGGCCCCGGGCAGAGGTGAGGGGGTGGGTCTTACCGCTGTACAGCCCCTGCAGGCCCATCTCCGGGACAGCCAGCATCTTTGTAGGCCCTGTGGCTGTGAACAGGAACAGACAAGCAGAATGGCATTTATTTGTTCCTTTGTTCCCTTACTGAATAATTGTTTATTTTATTTATTTACTTTTGGCTGGAGTCCTTTGAAGCAAATCCCAGGCATGCTGCTTGACCTATAAATTATTTAATATGTCTCTCTAACAGAGATTGTTTAAAAGACATTGCCACAACACCACTATCATGTCTAACAAAATCAACAGTAATTCCTTAATCTCATCCAATGCTCAATCCTCCATCCCAGCTTGTCTCAAAAATGTCTTTTTTTTTTTTTTTTGGCTACACTGCGTGGCTTGCAGGATTTTACTTCCCCGAGCAGGGATTGAACCCTGGCCCCCTGCAGTGGAAGGGAGGAAACCTAACCACTGGGCCGCCAGGGAATTCCCTTAAAAATGTCTTTTTAACAGTTGCTTTGTTGGAACCAGGATGCTCCTAAGTGTTTTCAGGTGCCCACTCTCTGCCAGATGCTGTGGGACATCAGTGACCCAGAGAGACACTGTCCCTGTCCTGGGGGCCCACAGCCTGGTGGGGAAGCCATTCATAATCAGATAATCATGTAAGTGAATCTGAGATTACAAACAATGCTGTGAAGGATACTGTGAAGCAGGGCAGAAAGGGGAGCATGGCAAGGCTGGAGAGAGGGGTTGGGCTAGGCTCACCCTGCAGGCAGACCCTGGTGGACCCAATTTTAGATCTAGTTTTACATGAAAGGCAACAGCAAATCTTGAAAGGTTTCAAGTGGCAGAGTGAAGGCAGGGGCATGACTAAATCTGTGTTTTAAAAAGCCCCTCTGGCTGCATGGGAAGTGTAGACTGCAGTGGGACGACATGAAAACAGGAGCCAATCAGTGCTCCAGGCAACAGATGATGGTGGTGGCTGTGTGTCTTGAGACAGAAGTGTAGACATTTATGTTAGAGGTTAAAATCAACAAGCCTGATGGAAGATGTCTGGATTGGACATGGGAGGTTAGGAAGAAGAAGGTGTCAAGGATGACACTGCCTGATTCAAGCTAGGAGATGGATGGTGAAATGGAGAATACTGGAGCAGGGCAGGCTGGCAGGGGGAAAGGGGCAGTGTTCTGGGTGCAGTTTTGAAACTGCTGAGAGAACAGACTGAGGAGTCAGATGACACATGACCTAGAGGTCAGGGAGAAATCTGAGGTGGAGAAGTGTGTCTGGGAGTCATTGTCACAGGAGGCTTGGCAGAGAGTAGAGTGGGGGAAGGGAGGAGAAGCTCTGAATAAAGGTTGACTGGAGGAAGGTTGGCTGGCCAGGGAGACGGAGTTGCCTGCTATGGTTTCATGAAGATCTGATAAGAGAAGACTGTGAAGCTAGACGTCTTCAGAGATTTTTAGATGAGACTGGAAACACCTGTTTTTAATGGCATTTCAGTGGAATGATGGAGATGGGGCGGAGTCAGGTAGGCGAGGAGGGAGCAGACGGTGAGAGAACAGAGCTAGCACTTCTGGGAAGCTTGGCTGCACCTGGAGGAACATAATGCTTGAGGAGGGGAGGACAGGTTTTTATTTTCTTTTCTAAGGTGGGAGGAACCTGAGCTTGTGTCTGTGAAGTTCTGAGGGCCAAGCTAGAGGCATCGTCCTCCAGGTCATTGACAGCTTTGTTACTCAAAGCGTGGTATCAGGACAGCAGCACTGGGTCTCCTGGGAGCTTGTTAGATGTGCAGGCCCTCAGGCTCCGCCCCGGACCTGCTGAGTTAGCGCTTGCTTTTTCGCAAGATCCCAGGTGGTTGGGAGCACCCTAAGGTTTGAGAAGTGCTTGTCAACGTATCCTGGCCCAGTCTTCAGATCACCAACGCTACTGTCCTCAGCAGTGAGCCTAAACAAGGGTGGGGGCAGCCCAGAGCCCACTCCCTCTCTGTAGCCAGTGGCCAGATCAGGAAGTTTTGCTAACAGAACACAGCGGACACAGAGCTGGGCACTGTCACACCCTTACACACACGTGCACACACCCTTGCTCACACAGAATTCACACAACCCAGCCCCAGCATGGACAGACACTGAGACACATCCAGGATATTCCCCCATGGCCAGCACCATGGAGATTTCCAGACACATGCAGTCCTGCTGTCACTGGAGGTGCACAGGTGGATGTCCAGGAATCAGAATCAGGGGAAATACAGGGGCTGATCGTGGGCACTTGTACAGCAGCTGGATGATGCTGAGAAAAAGGAAAGTAAATGGTGGGGGTGGGTATGGGCCTTGAGAGCCAGGGACAGGTGCCCAGTTCAGGGTGATGGAGTGTCATGCTGGACGTGGATCCTACCAGCTCCCAAGAGCTGATTCTGTGCATCTCTTCTCAATTCTGCATTTATTGACATCACATGGATAGCTTGAAATCAGCCATGGTGATTATACCATAGCAGTTGGTAAACTGCAAATTAGGTTTTTCTCCCTCTTGGGAAGCTGACTGAAAAACATCTACCAACACACTACTGGATCAAGCCCACAAGAGAGAATATGGCAGCCCTATTTATGCATTGTTTTGATTCATCAGCAAAAACTTATTGACATTTCTTCCTGCCAGGTTCTGCAGCTAAGTGCTGGGGAAACGCTTTGCTGAATGAATGAATGGATTTTCTGAACCAAGGATATTGTATTTGGAGCAGAAACAATCTAGAACCACCAAGAAAAAAGCACTCAAGAGTTGTCACTCTAAGCTGATTCCATGTCCAAACCAATGTGTCTATAATCTCCCCAGCTCTGTGAACCT
Source organism: Eubalaena glacialis (assembly GCF_028564815.1). Taxonomy (NCBI): domain Eukaryota; kingdom Metazoa; phylum Chordata; class Mammalia; order Artiodactyla; family Balaenidae; genus Eubalaena; species Eubalaena glacialis. Next base: position 31,427,401 of record NC_083728.1, on the reverse strand, counting down.
GGTCCAGTTATCTCCTATCTTTGAGCATGTGACACTGAATGCCCCTACACTCAGGGCTGACAGGGCCTATTATGGCACCTGGCTGGAGTGCATCATGTTGCCTCTCTGTGCCTCAGTGCCCTTTCCTGTAAAATGGATCATACAGGGGGCTTGTGAGGATCAAGTCCAAGAAAGGAAGGTGGCTGATAAAATGGCAGGGAGTTGGACAGATGTGAGCAGTGTTCTTTCCCTTCATGATGTGGATTCTGAATTTTCTCTTGGCAGAAGTTTTTGGTCTTATTGAGACTTTTATTCTAGTCATTCTGAGTTCTTTAGGGAGGGAGGGAGGCCCTGAATCAATTTGTGTTAAAGAAGGAGGATCCTGCTGATTCTCTGAGAGGTGGAGGTACAAGAGGGTGGCAGCCACACAAGCACGCACACATACCCCATATTTCTTTGGGACATCCCCCACCATGCATACACACGCACATAACAGAAACATTTAAGGAGAATGCTGATCATGGGACTCAGGACAACCTCAGCTCCCAAAAGCTATATCTGGGCGGGGCCTGCAGCTGGAAGTGGGGAGAGGTAGATCCCTGCCCCAGGGGCCCACTAATTTCAGACTGGTGATGCTTATGGGTTTGAGAATAATTGGGTGGGGCAGTTTGATTTACACAGAGAATAACTTCATTTTCTGGCTACAAGGGCAGGCTAAACCCTGGCCCCAGCCTGACCCCTACCCTACCCACAGACAGACACTTAACCCTGCCTATGGTCTGTCCCTTAACCTTGCCCATGGACTGACCCCTAGCCCTTGGCCTCATATTGACCTCTCATCTTCAGCTTTACCCTGACCCCTGGCCCTGACTTCTACCAAATAGGCATGACTGGGGACTAGGACAGAGTGTGGCCGAGTAGGGACTTGAAACTGGAGACTCCCATCCCACACTGTCCCCCAGACTCACAAAAGCCTAGGACTTTCACCTCCATACCCCCGCAGGCCTCCTTTTACTGGGACCGTGCCTCTCCCATCCACTGCTCTCTCAGCATCCTGCCAGTCAGCAGGCAAAGAGAGGCCACAGGCATTTCTCCCAAGCCAGAGACTGAGCCAATCAGGGCCCAAGGAACATATCAGAAATGGCACCCAAAGGGCTGCCCCAGTCTGTCTCTGGAGAGGCACCCTCAAGGAGAGGGACCAGTGGGAGGTTGTGGGGTGAGGAAGCTGCCTTCTCCTGGCCTGAGGCAGGGAGTGATAGAAATGGCCTCCCAAGTCCCCTCCCTGTCCTCGACTTTTCTTTCTATACATCCTGCCCTGCCCCCATGGGTCCTCATCAAGGGAGCAGCCAGTTCACAAACAACCTCTGTCCCACACAGCCTAGGGCCTGAAGCCCCTCCCACCCTCTGCCCACTGTCCCTCATCACCTCTCTTACCTTCTGGGGATCCAGGGCTGCCTTCACTCTCCCAGGGAGTCCACATTTTAGAGCACCCTCCCTGTCAGTTTCTCTCCCCCACACAAGCTAACTTTACAGCCTGGCTCCACTGGGATACCACAGGGAGCCCTGACCCCACCCCACCTGGATTCCCAAGCTGGCCTCACAGAGAGAAACCAGAGGTCCCTGTTCATGAGGCCAGCCCACAGTCTGGCACTGTGCCACCCAGCCACTCTTGAACTTTCTGGACCACAGGCCCTGGGAACTCCCCCTGCAGGCGTCCCCAAATACACACACACTCAACCCCGGGGTCTCCACCTCTGGCCTAAGCACCGTGTCCTCCACAAACTGGCTCCCTGGAGCCGCCCCCAGCCCCACAGACACCCAGACACGGAAGTCTCTCGAGCCCCCCTCCCTCCCTCCCCCCAGATCCCTGCCCTCCACAGGGCGAGTGTGGGGTCCCAAAGCCCGGATGTAGCCCTCCGGTCGCTGCCCCAATTGCCTTACCGAACCAACAGCCCTGCTGGAGAGAGGGGCTTGCAGATCTGCCCCAGTCCTGTCCCCCTGGGTCAGGAAGTTTGTGGTGGGGTCTCAGCCGCCAGCCCGCGATGAGACCGCAAACCTTGGCGTTTTCTCCTCTCTGGGAGCCCAGCGGTCCCCCGCCCAGAACTCACCTCTGCCCTGCCGACAGCTCGACCTGTGTCCAGACGCCTGGATCCTGGGCCCACAGCCGGTGGGGCGGCTGTGCTCTGCCGCGTCGGCCAAAGCCCTCGACGTGCGCCCGGCCCCAGCCCGGCTCTCCGCCCCGCACCGCCCCCGCCCCTCTCCTCCCCTCCCCCTCCCCCAGGCCGGATGGCCGCGCGGCTGCCGCCGCCGCCGCCGCCGCCGGGTGGGCCAGCGCTTCAGCCCAGATGTGCGAGGCCGGGGCGGGGCCTGCAACACGGGCCTCCGCCGAGGGGCCCGGCCCGGCTCGAGTCCACCGCCCCTCCCTTTGCCCCTCCTGCGCCTCCCCCACTTCCCAGCCACCCGGGGGGCCGTGAGGGGACAAGGGTGAGGAGACGAGGTGGAGGGAGGAGGAGAGGAATTTCAGGCCCTGGTAGGCCTCCTGCAGCCCGGCTGCGAAGGGCTCCTCTGCCCACCCCAAGGCCACCTTGGGATTCAGCCTAGGGGGCCTAGCTGCTGAGAGGGAGGGCCCTGCCCAGACCCCTCCAGCCCCTGCCCCGGACTCTCGCAGTCCCTTCCCCCAGACACCCCCACCCCACCCCCAAGATCCCGAGCTTGGTCTCCAAGGGTCAGAGAAGAGAGAAGAAGCCAGATTGAGGGTGAGGACAGGCCTTTAAGCCCCAGGCTGGGGCCTAGGTCTGTCCTTGCTGAAGTTTGGGGTAGGGAGGGAAGGGTTCTCAGTTTGGGTCCCCACTCCTAGCAAAGGGATCACTCAGAACTCATCCTGCTTTGGCAAGGAGCACAGAGCTCCTTTCCTGTGAGGGTTCATGACCTTCTTCCTGTCCTAACCCATGCTTTCCTGGGGATTTGGGGACCTGGCCTCCAAACAGGAGATTTAGAGTGGAGATCTCTTTGCTAGGCCCCTCTAAGGCAGCTGACTTCCCATAACGCCCACCACCTCCTGGTTCTGGCAGGGCCTGGGCCTGGCCCCTTTCTCTCTGCCCAGTGTGTTCCCACAAAGGCTTAGGCTGGGCACGGATGAGGTGGGGCCAAGGGCTGCTTCTTAGCTTGTCTCTCTGTGTTAGGGGGGCTGGCCTCCTGCCTGTTCCCCCAGCCCCTTCCCCAAAGAAGGCTCCCACAGTTCTTTGGGCATCAGCTGCCCCTCCCACCCCAAACCTTGGCAGGGGCTATTGTCCCTCCCTGGAGTACTTTCTGTCCTCCTCTCTGCCCATCTAAAAGGCTCCCCAGCTAAAGTGTCATCTCTCCTAGACTTTTTATTTATTTATTTATTTTATTTTTTAATTTTAAAAAATTTTTATTTATTCTTATTTTTAAATTTTTATTACTTATTTTTGGCTGCGTTGGATCTTCGTTGCTGCAAGCGGGCTTTTCTAGTTGTGGTGAGCAGGGGCTGCTCTTCGTTGCCATGTGCGGGTTTCTCATGGTGGTGGCTTCTCTTGTTGCGGAGCACGGGCTCTAGGCGTGCGGGCTTCAGTAGTTGCGGCACATGGGCTCAGTAGTTGTGGCACGCGGGCTCTAGGGTGCGCGAGCTTCAGTAGTTGTGGTTTGCGGGCTCTAGAGCGTAGGCTCAGTAGTTGTGGCGCACGGGCTTAGTTGCTCCGCGGCATGTGGGATCTTCCCGGACCAGGGCTTGAACCCATGTGCCCCGCATTGGCAGGCGGATTCTTAACCACTGAGCCACCAGGGAAGTCCCTCTCCTAGACTTTTTGCCCTTATTGTCAGGGCCACTGCTCCAGAGGGCTCCCTGCAATGAGATTGGGGGTGAGGGGTGTGCAGAAGCAAACAATTTTGGATGTTAGCACTGGCCAATAAGCCAGCAAGGTATCCAATCAGCAACCTCCACTGGCTGTTCCAAATGTGTGTCTGTAAGAATGTGTGTATCTGTTGGTGTGTCTGTGTGTGTGTCTATGTGTATGAGTGTGTCTTTGTGTGTCTATGACTGTGTGTATATGTATGTCTGTGTCCATATGTGAGTGTGTCTCTTGGGATGTCTATGTGACTGTGTCTGTATGTGTCTATGCCTGTCAGTGTGTCTGTATGTATTATATATGTGTGTCTCTGTATCTTATGTCTTTGTGTGTGTAAGTGTGTTTGTTGTATTTGTCTGTTTGTGTGTGACAAGTGTGTGATGGGGGCTGGCAGGCCTTCCTCTCATTCCAGAGGCCGAGCAAAGCCGGGGAGGGTTGAAGTGTGGCTGGGCATTAGTGTATGGGGAAGGGGCAAAGGGTCCAGCACCTCAAACACAACCTGCCTCTTGTTTTTCTTTTTCCTCCACCCCAGGTGTTCCTCCCTCCCCACCCCCAGCTCCACAGACTGGCTCATCTCTGAGGGCCACAGCAGCAGGCTCTGAGCAGGAGTGAAGAAGACTCATGGGTGGGGAGGTCCCCAGCCCCTGGTGCCCTTCTGCTTAGCAGCCTTCTGTTCCCCCCCTATTTTAGGCCCCCTCAGTCTGACATAGGCATCACAGCCCCACCCTTGGGCAGCGTCCAGTCAGACACAAGAGAAGGACCAGAAGATTTGGGCTGAGGTGGGCATGGACAAGGGACCTGCAGAGCCCCTGCCCTTTGTCATCCTCCCTGTGCCCTTGCACCTCCCTCCTCTCCCCTCCATCGCTATGAGGACCCACCCACTGACCTCACCCGCTTCCTGCTTCTCCCCGGTGGGGGAGGAGCGAGGAAGGATCAGTTCCGAGTGTGTCCTTTCAGGAGCAGCCTCTCTCCAGGTCACGCTTCCCTCCTCTGGCCTGCACTCAGGATATCCCCCTCCTGTGGATGCCCTCGTTCCCAGCCCTGCCCCTCCAGTTCACCTCTATTGTGCAACTGGAGGAGACTTTAGAAAGTGCAAATCTGGTTCCATTGCTTCACCGCTCCTACACTCTCCATGACTCCCCATTACCTACAGCAGAAGAGCCAAGTGATCCAAGGCTTGGACTGCCCTTGGCTGACCTCTCAAACTCCCCTTCCCAGCCCTAACCTCCAACCGCATCTGCTGCCCTTCAAGCCCAACTTGCCTTCTCTGCTTCTGAACCTTTGTTCCACCTGGGCCAGCCCCAGCCCTGCCTTGCTTGGCAGGCAGCACCCTTCCTCCCTTGGGCTCTTTGGGAGAAACTGACCCCTGGGAACCTGTTGTGGGTGCTGTGTCTGCTCAAAGAGCCCCCAGCCCTGGTCACCACCAGGTGGGGCTTTTAGGAAAACTCTTTGGGTTTGGAAGGCAGGAGCAATGCTCCTCTTGCTTGGTGCCTGACCCGCACACCAGCAGGCAGTATTAGGGCAGAGGGTGATATTTGTCTTTAGGACATGTCATTTTCCACCTAAGCTTATGTGTTCTGTCTCCCCTCCCTCTTGCCCAAGTCCGGCTGCTTGCTCCACCCCAGAGCTTGGGGCAGGCAGACAGAGAGACACACAAACCACACACACACACACACACACACACCCCACACACATACACCAGGAGGAGGGCAGGTGTTCCCACAGCCTCCCTCGGGAGGAGAGGGTGGACAGAAGTTTTTTTCCATCAGTAGACCCTGTTGACTGCACCTCGTGGTGTGCTGGTGCCTATTTGGGTAACTTACCTGCCACTTACGCTGCCACAACACCCTCGGTGGGGAGGGACTCTCCATTCTACAGAGGAGAAAGCTGAGGCTTAGAGAGAAGAGGACACTGCCCAATTCAGACCCACTGCTGATTCAGGGCACAGATCGATTCAGTGGACTGTCTCAGAGCCTGTGCTCTTGCAGGAGATTGATGAAGGGAAGATGGTACCTGGGCACCCAGATGCAGCCTTCCTGGATAGTTGTCCAGCCCTGCCTGCCCCTCCCTGGGGATGGAAGGTGGGTGGCTCCTGGGACAGAGGCCTCTAGAGTGTTCCTCTACCAGATTCCTGAGGTGCGAGCTTCCTTCCAGGAATGACTCTGCCTGCCCCACCCAGCTGGACTTCCTCTCTGTGGCTCACAGCATCCATCTGCATCATTTTCCTCATTGGAGATGGGAGCGTGGGAGGCCCAGCCTGTGGCCAGGAGTTCAGGCTCAGACCTGGTGGTGCCCTGCCTCTGCTGTTGCATGGGCAGCTGGCACCTCCTCCTTCATAAAAAGAGAGCCCTGGAGTTCCACCTTCCTGCTGAGCCTCCCTAATACCCTGCCCCAAATGACCCCCAAAGCACCGGAATTGGCCCTGTCTCCCAGAACTCTGCACTGACACGGCTCCACTTGCAGCTCCTTCTCCAGAGTGATGTTATTAGGGTTCCCAACAGGGACATTGGGAAGACTTCTTGGAGGTGGTGACGCTTGATCTGCATCCTGAAGGATGACTGAGAGAGTCATCCATGTGGAGAAGTGGGCAGGGCATTCCAAGAAGAGGAAGCTGCAGACAAAGGCATGGAAGGTGGAGTGAGCAGGAGGCAGAAAGGAATCAGCAGACTCCACAGCTGGATGAGTGTCTGGCTGTGTGTGTCCCTGATGCTTTCAAGTACAGTCCTCCCTTGTGCCCTACCCCAGCAGGCATGCTGGTTCTTTGCTCGGGAACCCTCAACCCCACTTGCTCCACTTGGACATCTTCTGTTTGGGATCTTTGGTCTCTAGTCCTGGCCACCGGGAGTTCAGCTTCACTGCACAACCCTTTCTCTGCTCACGCCTTCACTTACCTTGGGCAGCACCTCCCCTTGCCAACCCCTGCCCCACAGAATGGCCTCTCTGCTAGGGTATGGGGGTACAGAAAAGGGCCACGACTCTAAGGGAAAAGAAGCTGTTGGGGGAGAGAAGACACTTTCTTTTCAGCCATGTCAAGTTGGAGAGAATGCTGTGTAGACAGTGCTGGATGCCCCCTCCCCTATTATCTAGTTTCTTTTTCTTCATAATAGAAACTTCTCTTTTCAGCCATACAGAAGTGTTCCGTAGTGTCTTTCAGCTTTTAAACAGTGTTGTTGGTTGCCCATTGTTTCTTGTTCCTCATCCTGCTTTTCTCCATCTTGCTGCCTGGAATGTTGATGGGATGATTGGAGCTCTAACCACCATGTTGGACCATAAGGTTGAGGGACACACCCCAGTGATAGCAGAAAGCGACCAGCAAGGAGACTGGCACTCAGCAATAGCCCATGCCCACCCAGGGCTGAGTACTTGCAGACCTTTAAACGCGAAAGAAAGAAATTCTTTTGTTTAGGACCCTGTATTTTCAGTCTCTGTTACTCATAGCAGAATGTAATCCTATCTGATTTGACCCTAAGGAAAAATGTTGACTAGGCAGTGGGTAATGGACCTGGAGCACAGAGCAGAGTTTGGAGTTGTGGGTAGAAATTTGGCAGTCATTCTCACGGAGATGGGAATTGAAGCCACCAGAGCAATGAGATCAGCAAGACACAGTGTGCTGTGTGGAAGAGCAGACAAGCCCTGCCCAGGAGGCAGCCTGTCCCCCTCTTGCCCAGAAAGACTGTTCTGGCTCTGCTGCTCAGTTTCATCCACCTGCTTCTGATCGTGAGGAGGGTTCTGCCTCCTCAGCACACTTCTTGGCTTTTATGATGCAGAATCAGGATGGAGGGAGGCTGGGGGAAGACAAGAGGTCTATGGACTAGGGTTGGAGGAAATTGTTTGGAAGAGTTTTTAGAGAGAGAATTTTAAGAGCAGCTGTGGTGTGTGTGGCAAAGTGGATTGGAGAAGGAAAAAAAAGAGGTTTTATAATGTGCTGTTGTAGTGTGAAAATCCCTTTTGCAGTGTTCAAGAAAACACACAACTTGAAATGTGTTGAAATTACTTTTTGATTGCTAGACTGGACCTCATCTGTCATAACATCACCTGAGACTGGTCCATTTGGATGATGGCTTGAGAAGTGCCACACAAGTAATAAAAACCCATTAGAGGGACTTCCCTGGTGGCGCAGTGGTTAAGAATCCGCCTACCAATGCAGGGGACACGGGTTTTAGCTCTGGTCCGGGAAGATCCCACATGCCACGGAGCAACAAAGCCTGTGCACCACAACTACTGAGCCTGTGCTCTGGAGCCCGTGAGCCACAACTACTGAAGCCCACATGCCTAGAGCCCGTGCTCCACAACAAGAGAAGCCACCGCAATGAGAAGCCCGCGCACCGCAACGAAGAGTAGCCCCCGCTCGTCGCACCTAGAGAAAGCCAAAAATAAATGAATAAAAATAAATAAATAAATTTATTTAAAAAAAAAACCATTAGAGCAGCATAAGTAAAGGAGAAGCTCATATCACAGGGGTTTGTATGTTATAGAATGTGGGGGCAGAGGAGTGCATCTGGACTCCACAAGGGCCTGGAACAAGGAACTGGAAATAGGCCAGCAGCAGGGAGCTGTCGCCCTGGCCACTTTCCTCCTTCTTCTGCTCTCTGTGTATCTGCTAAATTCTTCTCTTGCTGCAGACTGCCTTTTTATTAGACTTTTTTTTAATACCAGTTTTAGATTTACAAAGATAGTGAGCAGGTAGTAGGGAGCTCCCGTCTATCCCCTCCCTCACACACAGCTTCCCCTATTATTAACATCTTGGACTAGTGTGATGTATTTGTTATAATTAATGAACAAATACTGATACATTATTAACTAGAGTCCATAGTTTACATTAAATTTCACTCTTTATATTGTACATCTGCGGGTTTTGCCAAATACATAATATCAGATATTCACCATTACAGTGTCATATAGAGTAGTTTCACTGCCCTAAAAATCCCCTGTGCTTCGCCTATTCTTTCCCGGAATACCTGATGACTACTGATCCTTTTACTGTCTATAGTTTTGCCTTTTCCAAAATGTCAAATAGTAGGAATTATACAATATGTAGCCTTTTCAGACTGGCTTCTTTCACTTAGTAACATGTATTTAAAGTTCCTCCATGTCTTTTCATGGATTGACAGCTCATTTCTTTTTAGTACTGAATAATAATATTCCATTTTATGTATGTAACAGTTTATTTATCCATTCACCCATTGAAGGACAGCTTGGTTGCTTTCAGGTTTTGGCAATTATAAATAAGGCTTCTATAAACATTTGTGTACTGGGGTTTGTATAGACATAAGTTTTCAACTTAACTGGGGAAATATCTAGAAGTGTGATTGCTGGATCATATGGTAAGACTATGTTTAGCTTTGTAAGAAACCACCAAACTATATTCCAAAGTGGCTGTACCATTTTGCATTCCCACCAGCAATGTGTGGGAGTTTTTGTTGCTCCACAACAAAAATCCTTGTCAACATTTGGTGTTGTCAGTGTTCTGGATTTTCACCATTCTGATAGTTGTTGTTTTAATTTGCAATTCCACAATGACATATGATGTTCAGCATCTTTTCATATGCTTATTTGCCATCTATATACCTTCTTTGATGAGGTATCTGTTCAGATGTTTTGCCCATTTTTAAATGGAGTTGTTTGATTTCTGATTGTTGAGCTTTAAGAGTTCTTTGTATATTTTAGATACAATCTTTTATCAGATATGTTTTGCAAATATTTTCTCCCAGTCTGTGCTTGTCTTTTAATCCTCTTAACAGATTGCCTTTTGTTTACCTTTTTTTTCTCCATGCATATGATCATTCCACAGCTCCTGAATGTATTTGCCCTTCATTTCAGCTACAAGCAGATGCCAAATGGTGTCTCTTAGTCCCAGTTCCAGATTTTGGGGAGAGACTATTATTTGACCAGTTTGGTGAAGTGGGAAATTAATTATGGCTGGATGGCATGGTGACATTAAGGTAGCTGGTGGTCTGGGAAATGTAAATTTAGTTGTCTAGCCTTTGCAGTACAGGAAAATAAACCAGAAGGAGGTGGGAGGGGAGTGGCAACCCTCCCTGTAAACATAGGAGGTGGAGCCTGGTGGGTGTGTGGGGGGCTGCTGCTCTGGTGCTGTAAGTGTAGGTAAAGAAACTCAACCAATACCGAATGACACAAATCAAAAAGCAAAATTCTCCACACTCAGTTCCACTCCTCAGAACATCTTCCATTTTTAGATACTCCAGAGTCTTAACATCATAGTTTTAAATAATATGCTTTACCTCTGTTTCTCAGTTTAGTAACTCAAGAGAACATCTAATGATGCCTCATCATTAAAGCAAGAATTTAAATCACACTATCTCTCATCTCCCCGTGCCTACTTTCTCAATTGTGTTAGCTGTATTGTTATTGCAGGCTTCTTTTGGTGTTATTCATAGTTGTAAACGGTCTGAGTTTAAAACTTAGTTCCTCTTTCATCAACTTCGGACAGAATTTCTTGAGCCCTGCCACTATATAAAAAGAACTAGCCCCTCTATTCCATCTGCCATCTTCCTTCCCCACCTCCTTCTAATTTCTGTTGGTTTTATCTTTGCGTTTCCATGATCAAAGTTTATAACACTTATATTCTGTACTGTAATTATAATTAAATCTTCCATTCTTTGTCTTTAGGTTGATTCTGAAAACTGAAAACCAACCAATTTTATGATTATACAAGCATTATTTACTGCAGAACCAAGTAATAAGATACCTCTACTGAGAAGGAAGTGTAATGGCATTTCCTCCACCCTATGCTGCTTGAGGAAGAATATTTGCTGTCTCAAATGTTAAGGTTAAGTAGATTCTCTTTTGTTTCACTCCACTAATTGCTCAGAATCATGCTTCAGATGTGTTTGCTCCATATTTGGTTCCTGGAATAGATTTTGTTGTTTCTGGTTTTCTAATTACCTTTTTTTTTTTTCTTTCTTTCTGAGAGAAGAAACAGATGTTGTCTCCATTATGTTACCACAAAGTCAACTTGCCATATACACTGTCCCATGCTGGGTCCTTTGTATGTGCAGTGAGATATGGTAACTGTTGTTGAGTTTATCCAGCATTCCATTTGCCTCCCCTTTCTTTTGGTGAACTGCTGCTCCCCAGTCCAACTGTATGATTTGGGTTTTTTTCCAATTGCAGTACCTTCAGGGGTGGGCTATACCCAATGCCTGGCAGTTTACCTTGATGGTGATTGATGAGGGCTGGACACACAACTGAGGCAAGAATAATTGGAATCCAGTGGGATTTGATCAGTGGATATTGAGAGTGAGAAGCACTCACCCCTTTAGCTTCAGGTAAGACTTGATCCAGGGACTCCAATGATGTCATCAAGGACCCAGGGTCACTATATATCTTTCCTCTCCACTCAGCGTTGTCGTCATTCCCTGGCTCCTCACTGTGGTCTGCCAGGAGCAACATGCTTCTCTCATGTAACAAATGTGGGGGTGGGGGGGTCAATCAAACTCAATCCACAGGACTTGAGAATATAGGAGGGAAATCAGAGTAGTTTTTACCAAAAGGAGAATGAATTCATTTTGTACACCCAAACCACAGATGTTCACACTCCTTCCTATTGAATTCTTTTTATTTCAGTGATTCTAGCTTAAAATTCCAAGAATTATTTCTTGCTTTTTTTTCATAGCTTCCCCTTTTTGTTTTATGAATGTAATAGCATTAGAATCTTTCTTTTTATAAATTCTCCTCTGTTCCTTATCTATTTCCTCTTGGATCAGTTTGTTCACCTTTTATTTAATTTATTAAAGAGGCAGTATAACTGAATAGTTCAGAGTATAATGCAAGAAACGGACTGCCTGGGTTCAGATTCCATCTCTCTGCCCTTTACTAGCTATGTAAGCCTCAACCAAGCTATGTTGCCTTTCTGTGACTCCATTTCCCAGAAAGGATAATAATAGCACCTAGCTCAGAGGGTCATTACATGAGTTACTGAATGTAAAATGCTTAGACCATGGCCAGGCCCACAGTAAGCCCTGAAGAGCTATTTGCTATTCTTTTTTCTTCCTTCCCTCCCTTCCTTCCTTCCTCCCTCCCTCCCTCCCCCCGCCGTCTGTCTTTCTTTCTTTCTTTCTTTCTTTCTTTCTTTCTTTCTTTCTGTCTGTCTTTCTTTCTTTCTTTCTTCACCATCTCCTTTTATTAAGAATAATGAAAAGGAAACAAGGATCATTCTCCCAGTCAAATACACTTCTGCTCCCTCTTATTGGTGTTTTTAATGACAACTGCCAGGTAGTATGGGAAACATGCAGTTGCTCCCACCCAGATGTGTGTCCATTTTATGACCATCCTAACGATCCATTTGCAAGTACATTAAAGTGGGTGCGTGTGTAGATAAATATATTGGATACATATATTTATATATGGCCCATATCTGGACAAGGGCTTGGGATGGTGCAAGACCTTAAAATTACACACACACAAAATGGGCTCTTTGCCCAGTGATATTCTTTTCTTAATCCTTCTCCTTTTGTTGGTTTTTCTCAGTTGTCTGGTAATACTTGGTGACCAGTTCATCTTTAGGACTGAAGGGCAGGGCTGATTGGTATTGGCATTGATGTAGGGTATTTCCTCTGCCCTGGAGTGTAAGCAGTGGTCAGGGCGGTGGGGAGTGGTCCATATGCTGCCCGCCACCCCTTTGAGGGGTGTTGTCTCCCGTGGAGGGTCCTCTCCTGCTTCCATACCTGCTCAGGCCTCTGGAGCAGCTTTCTCTCAGGCAGGCTTCAGCTGTGTTTTCCTCTGCCCCCATTTGTGCCTCATTGCAATCCGCCCTTCTTCTATCTTCTAAAAGTAAATAAAAATCCCTGGACAGTTGATGCCCCCCCTACCCCCACCCCAGCCATCGTGTCCTCAGCCCTTCGATGGATTTGCTTCCTTTTCCCTTTCCTCACTGTGCTTTTGGTGGTATTTGAGGCACTAGGGGAGGTAGAGACATTTTCTCAGCCCACCATCTTGAACTGGAAGTCGGTGTAGTGGTTTAAGTGTTTCTAACTCCATCCAACTCTGCACAGATGGGGTCCTTTGGAGCTGGCAAGTATTCACACTGGACGCCCAGACCTTGCACAGGAAGCAAAAAGGGAGACATTTATAACTTAGGTCTTTTAATCTTCTTGTGAAGTCTACATGGGCCTGTTGACTTCCAAACCAGTCTCTCAGACCTAGTGGCTGTTTGGGGGAGGAGGGTGGCCCTTCTGTTTCCCTAAGAACTCCAGAGCCTTCAAACTCTCGGGGAGCAGAAGTGAGTGAGTACAAGATGTGTGAACAGGGGAGGAGAGCCAGAGGGACAGACCACAGGCTTGGTGGGATACTTGAAAGAGTGAAAATCCAGGGTGTATCTATTAGAGTGGAGGTCATCTTGGGGGGGGGGCGGGGTGGGAACACAGCCTTCAGTCACTCTCACTCTGCACTCACAGAGCTCTTCTGACAGTTCAGGCCCTGTGGGAAGCTTTTCGCACAAGCTGTTGTGAGGCTCCAGTTCAGAGTGTTTGAGTGAATTCTCTATGATCACACAGCTGGTGAAGGATATGTCTGGATTTGAACTCAGATCCATACAGGGCCCAGGCTCCTAACCACTGAGCTACATGACTCCCACCTGCCCACAGGCTGACCAGAGCAGGGTCCCAAAGATCTCTCATGGGTCACTTGGGCTGAGCTGTCCACACCTCAGATGTTGCAGTTGAGTCTGAAAGGACAAAGACAAGGAAGCAGAGGGCTCTGGCGCCCTCTGGCGGAGATAGGAGGCTCTGCAGAGATGTGGTGGAGGAGTGGGCGGGGCCTGGACCTGGGATCCTAGTAGGTCCAAGGAATGAATGATTGAATTAGGGCCCTGGTTGCTCTATATGAGAGCAGGGCTTTACCTCCCCCACTCCTTAGTAAAGAGCCCCCAATATTTACCTGTGTGCATCATCTATTGGAATAAAGACATAGGCTCTGTGTCTAACTTCTGGCTAGTGCAACATAAGCAGAAATGAAGTGTGCAATATAAGGAATTATCTTTAAAAGATGGGCGCATGACCTGCTTTGTTCCTTCCTCCATCCTACTTTCTGGAATGCAGATATAATGGCTGGAGCTCAAGCAGAGATCTGGGACCAGGAGTGGAAACAGCCCATTGGAAAGGACAGACTAAAAAAATAAGAGGGGGTCTCGTTTCAGGATGATCATGCAGTTGCCCTATCAGCCTTGGATGCCAACACTTTATTTGAGGGAGACAGAGATACACTTCTACTTTATTTAAACCACTGTTTTTTTAAAAAAAATACTTATTTATTTGGCTGCGCCAGGTCTTAGTTGTGGCATGTGGGATCTTTAGTTGCGGCATGCAGGATCTTTAGTTGCGGCATGCGGATCTAGTTCCCTGACTAGGGATCGAACCCGGGCCCCCTGCATTGGGAGCACCGAGTATTAACCACTGGACCACCAGGGAAGTCCCTTTAAATCACTGTTATTTGGGGTTTTCTGTACTTTAGCCAAACTTTTTTCTTTTCACTTAAAAAAAATTATGCTTGTTCATGCCAGAACAAAAGTAAAAAACATTATCACTTTTACTGAGTGCACCGCAAGCCATGAAATAAATTCACTTATTAGCCATTTATTTATGAATAAATGGATTTTTGAATTGAATTTAATTTCATATTCAAGATTTTATATTTCAAGTATTGCCACTAAAAAAATATATATTGTTTGGTATCTTTACTCATGTTCTTTCCCAATTCTGAAGGGTTCTGTTATTTTAGGATCTGCCATTCTTAGGACAGATTTTGATCTGATATGTTTAATTATGATGAGGTGGAATTTTTAATGTCTTTTTTCATGTCTTTCAATGGCTTGATAGATAGCTCATTTCTCTGAAGAATAGTTCATGGTCTGGATGTACTACAGTTTATTTATCCATTCACCTACTGAAGGACATTCTGGTTGCTTTTAAGTTTTGGCAATTATGAATAAAACTACTATAGACATCTGTGTGCAGGTTTTTGTGTGAGCATAAGTTTTCAGCTCAGTTGGATAAATACCAAGGGGCACAATTGCTGGATTGTATGGTAAGCATATGCTTCGTTTTATAAGAAAATTGCCAGACTGTCTTCCAAAGTGGCTGTACCATTTTGCATTCCCACCAGTAATGAATGAGAGTTCCTGTTGTTCCACCTGTTTGCCAGCACCTGGTGTTGTCAGTGTTCTGGATTTTGGCCATTTTAATAGGTGTGTAGTGGTATCTCATTGTTTTTTGTTTGTTTTTTTGGCGGAGCCATGCGGCTTGTGGGATCTTAGTTCCCTCACCAGGGATAGAACCCAGGCCCTCAGCAGTGAAAGCGTGGAGTCCTAACCACTGGACCACCAGGGAATTCCCATCATTGTTGTTTTAATTTGCATTTCTCTGATGACATTGATGAGGAGCATCTTTTCATATGTTTATTTTCCATCTGTATATCTCTTTGGTGAGGTCTTATTTATTTTTTTGTAGCTGAAAAAGTTAGCCTTGGGCAAATATCCTACTTCCCCATGACTTGATTCTCACATCTGGAATGAGGATAATAGTACCTACCTCACAAAGTGTTTGTGAAAGTTAAAAGTATGTATAACAATGAGACCTACTGAGAAATTACCTAAGAATTTTTTATTTTAAAATTTATTTTAGCAGCTATCGACTAGGAAAACACTGAAGGGTAATGTTCCCTGACCAGGCAAAGCAGACAAGTCTTTTTTCTCCTTACCCCAAGGAAAGGTAAGCAAGTTCTATCTGTGCTGTTCTGAGACTTAGGCCTTGTATCAGTTTACTACTGTAGCTAACACGCAACCACAGAATTCTCAGTGGCATCCAGCAATAAACACATAGATCTGAGCAGGTTGTCTCAGGTATGGCTGACTTTGGCTGGGCTTGGCCTATGGGTCTGGTTCAGGTCTGTTCCACATGTCTCTCATCTTCTTTGGACCAGCAGGTTAGCTGGAGTATATCCTTTGCTTGGCAATGGCAGAAATGCAAGAGAGCAAGGCCAAATATGCAAGTACACTTCAAGACTTTGTTTACGTTGTGTTCACTCACATCCATTGGCTAGAGTAAGTTACATGGCTAGGTCCAAAATCAAGGGGTGAAGGAATATGCTTTACCCACCATGGAGCTGTGGGGTAGATGTGTATAGTCTATAGTGGACTGAAGGGTTGGGGCTGGAAAGTTGCACTCACACAGGCCTAGAGTTGGGGGGGTCTCTGGGCCAACAAGTCTTATGTTGGTTGTTGGAGGAGGAAGCAAAGGGATTTTGTTTTGGTCCAAAAAGGAAATGACCTAAGGTTAGGAGTGATGCAAGGGCTACAAAGAGGACAGAGTGTTAGAGACCTAATCTCTCTGGGGCCTAAGGATTTCAGGGTAGAATGTCAGGAGATATCTGCTTTGGGCCACTGTGGCCTGGGATCCTGGGTCCATCCTGATTCAAGTTTTTATGTGACTTTTGATCTGCACATGTGGGTTTGCCCACAGGGTACAGAGGGCCTGGTCTGGCTGGGTGCCCACCACTACAGATAGGCTGGGGCTGAGTTGAATTAAATTTGAGTTGTGAAACAAAGAAATGTGTTGTCACTTGTATCCAGGATTGCTTGGAGCAATTAACATCTGCCCCACACACCGAGTGCCTGGCACATAGTAGGCCCTCGATAAAATGGGCTCCAGTATCATGACAGTATCGCAGCCATGGCAGGGTCTTTCCTCCTCCGCTTCAGCAGGGGTGGGGGTGCTACTGAAATCCCGTGGGGGTGTGTGGGGGGAGGGACAGTGGGAAAGGGGAGAGGGATTAGAAGCACTCCTCTAGCCTGAGGTTGGGGCCCCTGTGTTCCCCACAACTAGAGCCTGCTTCTTGGAGGGTTGTCCCCAGAGTAGCCAGGTGCAATGAGGGTACTGGGAAGGTCCCAAAGGGCCTGGAAAATCAGCACCTTGGTCTGGGTGCCCTGTCACGCTCCCCCACCCCAGGCTGGGCTTGTCTCCTTTCCTGTTGTCAGGAGGAACAGTGCGCAGCAAGCTCCCTTCCTCCTCTCTCAGACTCCCTAAAAAGGCCAAGTGGTGCCCAAAGAGAGGAGTATGGCTATGGCTGGTGAACAGGACCCCTCAGTTCCCACTTCGCTGGAGAGGAGGCTCCCACATGGCCCAAGGTCTCACTTCTGCTTGCTCAAGTCCCAGAGTCCCAGGCCTTGCGGGGGCCTTCCCCTGCCTGGGAGGTCTTTCTGGTCTTGGTGTTATGCAAGGCCGGCAGCTTCCTCCCTGACCAGCCTCCTGGTCGGGCAGCAGAGCTGAGGCTTTGGGAAAAGAGGAAGCAACCCCGAGGCTGGGTCTCCTCTCCAGGAGAGCCAGCAGCACCTCGAGCTCCTGGCCCTGCCCCCTCCATTCTTCTCTCCTGCAGTTTGCCAGCCTTGCAGCCATCTCCCCCTGTGGAGCAGGTACTCCCATCCCTGGGCCCGGAGGGCGAGAGGAGGCTTGGGAGCGGGGCTGGGCTGGGATTTGCTGGGGGACACCTGGGTGTCCAAGCCCAAGACATTAATCAAAGCTGCACTCATAACCCAAACCCCTGCACAACCCCAAACCTTCTCCAACCCACATCCCAAGCCCCAACCTAACCGTCACCTTGACTCCTGCCCTGCCCAGCCCGGGTACTTATTCTGACCTTGCCTCACCCTCCATTGCATCCTATCCCCTACCATTTAGTAACCGTCATCTCCATCCAGCCCCGGGCCTGACTTGCACGCTCACCCAACACCACCACTCTCAACTCCGTGCCAACCCTAATTCTGTTCCAAATCCCAGCCTAACCATTACCTTCACCCCTACCCAACTGCAGCCCGACCCTCACCTTCCCCTCACTTCACTTCACTTGTTACCACTTCATTCATCTGAGCGAAGGCCCCCGGCACCGCCCAGCATAGCTTGGGGGAACGGGCATTCAGGCTAAGAGCATTTACAGTCAGATTAAGGAATGAAATGTGAAACTTCTACTACCCATTTCAAAGCCAATAGACCTCATTTATGGATAATATGGCTTTCCAAGTTAAATGTTTGGCCTATGTTTGGGGCTTTCCACCATTACGAAGATAATGTACTCCCGGAATTGCCCATCTGTACCTGATTTCCGATCTGTGGAGTAGAGCACTCCAGCTGGCTGTGTCACCCCATTTCCCTCCTTCTCCAGCCTGAATAGGGAAGTTGGGGAGAATTTCTGGTACTAGGAAATAGAAACTGAATCCTGCACCCAGGAACAGCTGCCTACAGTAAAACTGCCTCTGCCCTTTCTTCCCCAGGCCAAACTTGGCCTCTAGGATCAGAGGTCAGGGACTTGTGGCCCAGCCGGCCCTCCCAGATGTCCTGGGACACTTGGTCTCATATAGACTTTACCCACTCACTTGCTCTCACACAGGCAGCAAACATGGGTGCCCCCCATGTGCCATCCACCCCAACCCAGTGCTGATGCAGTATATACCAGTTCTGGGAGTGGGATTTTAAATTCTGTCTTCAGAGTGCCCAAGACTTGGAGATTGGAGGATGAACCCGGGAGCCATGTTCTCCCAAATGGTCATTGCCTAAGGGCTGCAGTGCTCCCTGTCCCCAGTACAGCCACCCCCTCCCCCAGGACCTGCAATCATCCCTCCAGCACCAGGAGGTGCTGGGTGTGGGTGCCCACCAAGACACCAGCTCAAACCAAGCCCTAGGGGTACCTCCCCCTCAACACCAGGCTTTAAACAAGGACAAGGAGCTCCCTTCCTGGGGTTCTTCTTGCCCTCTCTTTTTTCCAGAAAAGTTCTCTGGGCTGAGGGTGGTCTTTGGGGTGGAACAGGCTGAGCCAATAAGCTGGACTCTGGTGGGACTGACTTCTTGGGTATTGGGACTGGGCTAAGTATAGGTGACATCTACATGATGTGATTTGGGGTGGTTCTAGAAAGGGTCCTCTCAAAAATCCCTGCTCCATTCTGGGGTCAGTATGTCTAAAATCCCACCATTCCTCCTGTACCTTCAGCACTGCCCCTTCCAGGGCCCCAAATGGGAACATCAGGGGAGCTGGGGACAACATGAACATTGGTGATGTCCCAGCTGTAGAGGAGCTGACCTTGATGCCCAGTGTGGCTCTGGGTCCCAGGGCCACACATGCCCCCAAACATGCCCAGTAGGCCGCTGCTCAGTCCAGCATCCAGGACATAGCATCCACGTCGTGGGCCCCAGCCTGGGCCAGCGTGAGCCTCTCCTGTGGCCAAGGACCAGGTGTGGAGGGTGTGGATACATCTTCCTGGGAGAGGAGCAGGACTAGGACTGCCCAAAGAACTGAGGATGAGCCACTGGGCCTCAGCAAATGACCAGACCTGTCTGCAGGAGCAGCCTAGCTAGGGACCCAAGTCAACTAAGGAACAGGGCTCTGCCTGTTCTTCCCTCAGTTTTGCCTTTACTGTGCTCCCTCTCTTCACACTTGGCTAGTCATCCTGACAGGCAATTCAGGCCCTATCCAGGCTCTGGGCGTCTGTTCAGCCTCTTCCCAGGTGTGCCCCCTGGCAGCTACCAGAATCAGCTGGGCCCCACCCCTGAGACAGATAGGTTGGGGGCTGGGAGATGTCATGAGTTTCCTGTTCCCACTTCCAGCCTCCCCAGGCCCTTCCCGTCAATCTGTAGAGTCAGCATTTAAGACCAGGAAGGATTGCAAAGTTGGCAACATGGGTTTTTTATGTGTATGTTGTAAAATATACATAACCTAACCATTTTTTAAGTGTTTTAACCATTTTTTCAGTGTACAATTCAGTGGCATTAAGTACATTCATAATACTGTGTAACCATCCTTACTGTCTATTTCCAGAACTTTTTCATCATCCAAAATAGAGACTCTATACCTATTAAACATTAACTCCCCAGTCCCTCCTCTCTCCAGCCCCTGGTAACCTCTATTCTACTTTCTGTCTCTACGAATTTGCCTGTTCTAGGTACCTCATATAAGTGGATGCATACCATATTTGCCCTTTTGTGCCTGGCGTATTTCACTTAGCATAATGTTTTTAAGGTTCGCCCATGTGTGTAATATTTGTCAGAATTTCATTCCTTCCTATGGCTGAATACTATTCTGTTGTATGGATATACCACATTGATCTGTTGATGGACACTTGGGTTGCTTCTACTTTTTGGCTATTATGAATAACTCTGCTATGAACATGTGTGCAAGTAACTGTTTAAGCCCCTGTTTTCGATTCTTTTGGGTATATAACTAGGGGTGGAGTTGCTGGATCATAGGGTAATCTATGTCTGACTTTTTGAGGAAACACAAAACTGTTTTCCAGAGGGGCTGCACAATTTTACATTTCCACCAACAGTACATGAAGCTTCCAATTACTCCCCAGCCTTGCCAACATTTGTTATTTTCTGGTTTTGTTTGTTTGTTTACAGTGGGAAGTGGTAGCTCATTGTGGTTTTGATTTGCATTTCCCTAATGACTAATGATGTTGAGCATCTTTTCATGGGTTTATTGGCCATTCATATATCATCTTTGGAGAAATGTCTATACAAGTCTTTAGCTCATTTTTTTGAATTTGGGATGTTCGGTGTGGGGGGGTTGTCCTTGAATTGTAGGAGTTCTTTATATATTCCAGATGTTAATCCCTTATCACTTATATGATTTGCACATATTTTCTCCCATTCTGTGGGTTGACTTTTCTCTCTCTTGATAGTGTCCTTTGATGCAAAAAAGTTTTTCATTTTGATCAAATTCAATTTATCTATTTTTTCTTTTGTTGCTTGTGCTTTTGGTGTCATACTTAAGAAATCATTGCCTGTTATTAGGTCATGAAGATTTTCACCCATTTTCTTCTAACAGTTTTATAGTTTCAGTTATATGTGTTTCTGGCATCTCTCCCCTTTGGATTCATATCTGTTGCACCTCTTAGAGCCCGCATCTCCACCAGGGGCACTCTATGGCAGAGGGTCTGCCTTCTTGTGCGTGGTATACAGTAGGCATTTAACTCCTGTTTGTAGGATATATGTTGGGCAGGGTCCTTGTGACCCCTGCCACACCTAGACTTGCCCTGCCACCAACTCTAAACCACCAAGGCCCACACCCTTCTCTTGCCCACTACTGCCGGGGGGCTCTGCTCTGCCGCAGGACACATGTCCTCAGTCCCAGGTCCTGAGAAATGGGTGCTCACAGCTACCAAGGACAAGGCAAGCACAGAGATGGCTCTGGAGTGGCTAGAGACCCCAAAGGGGAGGTTTCAGCTAGAAGCCACCTTGGAGACGGAATAAGATTTCAGCAGGCAAAGATCATTTGTGGTGAGGCCAGAGCTGGTCAGCTGGAGAGCTCATGGGCAGACAGGATTGGCCCCACGGTGGGAACTGGTTCCAGGGTGGCCCCAGGGGGAGCAGGAAATGGGGGCAGAGCTGGGAGTAGGAAAGGAAGAGCTTTCAGGGTTGTATGGGGAACCACATCTCACGGGCAATGGGGAGCCACAGAAGGCTTTTGAGCAGGGGAGTGACTCGTAAAGGCTGCACTTTCGTAAGTGCTCAGTCAAGCCCCGTTATGGTCTATAGCTCGTAAGGCTGGTGGTAGGGAGACAAGTCTAAAGTAAGAAACCATCATTTTTGCTGAATGCCTTGGAGTAAGTCACTGGGCCTCTCTGGGCTCCAGTTCCTGGTGACTTGGGTGGCAGGGAGGGGGCAGGGAAGTGGGGGAAAGGAAGAAACAGCTGTTCATCCTTGAGGGGCCTGGGAAAGCAGAACTTAGGGCGGGGCCAAGAGACAGACAGAGGACTTTCTGGGGCATGCCACCAAGCGAGGGCATTCCTGGGTACAGCCTGAGCTGGGAACACGGGCTCCTGGCTCCCAGTGGCAGCTGCCCTGCCCTCTCACTGGGTTGGCCAGCATAGCGTGTGAGGAAACAGGGCTGGGCTCCCAGCAGGCTCTGAGACTGAGGTTCCCCAGGAGGCCTCTGTGTGCCCAGCCAGCACAGTGAACACCACCCTCTTAGGCACCAGAACCAGCGTGAGAACCTGCTATGGACTTCCCGCTCCAGTTCCTCCTCCTGGCCTCATCCATCCCAGCAGGTAAGCTTCGCTGGCCTTTTCCTTCTTATAGGGGCTGGCCTCAGTGAGTCCAGCCCTCTGTTGGCCTGGGCAGACTGGACTGTGTCTGGTCACAGGTTTAGCTGCTGACTTTGAAGGAGGGCATGGGAAGGCAGTGACAGGGAACAGTGACCCTCTTTGGGGTGCCCAGAGGGGCTGCATTGCTGGGGGCAAGGCAGAGCTTGGGGGCACATCTGGGGCACCTTCTGTGGGGCAGAGCATGGGGCTCTGCAGTGACCTCAGGCCTGCATCACACTCCTCCCTGTCCTGCCCCCCAACTCAGGCCTGACCTCGTGGGGCGTCTCCAGTCCCCAGGCTGTGCAGGGCGTAAG
The DNA here is from genome assembly GCF_028564815.1 of Eubalaena glacialis. Taxonomy (NCBI): domain Eukaryota; kingdom Metazoa; phylum Chordata; class Mammalia; order Artiodactyla; family Balaenidae; genus Eubalaena; species Eubalaena glacialis. Next base: position 31,405,157 of record NC_083728.1, on the reverse strand, counting down.
GGGTTCCTGCCTCGTCATCCCCTGCATCTTCAGCTTCCCTGCCAGCGTGGAGGTGCCCCACGGCATCACAACCATCTGGTACTATGACTACTCGGGCAATCGGCAGGTAGTGAGCCATTCTGGGAACCCCCAGCTGGTGGAGGCCCGTTTCCAAGGCCGTGCCCTGCTGGTGGGGCGTGCCGAGCACAAGTTGTGCAGCCTGCTGCTGAGGGACCTGCGGCCCGAGGACTCGGGCTCCTACAACTTCCGCTTTGAGATCAGTGAGGGCAACCGCTGGTCAGATGTCACAGGCACAGTGGTCACCGTGACAGGTAAGGAGCAGGGCCACTGCCTGGAAGGGACTCCCAGACTGCTCCTGGCCCCACTGGCTCACAGACCCAACCCTGGTCCTAAATCCAAACCCAGCCTCAATCTTGGCCGCAGTTCCAGCCCCAGCCCTAATCTTGGCCGCAGTTCCAGCCCCAGCCCTGTGCCCCCTGGCATTACCCACAATGAACCCCTTGCATCCTCCTTCCCCTTGAAGCCCCCTGCCCAAGGCTGGAGTTTCTAGGGCAGGAGGTCTCAGGTGCAGTGAAGGGGAGCCCCTAGCCTCCTGTCTTTTTCCTCAGAGGAGCCCAGCGTGCCCACCATTGCCTCACCAGCTGAGCTGCGCGAGGGCATGGAGGTGGACTTCAACTGCTCCACTCCCTACGCGTGCCTGCAGGAGCCAGTCAGTCTGCAGTGGCAAGGCCAGGACCCCACCCGCTCTGTCACCTCCAACCTTCAGAAGCTTGAGCCCACGGGCATCAGCCACCTGGAGACCCTCCACATGGCCCTGTCCTGGCAGGACCATGACCGGACCCTGCGCTGCCAGCTCTCAGTGGCCAACCACAGGACTCAGGGCGAGATTCACCTCCAAGTGCAGTGTGAGTGCGCTGGGGGCCACGCCCTCGTCACTGAGCACACGTCTGTGGCTCCCGCGTGGAAACAGTCCCTTCTCCAGCCTGTAGAAATAGCCAGGCTGCACTCGGACCCACAGGGTGGGGCAGGTGGAGAGAGACGACTAAGCCCTAAGGGCCACATTGAAAGGCTCCCTTCCACCTCCAGTCCCCGAAGCTGGGCTGGGCAGAGAAGAGGAGACACAAAAAGCCAGAGAATTGGGGGTCAAGCAGCAGGGGCCCTGGGATTTAGCCCAGCCCTGGAGGTTGCCACAGAGGCAGGGGTTTACCCCTTTCCTGCCTAAGGCCACTCATACTCGTGACCAGGGTAACACCCAGACATGGCAAAGAGGCAGTGGGAGGAAGTCCGAGTTTTCACTTGGTTATGCATCTTCCCATCACAGTAAAACAGGGCAGCCTGTTCTAGAACAACTGCTGTACACAGGCATCAGGCTGGCTGCTGGCTCCGCCATCAACTAGATGAGCAAACTTTGGACAAGTTACTTGCCTCTCAGAGCCTCTGTTTTCTCATCTGTATAGTGGAGGTAATAGTAAATTCTTTCTATCTCACAGGATTGTTATGAAAATTAAAGGAGTGCTTGGTACCTATTAAGCACTCAAAAAATTAGCTTCTATTATTTTCATATTTACATAGATTAAGCACTTGAAAATATTAGCTTTTTTTTTTTTTTTTGACCACACCTCACAGCTTGCCAGATCTCAGTTCCCTGACCAGGGATTGAACCTGGGCCACAACAGTGAAAGCCCAGAATCCTAACCACTAGTCCACCAGGGAACTCCTGAAAATATTAGCTTTTATTAGCATAGTTACATAGAGAGAGGCTTTGGAACAAGATTTAAAGAAGTGCAGTTTCTTTGTATTGTATTTTTATTTCTTTGTTGTAACTGAACAAATGAGGTAAACATTCTGAGTGAATTTGGCTCTGCCTTTGGCCTCTCCATTAGGTGGTTGGTCCCTTGCCAACAGCTACCACAAGCCACTAAAGCAAGCAGTGTGTCCATGACTCTCAGGTAGAAGAGAGGTAATGGACACGTCATGAGGCAGAAAGCCATAGAGGGCAGCGTAGGCTGGACGCTAGGCCAAGCATCACAGCATCAGGCTCTCAGTGGAGAAGGAAGGGATCAGGACTCCTCACAAGGTGGGGGGCAGTGCCTGCCCTGGACGGGGGAACTAATGGGACTTATGATTTATCTGGGTGGGCTTCTTTAAGGCAGAGTGTTGAAAGAGGAGAGGAAAAATGCCCCCTGCCTTCCCTGAGCACCGTATTTGACACCCCCCATCATGCCTTGCAGATGCCCCCAAGGGTGTGAAAATCCTCCTCAGCCCTTCGGGGCGAAACATCCTTCCAGGTGATCTGGTCACACTCACCTGCCAGGTGAATAACAGCTACCCTCAGGTCAGTTCGGTGCAGTGGGTCAAGGATGGGACGCACCTCAAAGACCAGAGTCGTGTACTACAGCTGCCCCAGGCAACCTGGGCTGATGCTGGCATCTACACCTGTGAAGCTGGGAATGGCGTGGGCTCTTCGGTCTCACCCCCTGTCAGCCTCCACGTCTTCAGTGAGTCCTGGGTGAGCCTGGGTCTTGACCAGAGGGCAGGGAGGCGTCCAGGCCATGGCAGCTGAGGGAAACCAGGCCAAGGTGCCTCCTGGGATGCCGGTAAGGAGTCCCAGCCTTGTGTCAGACAGATGGCAAACCTCCCTGGCAGTGAACAGGGCAAAGAGATGCATGGCCAGTCCAGGAGGCTCCTCTGCAGAAGGGGCGTGATGTAGAATGGGCAGAGATTTAGGCTGATTGGCTGCAACCCTGAGGGTTTGGGCCTGGAAGTCAGCTGGGTATCCCCCAGTGTGCCCTATGTTGCCCCCACAGTGGCTGAGGTCCAGGTGAGCCCAGCAGGCTCCATCCTGGAGAACCAGACAGTGACGCTGGCCTGCAACACACCTAAAGAAGCGCCCAGCGAGCTGCGCTACAGGTGGTACAAGAACCACGCCCTGATGGAGGACACTCACAGCCGCATCCTCCAGCTGCGCTCAGCCACCAGGGCTGATACAGGCTTCTACTTCTGTGAGGTGCAGAATGCCCAGGGCAGCAAGCGCTCTGGCCCGGTCAGCGTGGTGGTCAGCCGTAAGTGGTGGTGGGGGGTGGGGCACTGGACCTGGGAGCCAGGCTAAAGAGTAGAGCCCCCTGCAGAAGGGTTGGGGTCCTGGGCCCAGGTGCCCTTGAGCTCACATCTGGTCAAGGCTTTGACCTCCCCGGGCTTCAGTTTCCTCCTATTTAAAAAAACTTTTTATTTTGAAATAAGTTCAAACTTTAAAAAAGTTGCAAGAAGAAAACAAAGAATTATCATATACCTTTAGCTTAGATTCTGCATTTGTTAATATTTTTGGAAAATTGATTTTCTCCCTCTCTCTCTCTAGCTATATATTATATGTGTTTGTGTATATATGTGCTCACACATGCACACATATACATGTATGTATGTATATATGCACATATATGTGTGCATGCATGCACACATTTTTCTCTACATATACACTCTCCACATGCATACATACATATGCACTCTATAGGTATACATACACACATATTCTATCATCTATCTATCCATCCATTTATATTCCTGAAGTTGCAGGCATAATGCCCCTTTACCCCTTAATTTCTCAGCATGTATTTCCTAGGGTCACTCTCATGCATAACCAGAGTATGATTGTATGTAGTCAGGAAGCTTAACATTGATACAAGGCCATTGTCTAATCTACAATCCATATTTAAATTTTACCAGTTGGCCCAATAATGTCCTTTATGGTAATTACTTTTTTCTGGTCCAGGATTCAATCCAGGATCCTACATTGCATTCAGTCGTCAAGTCTCTTTCTTCTCCTTCATTCTGGCACAGCTCCTCAGTCTTTCCTTGTCCTCCTTGACATTGAACTCCAATGAGCACAGGCCAGTTGTTCTGTGATGCTCTCAGTTTGCGTTGGTCTGAATGGAGCAGACCAAGCCAGTGCATGTGGGCAGGGACACCGTGGATGTGATTCTGTGTCTGTCTCCCTGTGTCACATCAAGAGGCACATGGGGTCAGTTTGTCCCATTGCTGGGAGTGTTCACTTTGATTATTTGGGGCAGTGCTGCCCACTGCCAGGTTTCTTTGCCAGTTTTCCCACCTTTAAAGTGGGGTCCCTGGATCCCCATTCTCAGGGTGGCCACAAGGATTGACTGGGATGACAGAGTGATTTGCCCAATCCGGGATAGACACTCAGGAGCTGCTGGGGTCACCCCCCCTTTCCCAGGGCATTATGGGACAAAGTGGGTGCAGGGGTCATAGGCTATAACGGGAGATCCAGGAATGCCCCTGTTGAGGGTAACAGGTCTGCCCCTCATCTTCACACAGACCCACCCCTCGCCCCGGACCTAACTGCCTTCCTGGAGACACAGGCAGGGCTGGTGGGCATCCTCCAGTGCTCTGTGGTCAGCGAGCCCATGGCTACTCTGGTGTTGTCACATGCGGGCCTCATCCTGGCCTCCACTTCCGGGGAGGGTGACCACAGCCCACGCTTCAGTGTCTCCTCTGCCCCCAACTCCTTGCGCCTGGAGATTCGAGACCTGGGGCCAACTGACAGTGGGGAGTACACGTGCTCAGCCACCAACTCCCTTGGGAATGCGTCCTCCACTCTGGACTTCCATGCCAATGGTAAGATGGCCCCAGTGAGGCTAGTGGAAGGAGTCGGAGGAGGAGGCCTTCTCTGGCACCTTCCTCCTGGGAGCCCAGAGGGGTCAACTGAGGGCCTGAACTAGCTGGCTAGAAAAAAATCACATCAAAGATATGAGGCATACAGTCATCCCAGCCTCAGAGGTTCCTAGAAGTCAAGGCAAAAAGGGAAACATGGCAGATTGAGTTATTCCTTTTGTACCCATTCTGACTCTGAGCTTGGAGGGTTCTTCAATGCGCATTCATTTGTTTTTTATTTATTGAACATTTGGGGCAGACTCCGTGCTAGGAGTCAGATGCAGAAGGCCAAATAGAGAAGTTGGGTCTTAGTGCATGTGCTGCCCTTCCCGCCTTCTGAGACAGACATAGCTAATTGATCAAGCCAGGTTTTTGACATAAGCCTGGGATCTGGCTCAGAATCCTTCTCAACCATGCTTCAGCCAGCTACTACCAATAAGAGCTGAATTGGCATTCAAGACCAGACCCTCCTAGATCATCAAGAGATTCACAGAGCTGATGCCACGATGCCCAGAGCTCCCTACAATTGAGTTGGGAGAGGGGAACCCGGGGGCGCTTCCTGCAGTGGGTGGCATGAGGCCACAGGCGTGCAGGGGAGCCGAGCCTTCCTCTCTCCCTTTCCTGCTAGCAGCCCGCCTCCTCATCAGCCCGGCAGCAGAGGTGGCAGAAGGGCAGGCAGTGACACTGAGCTGTAGGAGCAGCCTAAGCCCGACACCTGACACACGCTTCTCCTGGTACCGGAATGGGGCCCTCCTTCTCCAGGGGCCCAGCAGCAGCCTTCTGCTCCCTGCGGCCTCCAGCACTGATGCCGGCTCATACCACTGTTGGGCCCAGGATGGCCATAGCACCAGTGGGCCCTCCTCGCCTGCTGTCCTCACCGTCCTCTGTGAGTAGCCTTCCCACCAGCCCCTGCCTGCCGTGAGGAGGATCAGCCCATTGGAGTCCATCAGCCACCCCCACCTCCTCCAGGCTCTCCTGGCCCTGTCCTGCCCTGGGGTCTAGATGAGGAAGACAGCCACGAGCCTGGACATCACGGACCTCGACACCCAGGACTGAAATTTGGAGACCGAGGCTGGGGAATCTCATTTCCCAGCCCCAGTTCCATTAGGGCTCTGCCTCTAGCCTCAGACCCATCATGGACACCATGTCCAAACTTTGTCCTCCAGAGCTGGGCCCTGGGACACTGTACTCATATATGTGCACACACCCCATAGGCTGTGCCCTCACAGGTGCAGACCCGAAGGCAGAGCCTCTCCACACAGGGACTGTGTCCTGTCAAGGGTGGATGCTTTTGAGGGGCTGACCAATGTTCAGGACATACTTACCTTCCAGAACACCTTCCCTGACATGTGCAGGAGTCATGTCCGGGGACTGTCAGGAAGAGCAGGTGCCTCTGGAGGGTTTTCTAGTGTTCAGGGTGAGATCACATGGGGACTTTGGCCCCAATCTTCAGAAACTTCTAGGAAGAGGGCCTTTTAGGCATTATCTATTCTCACAGGAGCTGGCTTGGAGATCAGAGATAAGAGGCAGGAAGGATCTTGGGGGAAGGGATGGGGTGCAGAGTGGAAGCAGAGAGCAAGACACCCAGGGATTGCTAGGTAGGCGCCTGCTCAGGAGCACCTGGAGGTTATGCAAGGTGGCTGCTTGCCCATGTGGTACCTCTGTCCAAGCTAGAAAATGGCACTCCTTCTGGGAAGATGCAGTCCAGCGCTAGGGCTTAGCTTAGCACAAGGGGCATGGGCTGAGGTCCTCCCACCCTGGTCTGTTTGTCCTTGTGTCGTGCACAGCCTGCACAGCTGTTTGCGGCAGCTCTGGGTGCATGCCTTTGCTCAGTGTGTTCTGGGAGCCTAGCCAGCCTTTAGTGGACCTGTGGGACCCTGGCAGAGGCTGTGGGATAGTGCCCATGCTCCTCTCCCTACAGATGCCCCACGCCAGCCCATGTTTACCGCCCGGCTGGACCCTGATACCACAGGAGCCAGGGCTGGATGGAGAGGCCTCCTCTTGTGCCGTGTGGACAGTGACCCCCCGGCCCAGCTGCGGCTGCTCCACAGGGACTGTGTCGTGGCCTCTTCCCTGCCAGCCGGGGGCAGCTGTAGCACCTGTGGGGGCTGTTCCCAACGCACAAAAGTCACCAGAGCCCCCAACCTGCTGCGTGTAGAAATCCAAGACCCGGTGCTGGAGGACGAGGGCATGTACCTGTGTGAGGCCAGCAGTCTCCTGGGCAATGCCTCTGCCTCGGCGACCTTTAATGCCCAGGGTGAGGCGGGTCAGGGAAAGGGTCGCTCAGGGTCAGGGGCTGGTACTCGGGACCCCATTCCTTTGCAACCCCCAGCTCTGAGGAGGGTCTATGGGGCGAAACCACCTTTGGTCAGCAGTGGGAGCTTGCTTTCCTCCCCCTGCCCCATGGGCACCCCAGAGGGCCTCCTTCCCACCCCCTCCAGGCAGGGAGGCTGGACCACTGGCCCCGGGGTCTGGGGGGAAGCCATCAAGGTGAGGCCTGTCTCAGTAGGCCTGTGCTGCCTGTTCTCCAGCCACTGTCCTGGTCATCACACCATCGCACACGCTGCAGGAGGGCACTGGAGCCAATCTGACTTGCAGGGTGGGCCGGGAAGCCGGTGGCCCTGCCAACTTCTCCTGGTTCCGGGATGGGGCACTGTGGGCCCAGGGCCCCCTGGAGACCCTGACGCTGCTGCCCGTGACCAGAAAGGATGCTGCCCTGTATGCCTGCCGCATCCTCACCGAGGCTGGTGCCCAGCTGTCCACCCCTGTGGTCCTGAGTGTGCTCTGTGGGTGATGGGCAAGGGCAGGTTTGGACCCTTGGAGGGTGGAAGGGGTGGTCTGGGGGAAACAGGGCTGAGGTTGGGTTTGGGGAGGCAAGAACGTGGCTCGGGCGTGGGCAAGTGCGGGACTGAACTGCGTGTGTGTGTGTGGGGTGGGGGGATGGAGTGTGGCAGGTGAAAGGTGGTGAGCTGGGCTGGGGGTGGCCTGAGCTCCCCACTATCCCTGCAGATCCCCCAGATCCTCCAAAGCTGTCAGCTCTCCTGGATGTGGACCAGGGCCACACGGCTGTGTTCATCTGTACTGTGGACAGTCGCCCTCTTGCCCAGCTGTCTCTGTTCCATGGGGAGCACCTCCTGGCCACCAGCCCGGGGCCCTGGCTCTCATCCCGTGGCCGCCTCCAGGCCAAAGCCACGGCCAACTCCCTGCAGCTAGAGGTCCAAGACTTGAGCCTGGGGGACTCTGGCAGCTACCGCTGCGAGGCCACCAATGTCCTGGGATCAGCCAACACTTCCCTCTTCTTCCAGGTCCGAGGTGAGTGTCAGTCCTCTGAAGCTGTGGTGGACCCAAGTGCCCTGGGGGCCACTCTGGATATTTAGGTATAGATGTATAATATATAATATACAAATGTGAGTATATATACATATATATACATATATACACACGCATATGAATATATTCATATTCTTCACTTATCTATCTATATATAGTCTTCTGTAATAATCCTCCCTAAGTGAATAAACCAGAAAAAAGGAAAGTTAATATCAATAATGCTGCAAAGGCCAAAGAAAAACACATTTTTTTCTCCCACAATGACAAACATCAGTTTTTGAACATTTTCCTTGGGCCTTGATTCTGTAGAGAAATTGAAGGTCAGAGTTTTAGGGGCTTGCTCATGGTCACATGACTAGTCCCTGGCACATTCAATGCTGGCCCCTGGCACTGTCTGGGCTCTCAATCACCACTCCGGCTGTCTCTCCTTTTTACTCCTCCAACCCTGGTCTCCTCCTGCCTCAGACCCAGGGGTCACTAGGGACAGCCCTTTGCCCAGTCCCCAGTTCCTGGGCTCTCATGACTTGGAGGTTGGGTGCAGAGTTGGCTGGAGAGAGCTGAAAAGAACTCAAGATTACACAGCTGCTAACTTCCCCTTTCAAGCACTTGGTCACCCATGCTGAGGCCAGCTCATGATAAGGACAATGGCGCTTGGCATGACCTAAATCCTTACCATTTCAGTGCTTTATGGGGTCAAACCAACATTTGTCAAGAGCTAACATGTACAGGTGCTGTGCCTGGCACTGGGGTTACAGGTCACACAAGCTGAGGGCCCAGGTGAGGCTCACCCTCTGGTAGGTGAAATACTATTGACAAAGCAAAACCATAACTCAAGGTGGTGGGCAGTGAATGCCAGGTCAGAACCAGGGCAGGGGAGTCAGGTGCAGGAGAGGAAGAGGCATGGAACTGCAGTGGGGCCCTCAGTAGTGGTCTGGTGGGGGAGCTGTGGCTCCGGGACACGGGCTTGGGGTCTTGCAGTCCTCATGTGGACACACATGCAGTCCCAGAATGTGGGAGGGTATGGCGGAGGGCCCTCACTTGCTCTTGGTTTCTCCCTGCAGGAGCCTGGGTCCGGGTGTCACCATCGCCTGAGCTCCAAGAGGGCCAGGCTGTGGTCCTGAGCTGCCAGGTACCCACAGGGGTCCTGGAGGGGACCTCATACCGCTGGTATCGGGATGGTCAGCCCCTCCAGGAGTCCACCTCGGCCACAGTCCATTTTGCAGCCATAACTTTGAGCCAAGCTGGGGCCTACCATTGCCAAGCCCAGGCTCCAGGTTCAGCCACCACGAACTTGGCTGTCCCTGTCAGCCTCCACGTGTCCTGTAAGCACTTTCATCTCGTTCGTGTTTCCTGGGGGATGAGGGAGCCAAGGGCATGACTGGGGAAGGAGATGTCGAGCCCCTGGTCCTGGGCTCTGCCTCCGAGAGAGTCCTAGATGAGGCACCACCTGGTTGGGCCCTGACCACTGCCTGCTTTGTGTAGATGCCCCTCGCCAGGCCACACTCATCCCCCTAATGGACACAGGCCCTGGGCGACTGGGCCTCCTCCTGTGCCGTGTGAACAGCGACCCTCCAGCCCAGCTACGACTGCTCCACGGGGACCTCCTCGTGGCCTCTACCCTACAAGGTGTGGGGGAGCTTGCAGGCAGCTCTCCCCGGCTACAGGTGGCTGTGGCCCCCAACACGCTGCGTCTGGAGATCCACAATGCAGTGCTGGAGGATGAGGGCGTTTACACCTGCGAGGCCACCAATGCCCTGGGCCAGGCCTCGGCCTCAGCCACCTTTGATGCCCAGGGTCAGTGTAGGGGTGTGAGTGTGTGTGTGGGTGGCTCCTTTAAGAGAAGAGGAGGTTGGAGAGTGTTCTGGAAGCCTGGGGCACAGGCAGGAGGGTTGAACATAGGACAGTCTGCATTCCCACCCTTCTGAAGGGCAGCAGTCTCCAGACCTGGTTTTCATGGAAAACCTTTTTTATTTTAAAAAAAATTTTATTTATTTATTTATTTATTTTTGGCTGCGTTGGGTCTTCGTTGACTGCGCACAGGCTTTCTCTCGTTGCAGCGAGCAGGGGCTACTCTTCGTTTCATTGCAGGGCGCGGGCTTCTCATTGCGGTGGCTTCTCTTGTTGCAGAGCACGGGCTCTAGGCGCACGGGCTTCAGTAGTTGTCGCGCACGGGCTTCCGTAGTTGTGGCTCACGGGCTTAGTTGCTCCGCAGCATGTGGGATCTTCCCGGACCAGGGCTCCAACCTGTGTTCCCTGCGTCGGCAGGCAGATTCTTAACCACTGCACCACCAGGGAACTCCCTGAAAACCTTTCTTAAAAACAGAATTTTACATGAATGCCCAGTGGATAAAACTAATCAGAAAGGGGGCACTCAAGGAGAAACCACAGCAGGGCAGGCGAGGCCTGTAGGGCTCAGGGAGAACTCTGCTTGGGACCACCTGACAGATGATGAGCCATTTCCTAAGCTCCATCTCTGAGCCCCACTTACAGGTGGGTCACCTGGGTCTCCCAGAGGCCGAGGGGCTTCCCACCCTCATGGAGACAGGTGGCTTGCTTTACACAGCCTTCGGTATTCCCTGGTGTCCCCATGCCCTCCTTCTCTCCCCAGCTGTGAGTGTGCAGGTGTGGCCCAAAGCCACCGTACAGGAGGGGCAGCTGGTGAACCTGACCTGCCTTGTATGGACTACCCACGTGGCCCAGCTCACCTATACATGGTACCAAGATGGGCAGCAGCGCCCAGGTGCTGTCCACTCCATCCTCCTGCCCAACGTCACGGTCATGGATGCTGCCTCCTACCGCTGTGGCGTGCTGACCCTTGGCCAGACACTCCACCTCTCCAGACCCGTCACCCTGGACGTCCTCTGTGAGTGTGGCTGGATGCAGGGTGGAGCTGGGAGGAATGACAACAGCTTGCAGGGATCAGGGCATGGCCAGAGCCTCACAGGCATCCACCCCAGGAACTCAGTACCGAGCTGGCTGATGGAGTACTGGACAAGGAGCATTAGAGTTTGGGGTCAATGGGGCAGAGAAGCAGTGCCCCAGATTGGGCAAGTGGAGGCCCTTGGGGGTGGAGAGCCAAGGCCCTCCTGGTTAGAATGCCACCTGCAAACTGGCCTCCTCACCACTGTGGTCCCTGAACTCCTTCTATGCCTTTGTGCCTCCGTAGATGCACCCCGCGGCATGCGCCTGACCTATCTCCTGGAGAGCCGCGGCGGGCAGCTGGCCCTGGTGCTGTGCACAGTGGACAGCCGTCCACCTGCCCAGCTGGCCCTCAGCCACGCTGGCCGTCTCCTGCTGTCCTCGACCACAGCCTCTGTCCCCAACACCCTGAGGCTGGAGCTGTGGGAGCCCGGGCCCAGTGACGAGGGTCTCTACAGCTGCTCGGCCCGCAGTCCTCTGGGTCAGGCCAACATGTCCCTGGAGCTGCGGCTAGAGGGTGAGGCAGGGCGCTAGCCAGGCCCACCAGGGGTGGGATCAGTTATGGTGTCTGGCCAGCCCAGCTGACCATGTCTTCTTGGTACAGGTGTGCAGGTGACCCTGGCTCCGTCGGCCACTGTGCCCGAGGGAGCCCCTGTCACAGTGACTTGTGAAGACCCTGCTGCCCGCCCACCCACCCACTATGCCTGGTACCACAACAGTCGTTGGCTGCAGGAGGGGTCAGCTGCCTCGCTCTCGTTCCCGGTGGCTACACGGGCTCACGCGGGCGCCTATACCTGCCAGGTCCAGGATGCCCAGGGCACACGCAGCTCCCGGCCCACAGCGCTGCATGTCCTCTGTGAGCAAGTGTCCTTGGCTGGGGGTGCCCAGGGTGGGTGGAGGGTGCTTCTGGGCCCTGGTGTGGGTGGGCATAGGACTGCAGGGAACCTGGGAACAGACACTCGGGGAAAGAAAGACATAGGTGATGAGGGAAGATTCCTTAAGGTCCTGTGAACCCTGTCAGGAGGAATCTGCCCACAGGACTCCTGAGAAGCTGTCACTTCCCAGAAGTGACCATTTTCCCAGATGTTTCAGCCTCACCAATGCCAGGCAGGTGGGCAATGGATAGCACAGGGTTTCCAAGCAAAGCCCTCAACTCTGCCCTGCCCCACAACGCAGATGCCCCTCGGGACGCTGTCCTGTCCTCCTTCTGGGACTCAAGGGCCAGCCCCATGGCCGTGGTACAGTGCACTGTGGACAGCGAGCCACCTGCCGAGCTGGCCCTGTCCCGCGATGGCAAGGTGCTGGCCACCAGCCACGGGGTCCATGGCTTAGCAGTGGGGACGGGCCACGTCCAGGTGGCCCGCAACGCCCTGCGGCTGCGGGTGCAAGATGTGCCCTCAGGTGACAAGGACACCTACGTCTGCACGGCCCGCAACTTGTTGGGCTCAGTCAGCACCATGGGGCAGCTGCAGGCAGAAGGTGAGCAGGCCAGGGCGCAGGAGGGGCGCCGGTGCTGTGGGGTCTGAGTCCATGTGAGGGGTGGGGCTCCCACAAGAGGGGGCTGGCTGGCCTGACCTGGTGGAGAGGAACAGCTCCCCCTGGAGGAGGTTGCCCAGCGTGAGGGGGAGAAACAGCCTGGCCCTTGGAGAGCTCCCTACGGAGGGGGAGGGGCGTGGAGCTATGGCAATGCCCAAGGGGAGCTTGGGTGCAGGGGAGACATAACTTTGCCCTCACAGGGCCAAGACTACGGGTGGGAGCACTGACCTGCCCTGGGGAAACCAGGGATGGGAAGACAGACCCTACCCTCAGGGAGCTCAGTTTGAGGAACAAGGTGCAGCCCCACCTTGGGGAGTCCAACCTGAGGGCAAGACACAGCCTCATCCATCAAAAAGCTTGAATTGATGAGAGAGGGAGGCAGAGCTTTGCCCCGGAAGTCCCTGGGGCAAGGAGGAGAGATAGCCCTGTTCTCAGTCTCATGGGGGAGACACAGTCCCACCTTTGGGGATCCAGATCCCAAGTCAGATCAGGCCTTCCCATCATGCACAGAGGCCAACCCAGAGACTCCGGCTCCTACAGGCCTACAGATCCCCAACCACTTCTGGTCCTGCAGGTGTGCATGTGGTGGCTGAGCCAGGGCTGGATGTGCCTGAGGGCACAGCGCTGAACCTGAGTTGTCACCTTCCTGGCGGCCCTGGGCCCATGGGGAACTCTACCTTTGCTTGGTTCTGGAATGGCCGGAAACTACACACAGAGCCTGTGCCCACCCTCGCCTTCACTCATGTGGCCCTCGCCCAAGCTGGGATGTACCACTGCCGGGCTGAACTCCCCACTGGGGCCACCACCTCTGCTCCAGTCATGCTCCGGGTGCTCTGTGAGTGTGACATCCTCCCCCTGCCCCAGTCTCCCCACATCTCACACACCCACTTCAGGTCTTCCTCCTCTTCTGTCTGCAAAGAGCAAGGACTTCACAGGAATGGAGTCCTGGGTCAGAGGATTCCCAGTGACTGGTGTGATCTTGTGCATTCCTGCCTTGGCTTCCTTCTCTGTAAAATGTCAGTCCCCTCACCTTGTGAGGAGTACACAAGATAGTACACAGTAGGCCCTCATCAACATTGGCCCCCTACTTTATTCTTCACCAGGGTCCCATACCGTATCAGTAAGCTATTGCTGTGTAATAAGCCACCCCAAAACCTAGTGCTTAAAACGACAGCCATTTTTCATTTGCTCACAATTCTGTGGGTAAGAAATTTGGGCTGGGCTCAGCTGTGCAGTTCTGCTAGTCTTACCTCATGTGGCTGCAGTTGCCCAGTGGCTGAACAGAGGCTAGATGGTCTAGGATGGCTTCACCCTCATGGCTGGCAATTGGGGCTGGCTATAGGCTGGGCCACATGTATCCAGCAGGCTGGCCTGGGCTTCCCACATGGTTGTTTTCCAAGGAGAGCAGAAGATGCAAGGCCTCTTGAGGTCTAGCCCTGAAGTCATACAATGTTACTTCTTCTGCCTTCAAAGTGAGTCACAGATTTAAGGAGTGAGGAAACAGGCTCTTCCTCTTAATGGGTGGAACAGCAGTCACCTTGCATGGGGTACAGGGAGGGGAGGAATTTGTGGTTGTTTCTGCAATCACCACACTCCCTTGTCTTCCCACAGACCCTCCCAAGACGCCCACCATGACGGTTTTTCTGGAGCCCGAGGGTGGCGTCCAGGGCATTCTGGACTGCCGAGTGGACAGCGAGCCCCTAGCCAGCCTGACCATCCACCTTGGCAGTCGGCTGGTGGCCTCCAGCCAGCCCCAGGTTGCTCCTGCCAAGCCACACATCCACGTCTCAGCCACCCCCAATGCCTTGAGGGTGGACATAGGGGAGCTGAGGCCCGGTGACCAGGGGGAATATGTGTGCTCTGCCTCCAATGCCCTGGGCTCTGCCTCTGCTGCCACCTACTTTGGAACCAGAGGTGAGGGGGGCTCTATCTCCCAGGCCACTCTGCGCAGAGGCCCAGTTCTCAGGTCCAAAGGCTTCCTTCTGAGGTCTTTCCTGAATCACTTCTGCTGCAATCAGCTTGTCTAGTCTAGACTGATTTCTTGAAGCTCCTTTGCATGGGGACGCTTCTGAGAGAAAGTGAAACTTAGGTTTCATCTTGGGGGAGTCACCTTAGGAGGGAGCATTGGAGGCCTGGAGCCACAGCCACCCCTAAGCCCCACCCCTGTGTTCTAGCCCTGCACCGCCTGCATCTGTTCCAGCAGCTACTCTGGGTCCTGGGGCTGCTGGCGGGCCTCCTCTTCCTACTGCTGGGCCTGGGGGCCTGCTACGCCTGGAGGTGGGTCTGGAGCTAGAAGGTGGACAGAGTTACCTCATCTTTCCAAATTGTACCAAATTCACAAGCTCCATACTTCCTAGCCTGTCCCTCTCTTTGCTCCAAATTTGGGAAGCCCTTCTAGAATCGTCTCTAAATCTATCTTTCTGTAGTTTTCTTCTTTTCTTATCTCTGCCCTCTCACTGCTGAAGAAAGGGCTGGGGAGGAAGAAAGTAGCCTACTCTCCACAAATCTCCCCAGCACTCTGTGTAGTGAGCAGTCTGGGGTGAAGCTTATAGGGTGGGGGAAGGGAATGGGGGCAGGCGGGGGAGGGGAGAGGCTCTCTGAGTCCACTTTTACCCTTGCAGAAGGAGGCATTTTCATAAGCTGAGAGTGGGTGAAAATTCGGTGGAGATGGCTTCTCAGAAGGAAACCACACAGGTATTCGTTCACCATGTGGGCACATGCAGACACAATGCTCGGCTAACCCGCACTGCGGGGCTGGCACCGAGAGATTACTCTCATTTATAGGATGGTGTCTGGGGCTAGGCAGAGACTAGGGAGAGAGCATAGTGACCCAGCACCCCCTGAGAACACAGGGGGAGCCATATTCTGACTGGGGCAGAGCAGTCACGTGCTTGCTGCGTGGCTGCCTGAATGACTGGAGCAGACATTCTGAACTGAGCAGCATCACCTCTACTTCCAGGACACATCTTGTAACACAGGACCCCACCTGGGTTTTAGGGTCTCTCTTCCCCACTCCTGATTCCGCCCATCACCTGGGCAGGGGTGAAAGTCTGTTTCTCCTCCCCTGTGATGTGTCCCCTTCTTCAGATAATCCATTTGGTGGGCCAGGGCTCCCAGCCACATTTCCAGTCATGCACACTCTCACCAATCCCCTTGGGACCCCTACCCAAGGCTGGGGACCTGGGGGACTGCCCTCCAGAGTTAGAGGTCAGGTGATGACTACTCCCAGAGTCCTCCAGTGACCAGAGTTTTCTCTGTGGGAAGCTCATTGATCCTGATGCAGCCACATTTGTGACCTCGTCCTGTGCTCTGCCCCTGAGCTGACCTGTAGCATTTCCTGCCTTCAGGGGGAGGAGGTTACCGGAATCTGTGATGACTCGGGCCCTGTGAACAAGGCAGCGTTGGGTCCTGCCTGCCTCCATGAAAACAGCCCTGTGGCACCTGACTTTCTATGACCTGGCTCCAAACCCCAAGAAAAATGGATGGTGAGAGGTGGAGGTGAACATCAATCTACCAGGAAGGGTGTTGACCCTGGGGAACTCTGAAGAGAAATGAATTGACCATGTCCATTTCTCTTTCTCTTTTCTCTGGATCTCATCTCTCCATTGATATTCCAATGCATTGCCTCTTCACATCTTTCTCCTCCAAGCTCACCCTGGACATTTGAGATGGATTAGAATAGAAGAAGAGCTTTCTACATCATCACAGGCTGGTCAAGGCACTCTGTACTAGCTAGAATATAAGCTAGGCTACTCTAACAAGACCAAATACAGTAACTTCAACGTGAGAGAATTTGATTTTTCTCTCCCATACTAGTCTGGGTATGTTATGGTGGTTTAAGATGTTGGAGCTCTGGATCCTTCTGTTTTGTTGTTCTCCATCCCTAAAATGTTGCCTTTGATTGTGAAGTTCACAATGATGCCATTGCATTCACACTTCCTCCAGCAAGAAGAGGGAAGAGTGGAAGTTAAAGGCATGCCCATTCCCATTGTGGCTACAACCCAGAAGTTGCGCAGGTAATTTCCACTCACTTCCCATTGGCTGGAATTTAGTCATATGGCCACGCCAAGCTGCAAGGGATTCTGGGAAATGTAGTTTTTAATTATATAGTCAAGGGACTCCCAACTATCGACTCATCCCTGAGATTTTGACATTGATGGGAATGCTGCCAGCAGGCCACGTTCTGTCTCAGCGCCCATCTACTGAAGGCCAGGGTGTGTCCTTGTCTATTCTGGTCATGGGCTTCCTGGAGGAGGTAGTCTCTCTCACACATTAAGACTGAGGAAATCAAGAAGGTTTCGTGGTCCCTAGGGAGAGGGAATCCCAGGTAGTTGGGTTGCCTGAACAGGCATCTTGTGACAGATCTGGCCTCTGGAAGAAGAGATGCCCCCATTCCCACTCCCCCACCCCCAGAGAGTGGGGAGCAGACATGGTATCAGCATCCTTGTTTCTGCTCCAAGTGCATTCCTGTCCATGATCAAGTGAGCTCACGTTCTCTTCCTGGAAGCTTGTGCACCAGGGGCTGTTAAGACAAACAAGAGTCACTAAGAAAGAATAACATGCCCCTAGGGAAGTCAGTGCCTGAGGGGAAGCAGTTCTCAAGTGGGCTAGTGACTCCCCTGGTATCCTGGTGGCAGATGGTGGGAGGAGCAAAGAGCCCACCACTCTGGGATTTGAGTTGAGAAATGTGAAGAGAAGTGGAGAGTTGGCATAGGAGCTAACAGGTTGGGAAGAAATTGGAGGCCAGGTGAGATTCATGTAGCTGTGGCTGGACCCTTCTGGTCCCAGGTCCTATACTTATTAGTGCCTGATTGCCAGGCTCTTCCTGGGAGCCTATCAGGCATGTCCTCCCAATAAACATCCATCCTGTGACATAACTGGAATGAGTCTCTTTCTTGCAAGCCAAACTGCTGTACTGGAACACAGAGGATTCGAATGTGAGTGGCGTTTATTCTGGGAGACCATCTGCTGGAGGTGGCATTGGGTGCAAATTATATGACCTTTACCACAAACTACCTTATGCTCAAGTAATTCGTGCCCCTTCCTTCTCCGTGAGGCTCTGGGCACTGCTCACCTCTGCTGCACACATGACCAGCACTGTGCTTGGCATGCAGTGGGTGAGCATTTAGTAAGCACTGGTTTTTCTACATTGCTCTCAAGTGGGAGGCTGGAAACTGTGGACTAAAACCAGAGATGGGACAAGGAGAGAGCAAGCTAGATGCAGCCGGATGTTTTGCAACTGTCTAAGGAAGAGAGGGTGATGGGAGGACCACGGGTAGCCACAGAAGGGATGGCTACTGGAGGATTTGGGAACATTTGACTTGGAGTCTTCATCTGCTTCTGTGCACCTCCAAGGGGACGTAGGTCCACCTGGGATTGGAGGGTTCTCAGAGGGGTTAGTTTCGTCCACCCCCAGTGGTCTGAGGCTCCTCAAGGCTTTTAAATAAACTTTTAATTCAAGGGTAGCACACATACAGGAAAGTGCACACATTTTAAGTGTACAGTTCAATGACTTTTCGCAAAGTGAATATACCCATGTAACCAGCATCCAGATCAAGACACAGACCATTACCAGCCCCCAGAGTCTCCCTTGTGCCCCTCTCCCCAGTCGCAAGCCCCCAAAGGTAACTAGTATCCTGACTTCTAACACCATAGGTTTGATTTGTCTGTTTTTGAACTTTATGTGGGAACCATACAGAATGTATGACGACTTTGGAAAACTGTTTGACATTATCTATTAAAGCTAAAATACCCCTGTCCTATGACTCTGAAATTCTACCCCTGGGTATTTGCTCAAAAAGATTAAGGGCTTATATCCGCTGTGAGACTTGTACCAGAATGTTTATAGTCACCCTTTTCCAGGTCACTCTTCAGAATGAGTCCTGTTTACAGATGGTGGGTGTCGCCCATTACACAAACACTTCGAAGGCTTAACTCTCACTGGCTTTCTTCCCAGGACACTTCCAGATGCCCCTCTGGAGAGTGACACTAACACACCATCTGATAAATCATCTTTCCCACCGTGTCATTGGTCACGAACACCAAGCTGATGAGTGGCACTTCTAGGACCCATCTTCTTCAACTTTGGTCCAATGACCCCAGCCCCTCCTCTGCAACCTCCAAATGTAAACAAACAGTTGCTCTGAGATTTTAGCAGAAAATTCCTCTTACATGCTTGGACATAGCTTATCTGAGTTTGGGAGGCATCCACTTTGCAAGGACTCCAGTCCCTCTATGGCTTTTAAGCTATATGTCCCCCTCATTTTACTAGCACTGACTGTGTGCCAGGTCCTGTGCCAGGCAGTGAACATAGTCCCAGAGCCTACAGAACTTAAGGTCTGGAGGAGAGAGAGAAGGCAATGGGCAAGTGCATTGCTGTGTGAGATGTGGTGCAGTGAGGATAGTGCAGTTGACAGTGGCCGGCTTCGAGTCAGGGAGGGCCCCTGGACAAGAAGACACCAAGGCCACGGTCTGCAGTGTGAGTAGGAGTTAGCCAGTGCGCTGAAGCCTCCCCTCTGCCTTCAGAGTCTGGCTGCCCTGGAGGTTGCTCTGCTTCCCTGGCCCCCAGGTCATGGGACTTGGGCCATCTCCGGGCCAGGGTGCACATTGGTGTTGTCCTGCCCCTGTGACCTCTGGAGCTTTCTTAGCCGCCCCTCTCTTCTTCCTCTTCAGGACTGTTTCCTTTACCATGGTTGGCACTTGTATCTTCCTAATTTGCCCTCTCTCAGGATCCACATTCTCTTTTGGAATCTCCAGTTGAGCTCCTGTTTCAAGACGGAAGCCTGGTCTCTCTGTTCACCCCTACTCCTCCCCAAAGCCTCTTCGAATGAGAAAAGAGATAGCAAAATGGACCAAGAGTGTGACAGGATGCCTTACTCTCTGCCTCCTGGTCATCCAGCAGGAATATCAGGAATTCTGTCCTGGAGGGGTGGCCTCTGCTGCTATCAGCCCCCAGGGCAAAAAGAGCCCCTCTCTTTTCCCATTCAGGGAGGATTTGGGGAAGAGTAGGGGTGGACAGAGAGACCCAGGCTCTTTCATCTTGAACCAGGAGCACAACCAGAGATTCCAAAAGAGAATGTGGATCCTGAGAGAAGGCAAATTAGGAAGATACAAGTCCTCATCCACAGGGGGAGGGGTTGATGCCTTTCCAGCCTGTCTACACTGGAGCACCCAGCATGACCAAAGCCATCTATGTCTGTACCAGGTCTCGTTCCCCATTACAAGGTTTCATGTGCAAGTGACCTATTAAGAATGTGTTCCCAGGGGAGACCAGTAAAGGGGTGGAGGAAGCAGGACAGGCAAAGGGAGGAAGCTAAGGACCCAAGCGTATGAATGTCCACAGCAGCATTTTTTATAACATCTCAAAACTAAGAACCACTCAAAGCTCCAGCAACAGTTGTGTCAATGAAAGAAAAATGTGGTTATAGTCACACAATCAAATGTTACTCAGCAATGAGTATAACTGAGATGAAGCCACACACCACAAGCTGGATACATCTCACAAACTGGGGAAAATATTTGCAACTCATACTCCAGACAAAGCGTTCATCTCCCTTATATATAGAGTTCCTTCAAGTTGTTAAGAGAAAGACCCAATAGAAAAATGAGCTGCGGATATGAACAGGCAATTCAGGGAAAAAGAAATACAAACGGCTCTTAAATGTTTGAACAAATATTCAACCTCACTCATAAGACAAAATGCAAATGGAGACTGCACTTTCACTTTCAGACTAGCAAATATTACGTTTTGATAACTGTGTTGGTAAGGTTGTGGGAAAATGAGCACTCCAGATATCGCTGGTACAACTGTGAACTGGCACAAATCAGAGGGCAATTTAACTCTATCTACCCAAATCACAAACACACATATCCTTTGACCCAGCAATCCTGCTTGTAGTATATCATCTCACAGATGAATTTGTGTATATAACTATCCATTACAGCATTGTTTGTAATAGCAAAGGGACTGGAAACCATTTATATGCCCAAGAGGAGACTATGAATAAATGATAGCATTCAACTATTAAAAATGATGAGAATGCTGCATACCCATTAGAATGGCTAAAATTTAAAAGGTTGGGGACTTCCCTGGTGGTGCAGTGGTTGAGAATCCGCCTGCCAGTGCAGGGGATACAGGTTCGATCCCTGGTCCGGGAAGATCCCACATGCTGCGGAGCAACTAAGCCCGTGCGCCACAACTACTGAGCCTGCGCTCTAGAGCCTGCGAGCCACAACTGCTGAGCCCGTGCACCACAACTACTGAAGCCCGTGCACCTAGAGCCCGTGCTCCGCAACAAGAGAAGCCACCGCAATGAGAAGCCCGCGCACCGCAGCGAAACGAAGAGTAGCCCCTGCTCGCCGCTACTAGAGAAAGCCTGTGTGCAGCAACGAAGACCCAATGCAGCCAAATAAATAAATAAATAAAAATAAAAGGTTGACAACACTAAAATGTTGGTGAGGATATGGAGAACTCTGACACATTGCTAGTGGGAATGTAAAATGGTACAGACACTTTGGAAAATAGTTTCTTTAAAAAATTAAACATGCCCTTTACTGTATGACCTTGCAATTCTACTTCTAGGTATTTACAGATGAGAAATGAAAACATGTTCATACAGATTTATGCAGCAATTTGTAGCAGCCATATTTAGAAGAGCCCAAACTGGAAAAGAACCCAAATGCCTAGCTGGAGAATAGAGAAACCGTGCTTCCCCCTTACCATGGAACATACTCAGCACTACAAAGGAGCAAATTACTGCTACATGAAACAATGCAAATGAATCTCAAAAACAAAGAGGGAAGGAAACCAGACACAAAAGAGTACATGTTTTATGATTCTACTTGTATGAAGTTCTAGAACAGGCAAATCTTATCTATAGACAGAAAGTATATCAGTGGTTGCCTGGGGTTAGGAGTGGGAGAGATTGACTGGGAAGGGGCACAGGGGAACTATTTGGGGGTGATGGGAAGGTTCTATCTAGATTGTGGTGGTGATTACATAGGTGTATAAATTTATCAAAACTCATCTAACTGTACACTTAAAGTAAGTGCATTTTATTGTAATTTTAAAATCTAAAGTAATCATAATAGAATAATAGTTATAATCATAAGAATAGTGTTGGGACTTACCTGGTGGCATAGTGGATAAGACTCTGTGCTCCCAATGCAGGGGCCCAGGTTCGATCCCTGGTCAGGGAACTAGATCCCACACGCATGCTGCAACTGGGAGTTCGCATGCCACAACTAAGGAGCCCACCTGCTGCAACAAAGACCTGGCACAACCAAACAAATAAAAGTAAATAAATATTAAAAAAAATAATAATAGTGTTAATGTGGACTTCCCTGGTGGTCCAGTTGTTAAGACTCTGCACTTCCACTGCAGGGGGCAGGTTCAATCCCTGGTCAGGGGAACTAAGATCCCATATGCTGCATGGCAAGTCCAAAAAAAGAAAGAAAAAGAAAAACAATAGTGTGTTAAGGAAACCACTGATAGGAAGGATCTCCAAGGGTATTAAGTGAAAAAAATCAAGGTACAGAAAAATGTTAAAAAGAGGAAAAAAAATGTTTGTATTGTCGTGGACATGCATAAAATAATCTAAAAGCCTATACAAGAAGCTAATAATAGCTTCCTGTTGGAGGGGCGTGGTCTGAGAGGATGGGATGTTCCCTATACCTCTCACCATACTTTTTGATGTTTGAATCAGGCCAACATAGGTTACCTTCCCCACTGCAACTCTTACTAACTGAATTGGCGCATTTTGAATTCTCATAAACAAATAGATTTGCTTAAATTTAACATCCCTCGTTATCGGAATACTTGCTATTAGCTATCCGAATTTACTACTCAGTACACAAACTTTTTAAAACAAGAAACAAAAGCCAAAAGGCTCCCGCATGTGTGGGAGTCTATGGCTTTGTGCCATTCCTCGCCCCACCCCACCCCCGGCCACCACCAGGGACAAAGGGTTGCCCCGCTCTCCGCCCGCCCGCCAGTTCCACCGCCTCGCCTTTGCCGGTCAGGGAGCCCGCAGGGCCTCGGCCTCCGCTCGTCCTCCCGACCGACCCGCGCACCTCGGGGACAGGGGCTGGCGGCCACCGCGGAACAGAGACTAGCTTGGGGCCGTGGCCGCACCTGCCTGTCGCGGTCGCCCGGGCCTCCCTTCTCCTAGGGCCCGCCAGTCTCTCACCCAGGCGACTCTGGGCGTGACTGGTGTCAAGGCGAGGACAAAGGTCCGATCCAGGAGACCATGGAGGGAGGCGCTTCCTGGGCAGACCGGAGCAGCAACAGGTGGCCCCCTAGCACTGTCCCCGCCTCCCCGCTCTGGTCCTCAAAGGCCCTTCCCGAGTGTCCCCGCCCCATCTCCACTTCCCACCCCCACGAATAGGGGGCCCTCTGAGACCTTTGCGGCGGGTTGGCTCGGGAGGGTCTCCCGCCCCGCCGAGCTCTAGTCCCTAGACGCCGGAGGGTGGTCCCGGCTCCCCGAGGGCACACGCCGGCCGGGGTCAGGACTGATGGGCTGAGATGGTGTCGCGGGCAGGCGGGGCTCCGTGCGGGGCCGCGCGAGGAGGGGGTTGCGGGCCAGGAGGGGGGTGCGGGAGGGTCGGGAGGCGGCGGGCCGGCTGCAGAGGGCGTGGGTCGGCCGCGATCCAGCCGGGGCGGAGCCGAGAGCTGGGAGCCGCAGCTCAGACGCTAGGCGCTCACAGCTATGCGCCCGGGGTATCGGAGAGCTCGAGGGTCGCCGGCGTTGGGGCTGCTGCTGCTACTGCGACTACCGTGGCCGGTGTGGGGGGCTGAGGCGTTTCAAGGTGAGTGGGAGTGCGCCGCGAGGTCGCTGTCGGGGATGGAGGGTCGGAAATCCCCGGGGGTCGTGCGGGCCAGGAGGACAGGGCATGGGGAGGGTTTGGGAGAGTCTCTGTGGGAATTGCCCAGGGACCCTCAACTGCAGTTGTGCTGGCCTCAGGGCCCAGACTTGCACACTGTGCCCAGATACCCTGTGCCAATGGCGAAGCAGAGTGGCAGGGCCCCTTCCCTTCAAGCAGCCGCTCAGCACCCCCAAACCCCTCTGGATTCTCTGCTGTGGCCCCATCCGCCAGTATGAAGGTTCCTGCACCTTCATCCCCTAGGGTTCAGCGGGCCTCCATCCTCCAGGAAGCCTCAGACCACCGGTGCCCTGGAGTCCCTGTTGCGCCCTCACACTAAGGGACTAGCTGTGGCCTCCACACTCATGCATCATTCCATGTTCACCCCCTCATCCCAGGGCCTTGGGGCAGTGTGTATATTGTTTATATTGTTGCCTTGTTTGGTTAGATAGAAACGGCTTCAAACAGAAGGTGCCTGTTTAGCAGGGCCCTGGGGGAAGACTGCAGCTCTGTCTCTTCTCAGTTTGACCTCTACAAACTCTCTGTGAGATGGGGCTGATGAAAACCTCTCCCAAAGGGTGGGAGGATTGGCGGAGTCCTGTACATCAAGTGCCTGACAAGGCGGGCAGGAAGGGCTGGGCAGCCTGGGGACAGTGGGTTCCAGAGCACTGTGTAGGGGTGGGGGGGCGGGTGGCAACAGGGATAGGGTCCTGCTCTGTTCTGGGGCGTGGAGGGGGAGGGACGACAGCCCTCATGCCTTTGGGGATGGTCCCCAGGCATTCCGCTGCTCCCTCCTCTTCAGCCTGGGGTCAGGGGAGGATGAAGGGACCCCTGGGAGGAATGGAGAGGGACTCTATGCTCCCCAACACCACACTGGCTTCTCAGTTTCCACTCCCATCCACTTAGTCACCACAGCTCCATCTCTGCCTCCTTGCCCCTGTCAAGGTGCCAATGGCCAGCGTGTGCGCACAGGGCCAGGAGGAGAACCCACACTCACACATGCACACAGGCACACCTTCCCCTCTCCACTCTGGGAAGCCCAGGGCCAGCTGGTCCTCTCTGGCCTGAGACCGCCCCCGCCGCAATGCACTCAGACCCCTCCCTACACTGGCCCTTCAGCCTCAATTCCAAGGCCCTGCACCTCCCCACCCCCACCCCCATCTACCTGATGGAAACTGCTGATCCAATCAAGGAGGGCTTCTTGGGAGAAGGGGACTTCCTGGAGAGGCTGCTATTCCAGGTCTTTGATGATGGGGTCTGGAGGAGGAGATGGAGAAGGAGAAAGGAGTCGGCGTGGCCTGGCAGGAGTTGAGCCACTTCCATAGGCAGCCATCTCAGCCTGGGCAGGACGGGGGTTGGGGAGCTGTCAGTTCTGGGAGCTGGGCTTCCCCAGGGACCGAGGGAAGGCTGCCTGTAGGCTCTGGGCAGCCTGAGGTCTGATTCCTGCAGGGCGGGTGTGGTGAGAGTTTCCGGGGCCCACTTGTGGGGGGGGAGCTGGGAGCATTCCAGGGGAGCATTCCAGGGGAGCATTCCAGGTGCTTTCTGAGTAATGCTTCGCTCTGGTATTCCTCCTGGAGCCCGCCTTAAGCGTTCCCGTCCTGGGAGCACTCAGGCTCTGTCTCCCAAACAACCCCCCACCCCTTGAAGACACGAGGAGGGGGCTTCTGGGCCAGTGTCCCTGGAAGCCCTGCCCCCAGCATGAAGCCCCCAGAGGGAGCTTTGGGCAACATCTGGCTGTTGTTTTTCTCAGATGGTGGGGGAGACACAGGCGTCCTGTCTTCACAGATCTCTCACCCTAAAAGCATCTGCTGCCCAGTCTAAAAATACCCAAAGCTGCCTCCCATTTCCTTTCCCCTCTGTATTAGGGGCCTTGGTCTCTTCCTTGTGATCTTTGACCCCATTCCCCCTCCCAAGGTCAGTGGGTCTCCCAAGTGCCCAGCTGAGCAGTTCTTCCCAGGCTCCTCTGTCTCTCTTCTGCCACCTCCCTGGTGGCTCCTCAGTTCCAAGGATGCCCCATGGGTGGCCACCCTTCTCCAGGCTAAACTTTTGAGTACTGAAGATGGAGTCTCCTGTTCCTGCCTGCTGACATCCTCTAACTCTATCTCTCTGTTGTCTCCAATTTCCCCATGTCCCTCAGGTTCCCCTCACCCTGTGCTCTGTCCTCTCCCCAGGAAACACCCCTGGAGAGCCAGTCATCCTGCACTGGGTTCTGGATGGACGAACCCGGCGCATGGTCACCCTGGAGCAGCCGGTCAGTGCCAGGTCATCCCTTACTCTGCAGAGGCCCAGGGTCTCTCAGCCCCTTTACCCCTCCCCAAATATCAGCGTGGCAGTTTCGCTGGGGTCCCTAGATCCCCAGAGTCCTTCAGGCCCCTCCCTGAAGGTTTGGCAGGGGCGGGTGGGAGACATCTAGATGAAGAGAGGCTGCACACATGGAAGTCATTTTCCAGTTTCCTCTCCCCCACCTCCTCCCTAACCATCTCTTCCCAGTGTTCTTCAGGCCACCTCCACCCCATCAGGCAGAGGTGGGGCCAGAAGCTTTTCAAGGACCTCTTTAAGAAAACACCAAAATATCCTCCTTTTGCAAAGTTTACCAGAACATGTGACCCTGTGGATGCGTTGCTGTCCTCTCCAGGACCCTGCCATTTAGGGGCCTGAAACTTGTCTCACTGGCTCACGCCACTTCTGCCCAGTAGTCACTCTCCTAGTGCCCCCAAATGTAAGCCCACCCTGTTTTGCTTATTCTGGATGCTCTGTCCCAGTCTCCTCCCAACAGCCATCCATCACATACTTTCAGAATAACCTTGCCCTGTATGTGCCACAAAGCTGTGCTGCATGGAGACCAACAGCCTTTGTATGCCCATTTCACAGAGGGGCAAACTGAAGCCCAGAGAGGCTGGAGAAACTGCCCAAGGTCACACAGCTCTTTAACCCAGAAGAAACCATTGGCCAATGTTCCCCAAGCACCCTTTTCATCATGAATTTTCAGGAGAGGACAATCCACTGTCCAAGCCTGCAAGGAGGAAGGCAGGAGAGCACTGCCATGTAGGCCGGGGGGCCCCCACAGGCCCAGCAACTCTCAACCTAGGGCCCTCACTGGGTCCCCCAGACCCTCAGGGCCCCCATTCAAGTGATCAGCATGGTGCCAGCCCGAGCTTTGAGATTGTTCATCACCGGCATAGGGGAAGGGACATCACATGCTGAGACCACCCTGACTGTGGACCTCCCTCTGGGCCTGGCCTGGGCTGTGACCAAACAGGAGGCGAGTGCCAGAGGGAATTTGCTTTCCTCATTTTTTCTGTCCCTGGGAAGCCTGCCAAAGATGAGGACAGCAGACAGAGTGGCAGGGAGTCCCGTCCCAGAGGCAGGAAACACCTACATTTTAGGTTGGAGATGGAGTGCATGGTGAAGGGCAGGGTCACCAGGAGGGCAAGAAAGGAGGACAGCAGGGGCTGCAGAGGGACAGAGAGAGGGATGGGGGTGGGGCAAGAAGAAGCTTTCCATCTGGGCTGCCTCCTTTCCTCAGTGCAAACCCTTCTCCAATAAAACAAGTGACATTCCGGCCACATGAGCTCATGCTTGGGGCCTAGGGCAGCCTTTGGCTGGGGGAGGGGACTATTTGCTCCCCACTTGGAGAGGAAGGCCCCCCACACAAGACTCTGAGCCTCTTGGCCTGGGGCCCAGGCCAGTGCATTGTGGGATAAAAGGGAAGGGCCAGCAAGAGTGGGGGCCAGAATTCCAAAGACACAGCTGCTCTCCAGGAGGCTCCTGGCCCGCTCCAGCTCTGGGCCCCCAGTCAGGGAGTGGACAAAGTGGGCAGATGGGGTATTCCCACAGGGTGGAAGTGGCAAAGAGGGTAGGGGAAGGAGAGGTGGGCAGGCTGGCCCAGGCCCACCCTCCTGACATCTAGCCAAGAAAACCCGAGTTTTTCTCTTGGCAAGGCACGTGGGTCAGTGTTTACCTCACAGGCTCAGGGAAGCAGGTGTGGGGCGAGCCTGCTAGAGGCGTAGGAAAATTTGGGGGGGGCAGCTAGTCAGCATTGGAGGTGGAGGTACTAAGTCTGAACTCTACAGGGAGTGGGGAACAGCAAGGTACAGAAAGGAGAGGTTGTGAGGAGGCCTGAGCTGTGGCTACCCCACTCTCCCACATCAATGTCTTCAGGACCCCACTCTCCTCCTGCTTAGAGGAAGCCTTCTGGGCATGAAAGAGGAGGAAAGACCAGAGGAAGAGCCCAGTAACCTTGGGCAAGGCATGGCATCTTTCTGAGACCACTTGCCTCTCCAGGGAGGATGTGGAGTGCACCTAGCAGGCTCTGTCAAATGGTTGCTGTCAGAACAACAAACATTCTTAGTTTGAGAGCATCTTTGCAAGTTCTCACCCCACACCTATCCACAGCCACAATGGCAAGTGGGGGCCTTCTGCCCCGTGCCCCTGTGCTCTCCCCATGAACTCCCTCGCCAGTCAGCTCCACATCCTTCCTGCTTCCTGGCAGGCAGGGGACCTGGATGCCCGCCCTCTCAGCCTTACACTCCTTCTTGCCCAGGTCTCGAAGCTAGAAGTGGGGCTGGTGGCCTTGAAGGCTGAAGGCCAGGAGCTCCTGCTAGAGCTGGAGAAGAATCTGTGAGTACCAGGCTGGGGAAAGAGCTGGGAGCCAAGAATAGCCCCTCTCTCTGGGGAGGGATCAGTGCTGGGGACAGAGACTGATGGGAACCCCAGATGGAGGCTGGATGGGGTGAGAGCCCCAGAGGAGGAGGTGCAGGTGACAGGGTGAGTCATGCTAGCCCATGACTGGCTCCCTCGAGACTGAAGTGGGCTACTGAGGCTGGGTCAGCCCTGCTGTGGGGCACATCTCTCATCCCGGCCCCAGAAACATCTTGTCAGCTTCCTGCCAGGAATGAGTGAGCATCACCTGGTGGGTGCTCACAGGGTGTGCTGAGTCAAAAGAGAATCCAAGATGGATTCCAAAGATGGGCGGGTGCTCCAGGCTTCGGGAATGCCAGGGACAAAGGTACAGTGGCTACATAGGTCAAGGCACATTCAAGAGGGGGGTGGCAATTTGTCTGGCTTGCCTGGGGAGTCTCCATCTGAGGGAGGGGAGCAAGGGGAAACAAATTTGGGGAGTCCTAGCAGGGCCAGATCACAGAAGGCCTTTTGGTGCTGAGTGTCCAGGATGGTGCAAAGCCAAAGATTCTGAGCTGGTGAATGAGCAGGCGGAGCTGGGCTGGGTGAGGTGAATGTCTAAGATGGAGCGTGGGTTCGTGAAACCATCTAGATTGTGTTATCAACAGCTATCATTTATCAAGTGCTTACTTCATTGCAGGCACTGTTCTGAGCACTGTACACATGTTTTATTCTCCCCCATGCACTGGGAACAAACTCAGGTGGAACTCAGGTTCCGCCATGCCTAACCATAGCTTCTCTGGGGTTCAATGTCCCCATGTGTTAAAAAGCGTGATCACATCACCTCCCTCCTAAGGTTGAGTGTGTGGGTGGAGTGGGGGAGCAAAGCTGGAGGAGGAGGTAAGACTGGGAAGTGGAGAAGCAGGCATCACAAGTCTTTGGGGGCAGTCTGCGGGTAAAGAGGTCAAGGTGAGGTGGGGTGAAGGATTTTCTTTAAAGAAGAGAAATTGACTTATGGTTGATCCATCTTGGTGGGAAGGATCCTGATGAGATGGAGCCCGAAGATGAATTCAATTACTTGAGTGGGGTCTGGAGAAGGAGGGGAGGAGGATCCCTGCTCAGACGGGCAGGGCAGGAGCAGGTGTGGATTCTGTTTTCTCTGGAAGCAGGGGGTGAGCATCCGTGAAGGGCAGGTGGGGAGATATGTGGGATCTGGGGGCCTGAGGAGAAGATTTGAAGGAACTCTGAATGGGAGGAGGTGGGCTCGACGGTTGTCCAGATGCCCAACAAGGGTAGGCAGCAGCCAGGGCCACCTAGGGAGTTCACACACTTCCTTGGCTCCAAGTCCCACCTCCTTGGCAGTGTCTCCTGACTCCTCTCCTCCTGCCCAGTCTCTTTCTAACGCCCCTGACCTGTGGATCCAGCTGCCTGCCACAGGCTCCAGGGGAACCACAAACTTTCCCGTGTTCCTGTTCCTCCCTGGTGCTTCCCACACGCCCATTTCCACTTCTAAGCCATCACCAAGGCTCCTTCCTGACCTTCACCTTGCTCACTCTAGCCCAAGATTTTTCTGAGCTGAGCAATGCACAGTCACTCCTGTCCCTTCTCTAAGACACACTTTGGCTGCTTCCTAAGTGCTAGCCCTGTGCCTCACTCATAGAGCTACTCAATTAGCAATCAGGGAGGAAGACCAGAGGGCATCCTGGAGGAGGCAGGGCTGGATTAAGCAATTTCTGCAACACCCCCTCCCAGCAGGCTGCTGGCTCCAGGATACACAGAAACCCACTACAGCCCAGATGGGCAGCCAGTAGTGCTGTTCCCCAACCACACGGTGAGATACTTCCATGGACTCTGAGGACAGGGTGAGGAGTGCTGGGGTATGCACCCACCAAGGGCCTCTCCACCATTTCCCCCATTCTTCTCCTGTTCCTAAGGAGAAGCTGGAGCCAGTCCCCCACCATGCTTTCTTTCTTGCCCCTCCCACTTCAGTCCTGGCTGAGATTTGGGGCTGGGTCCTTTGCTCTCCAGGATCATTGCCACTACCATGGGCGTGTGAGGGGCTTCCTGGACTCCTGGGTAGTCCTCAGCATCTGCTCTGGGATGAGGTGAGGAGTTCTGGGGGGAGGGGGCTGGGCCGGGGGCTAGGGAAAGAGTTCCCTTACTGCCCACCCCTGTACCCCTTTGCACCCTAGGGGCCTGATCACACTCAGCAGCAATGCCAGCTATTATGTGCATCCCTGGCCAGCTGGGGACTCCAAAGACTTCTTGACCCACAAGATCTTCCGGATGGAGCAGCTGCTCAGCTGGAAAGGGGCCTGTGGCTACAGGGACCCAGGGGACAAAAGGGACATGGCCAGCCTTTTGTGTGACACCCAGATCAGGGTCAGGAGCACGGGCAGGGGTGGGGGTAGGAATGCAGTACCCAGAGCCCTTTAAAATCAGAAGAGACAGGAATGTGCAGCCTCAATTCAGGGCCTCCTGTCCTGACATTTTTATTTGGAGGCTGAAGAAACAAGTTCTAGCAAAATTTTAAAGTTAACTTTGTGCTTTATGGGAATTGGGGTTGGTGGTCAGGGCTCAAGCCCGACAGCCTGCCACTCAGGGTCACCATTGCCGCCTCCCCAGGAGAGGCGGGAGTCCCTGGGGAGCCCGAGGTATCTGGAGCTGTACATAGTGGCGGATCACACTCTGGTGAGAGAAGTCCCAAGGGGGTTGGCAGGCCTGGATGGGGTGAGCTCAGCCCGTCCTCACACGCGGTATTGCTTGCTGCTTTTCTAGTTCTTGACCCAGCACCGGAACTTGAACCACACCAAACAGCGTCTTCTGGAGGTCGCCAGCTATGTGGATCAGGTTGGGTCGGCGGGGGGAAGAGCCCTTTTGGGGGTGACCACGACAGGGGCAGGCTTGGAGATGGGGAGAGGGAACGGAGGGGAGGAAAGAGGGGCGCTCCCATGGAGGAGCACGGGCACCGTGGCGGCCCCCCGCTTCAGCCCTGCCCCGCCGCGCCCGCAGATTCTCAGGACTCTGGACATTCAGGTGGCGCTGACCGGCCTGGAAGTGTGGACCGAGGAGGACCAGAGCCGCGTCACGCCAGACGCGAACGCCACGCTCTGGGCCTTCCTGCAGTGGCGCCAGGGACTGTGGGCACGGCAGCCACACGACTCGGCTCAGCTGCTCACGTGGGTGCCTCCGACCCCTACGCGGTCCCGGCCGGGCGGCCCGGACTCCCGGCCCGCCCGGTCAAGCCGCGCTCCTCCCTCAGGGGCCGCGCCTTCCAGGGCGCCACCGTGGGCCTGGCGCCGGTCGAGGGCATGTGCCGCGCGGAGAGCTCTGGAGGCGTGAGCACCGTGAGCGCCACCCGGGAAGGGAGGAGGAGGAGAGGTGCTGGGGGGTGGTCCCCGCAGCCCGCAGTGACCGTTCCCACGCCCTCCCAGGACCACTCGGAGCTCCCCGTTGGTGCTGCAGCCACCATGGCCCACGAGATAGGCCACAGCCTCGGCCTCAGCCACGACCCCGACGGCTGCTGCGTGGAGGCAGCGGCGGAGCAGGGCGGCTGCGTGATGGCCGCAGCTACCCGGTACCCGCGCCGGGGCGGGGGCGGGGCTGCAGGACAGGCTCCGCGGGACCCGGGCCTTCCTCAGCTGCATTTCTTTGGGCGAAATGGTTATCCCTCAGTTTCTTCTTCTGTGAAATGGGGATGATGATAATAGTGCCTGCCCTGAGGTTGTTTATGAGGCTTAAGTGTAGGGAACGCAGGCAAAGTGGATTCTCATGATATGATAAATTATTTTCGGACAACCTTGCGAGGTGACTCCAACCCCGGGAGGAGCGGCGCTGGGTAGGCATTCGACCTTGGGTCCTGGGCTGCCCGATCTTGGCGTCACACCCTCCTGCCTCGCGCTCGCCTCGTGACTTTGCGCGAGTTACTTACCCTCTCTGGGCTCTGCCTCTAGAGAATTCTAGCCGCCAGTTGCTCAGGCGGTGTTCGCGCATCTGGCGGCTGCGTAGCCAAGCACCTGTGTGCCGGGGGGAGGGGATTGGAGACGAGCAGGGGTTGACGGGGGGTGGTCCCCGCACACCCGACGCCCTCCCCGGCCCGTAGGCACCCGTTCCCGCGAGTGTTTAGCGCCTGCAGCCGCCGCCAGCTGCGCGCCTTCTTCAGGAAGGGAGGAGGCGCGTGCCTCTCCAACGCGCCGGACTCCGGGCTCCTGGTGCCCCGGGCGTACTGCGGAAATGGCTTCGTGGAAGAGGACGAGGAGTGCGACTGCGGCGCCGGCCAGGTCGGGTCCGCACGACCAGCCCCGGGGGACCAAGCTGGTCCCCGCCCGCCCCCTCCCCGGAGGTCTGGGCGCTGCACCCTCACCTGGTCCCTCCTCGCCTTTCCGGCTCCAGGAGTGCCCGGACTCCTGCTGCCTTGCCCACAACTGCTCGCTGCGTGCGGGGGCCCAGTGCACCCACGGGGACTGCTGCGCACACTGCCTGGTGAGGGTATGGGAGGCTCGGGGGTGAGGGTTGGGGGCACTTGGGAGCCGGCCTGTTGGTCTTGGCTAATCGGCGCCCTCTGGTCCCCCTTGCGGGTGCTGGCTCTGCTCTGTGCGTGGGTTCGCCTGGACCTCCCCACAGGGCTCTCTCGTGTCCGATTGGCGCTCTCGAAGTGGATCTCTAACTGTTCGTTTTCTCTCTATGCCTCGCCACCTTCCCTCCACCCGGGTCACCTGCGTAGCTGAAGCCGGCGGGTGCGCCTTGCCGCCGGTCTGCGGGCGACTGTGACCTCCCTGAATTCTGCACGGGCGCCTCCCCCTATTGCCCCCCCGACATTTACCTACTGGACGGCTCGCCCTGCGCCAGAGGCCGCGGCTACTGCCGGGACGGCGCGTGTCCCACGCTGGAACATCAGTGCCAGCAGCTCTGGGGGCCTGGTGAGACCAAGAGCGCGTCCTCCGCCCGCATCCTCCGGTCTGCTCAGCTTAATGCTCTAGGGGGAGGTGGGCGGGGGAAAACTGAGGCAGAAGGGGCGTGGTTCCGGTCTGGGCTGCCCCCCCCCCAGTCCCGCCCATGCTTCCTCAGGCTCCCGCCCAGCCCCGGAGGCCTGTTTCCAGGTTGTGAACTCTGCGGGAGACGCCCATGGGAACTGCGGCCAGCAGGGCGACAGCAGCTTCTTGCCCTGTGCGCAGAGGTGGGGAGCGGAGGGAGGGGAAGCTGGGGAAGAGGGTATGGAGAAACTCCATGCTGTTTGACTACCCTGCACTTCGTCCCTAGCGATGCGCAGTGTGGGAAACTGCAGTGCCAGGGCGGGGAGCAGAGCGCACTGGCGCCACACATGGTGCCGGTGGACTCCACCGTACGCCTAGGCAGCCGCCAGGTGACCTGCAAGGGAGCCTTCGTGCTGCCCGGCACCCACCTGGACCTGCCTGATTTGGGCCTGGTAGAGTCAGGCACCCAGTGTGGACCTAGAATGGTGAGCCCTGCCCACCCAACCCCTCCCTGCCACTTGAGTCCGGCAGGCCAAAGCATCACTCCCCCTCACTGCCCAGTGCACACACTGCCCATAGGTGTGCCAGGAAAGGCGCTGCCAGAACACTACCTTCCGAGAGCTGGACCTCTGCCTGACCGCCTGCCATGGTCGCGGGGTGAGTGGCCTGAAAGGTGTGTGTGGGGTGACCTTGGAAGTCCCTGATCTCGTGGGACCCTCCTTTTCTCTTTTCCACTGCAGGTTTGCAATAGTAACCATAATTGCCACTGTGCTCTGGGCTGGGCTCCGCCTTCCTGTGACAAGCCAGGGTTTGGTGGTAGTGTGGACAGCGGTCCTATGCAGTCTGAAAGTGCGCCCATGGGGGCAAGTGGGGAGGGCCCCTGTGATGCACCTCAGGACTCAGCCATACCCTGTCCTCCGCAGACCAGGACACCTTCACGCTGGCGGTGATCCTTAGTTTTCTGCTGCCTCTGCTTCCTGGGGCTGGCCTGGCCTGGTGCTGCTGCCGGCACCCGGAACTCCGTCTCCAACAATGCCTTTGGGGCTCAAGGAGGGACCCCATGTGCAGTGGGTAGGCACTGAGGGCTAAGGTTCCTGCTCCCTGAGCCCACTCCTTTGGTTCCTGCTCCTCAGAGCTCTGCTGGAGCTGGGGCAGCTGGGGTGGGGTCCTCAGGCCTTGCCCCCAGGTGCAGAGAGGCAGGCAGAGGCAATGGAAAGAAGCATTGAGCAGAAGGCCCCAGTGGCCTTCCAGTGAAGCCAAAGGTGTGGATCCATGCAGGGCCCTCTACCCCACTGCTGGGGCCCCCACTGCTGTGATTCAGTACCTCTTGTCCATATCTTCTTTTCTCCCACCAAGAAGCTGCCTCATCCTTGACTTTGCCCTGTTTTTCCACCAGCTTATAATGCAATTCCTGCTCCAATGTACCCTTCAAGGCCTCTCCAGCTTCTCTTGCATGAGCTTTCAGCCTTCTGGCATTTCCTCAGCCTAAATCTCTGCTGTTACCCGCTTCAAGTTCCCAAATGCTGGGCCCAGCACATCTTTCCTTTCGCTACCGCTGGGCAGCTATGGTGCTGGATGCCCTTGTGCCAAAGGCCTGCCCCTAACCCAGTTCTCCATGACCTGGGATGAGGGTCACATGATACCAAGCATGGTCAGTCTAGGGCTGCCCCTTCACGGGGCGCTGGGCAAGGCATGAGCCCTATGACCACATCTGACACAGCCTAGCCTTAGGAGTGTTCTGGGCAAGCTGAGGGAGAGGGCAAAGTTTGGGCTGGAGATGGAGGCAGAGGGCATCCCAAACAGGGGCAGGGCACCAGCTGAGAGGGCCTTGACACAATTAGTGTTGATTGTGGGTCTGTGAGCAGAGGATCAAGGTGGTCAGAGCTTGGTGTGTCATCACTGGGGGCTTACAGGGGGGGCAGCAAATGCATGTCATCAGCCAGGTGAAGTATTGAGGAAACTGTTTCAAAGAGACATCAAAGGAAGTGGTAAGGCCCTGGGAGGTGGGGTGTGAGCAGCCGAGCATAGCTTGGAGTCATCGAGGGTAGCAGGGCCACCCAATGACAAGGAGCACAAATACAGGTACCACTGGGGAAGGAAGTCCGCCCCTCTTTGGGACCTGAGTGACGCCAACATCTGGAGGATGCTGGGGTGGTTCCAGAGCTTAGGAGAAATATCAGGGCTGGAGAGAGGAAGTGTCAGAGGCCCTGTGAAAGCATGAGTCTCAACTGGAGCCTGGACCCCAAGGGCTCCTCTCAGGAGGGAGCAGGAAGTGAGCTGGACAGAATAACCTGGGTGCAAGCCTCTGGCTGCAGGGAAGAAGCCCCAGGGTGCCCTACTAACGGTCACTGTCTCAGTCTCCTGGCCTCTTATCCACTGCTCAGACCCAAAGATGTCCCATGCAGGGGCCACACCCTAGGCAGTGTTCACCCAATAGAGTTGGACCTGACAGCCACTGCAGAGCCCCGGCCCCTGGGTGCGTGAGGCACAGTGGGAGATGGGGAGGGAAGGAAAGGGACGGGCTCTTGTCTTCTGCCTCCTTCCAGACGGGCCCTCTCCTCTCCACTTAGCACCCAGCCACCTTGAGCCCCTGTGCCCCACCCCGCATCAGGGACTCTTGCCACCTATGTTCACAGCACTCTTCCCCCGCCTATTGCTCCGCGGACCTTGAGAACTCTGCCAGAGCCCAACAGCCACCTTGAGAAGCCTGTGCCCCATGGCCCTGCTTGTACCCCCAAGGTAGGTGGGGCCCTTCACTTCCCATTGCTCACCCATCCACCTCTTGCCCCTCATCTCACGGTCCCTTACTCTGAGTTTTTTTTTTTTAATATTTATTTATTTGGCTGCGTTGGGTCTTAGTTGCGACACGCAGGATCTTTGTTGTGGCACGTGGGATCTTTATTTGCAGCATGTGAACTTTTAGTTGCAGCATGCGAACTCTTAGTTGCGGCTTGTGGGATCTAGTTCCCTGAACAGGGAGCGAACCAGGGCCCCCTGCATTGGGAGTGCAGAGTCTTAGCCACTGGACCACCAGGGAAGTCCCACTCTGAGGTTTTTGAGACAGACCTCGTGGAGAAGCTGTTGTCTGGGGCCAGATACTGGAGGCCCCTGGGGCAGGGGAGGAAGAAGTTCTGGCTCTTCCTGGGTCACTGGTTTTCCCTGAGGGAGGACAGGGGCTCCCTGACACATGACTTGCAGCCTGGGGTCCCAGCCCTCAGGGGATGACCCTCCCCCACGTCATTCTCAGCAGGTAGAGTCCAAAAGCCAAGATCCTGTCTCTGGTGAAAAGTGACTCCTGAGATGAGAAGACTTAAGGACAGGTGGCTACTGACAGCCACACCAAGAACTTGGACCCCGCCCCCCAGGGGCGGAGCCAGCGAGTCAGCAGACCTCTTGCACCTTCAGGCAGCTTCGAAATTTCTTCCCTGAGTTACCGCCACACCACCTACTCCAGGACCCTGGAGCCTCATCAAAATTTCCTCAGTGCTGTCCCCATTCCTTAGGGTTGCGGGATCCTGCTAGGGTACACCCTCCAGCTCAAGCGAGAATCTATCAGTCCCAGGAGGGAAGGTCATGTAGTCACTGACCTCCCGTCACTAGGGGGCGCTGGGTCATGCTGGGCACCCAGAGAGGCCTCTGTCCAGGCAGCCTAGGTGTGTCTGTGACACTCACTTTATTCGGACCTAGCTCTTTGGAGGGCAGTGACTGCTGGGCCAGAAGCCTGGACTCCAGGGGCCCTACATTTCAGACTGAGTCTACTTCCCTGGAGCCTGGCCCCTGCAAAACAAACAAACGAAATCCTTGGGACCTTCCTTCCTGCCGTCTCCTACCCTCTCTTGTCCCTCAGATGCTTCCTTAGCCCCACCCCACTCCTAGTCCTTAGGTGAGGTTTCAGAGACGCATGGGGCCTGCTGCAGTCCCCTTACTTTGGACATTAATCAGCCTCTCCTCCATTCCATGGGAGGGGACAAAGGAAGCCATTTTGGAAAGGACACCAAAGTAGAAGTCAGAAGAAAGACATGTTGCCCTGGGACTTCTGTCTTTTCTGTCTGTAAATTCAACACCATGGGGCTCCCTGAGGGTGACAAAGGGTGGTGGCTGGTGGGTGGAGCCTCAGATGACAGCCAGGCCCCGTATGTATCGGGGCATAGGATGGTGTTGCCTAGCTTGAATGTTCCCTTTGCTCCACCTCTCCTGCCTCCCCTGGACACTCAGCAGCCATTTACTCTCTCCCCTTGCTTCATGCAAAAGTTGCTGAGTGACCTTCTTTATCAGCTAGCTGTTGCTACATAACAAGACCACCCCAAAACTTAGTAGCTTAAAACAAGAACCAATTCTGTGAATTGGCAAGTCAGCTGGTGGTTCGATTGGTCTCAGCTCAGCTCAGCTCACTTATACATTTGCAGTCAGCCGCTGGTCGCTGCTTCTGGGGTTGGCTGGCTGTTGGCTAGGGTGATGGGGATGAGCGGGCTAGCCCAGGCCTGTTCACATAACAGTTGGGGAGGGTTCTAAGAGAGCAGGACCAGGATTAGAGTGAGACAAGGGAGGCATTCACCTTGGGCACAAAAAGTAATCAAGATAAGAGATATTTTAATGTAATATTTTTAAAGATAAAAATTAATACAAAAGTCCACGATGAACAAAATATCAAAAATTTAACTAAAGACAGGATCAGTTACCATACCAAGGCATTTTTGGAGCCTGAGGAAAAAAGAAAAATCAGTAGTTGTGATCCTGAGGCAAGTACCTCACTCACCTCCTCTTGCAGAAGAGTATGTGGAAGCTTGTCAGGCTTCTTGAGAGTCCATGACTGGCACATTTTACTTCCATAACATTCTGTGGGCCCAAGCAAGTCACAAGGCCAGCCCAGGTTCCAGGGATTGGGAGGCAAACTCCACCTCCCCTCCAGGGAGGAGCAGCAAAATCATATTTCATAGGGTGTGAAGAACTGGGGAATTTTTGCAATCACCCACTGGCAGCAGAGAAGCAGCCCCAAGGCTCAGGCCTTGCTTTCACTCTACCAGCTGAAGGCGCTGAATGAGACTGTTTGCTAAAGCCCACTCCTGTGTTCGCTGTGGGATTCTGATTTATAGAGATGACATAGCAATGAGACAGAGAAGTTAATGCCATTGAAAGAAGTTTTTATGGCTTGCATTTCCCTCGAGAGGGGGACTGCCCACCGTGCAGGGCCACATAGGGAAGCACCCAGTTTGCAAGGAAAGACTGAGGAACTACCACAGACTGGAAGAAACTAAGGTGACATGACGACTAAGTGCAGTGTGGGATGCTGGATGGGATCCTGGAACAGAAAAAGGACATTAGTGGAAAGACTGGGGAAATT
The DNA here is from genome assembly GCF_028564815.1 of Eubalaena glacialis. NCBI lineage: Eukaryota > Metazoa > Chordata > Mammalia > Artiodactyla > Balaenidae > Eubalaena > Eubalaena glacialis. Next base: position 31,366,913 of record NC_083728.1, on the reverse strand, counting down.
CAAAGTGGTCTATAGTTAAGTGTCTTGTAGCAACATGAATTTCCTAGTTTTAATAATTGTACTATGGTCAGGTAAGATGTTGATGTTAGGGGAAACTGGGTGAGGGATATAAAGAGAACGCTAGCATTTTTGCAATGCTCTAACTTTTCTGTAAGTCTAAAATTAGCTAATAAAAAGTTAACAATAAAACTATGAAAGAAGGAAAAGAACAGTGTTGTTTCATAGAGTTAATGGTTTAGCGTGGGAGAGACAAGGTCTCCTTGGGTTGTTGTGTGGGCGTTGCTGTGTGTGTGTTGGGGGGTGTGGTGGGATCCATCTAGGCACATTCAGGCGCCGGACTCAGTGGCTCCCAGATCTGCGTGAAGGCGCAGCCTGGGTGGGGACTCATTGGGGGCGGGGAGTCATTCCTGATGCAAAGGCTCCTCCCCCCAGAAGAGCGCGTCAGCGCAGACACTTGGGTTTCCATCTCGTTATGCCTCAGGGGCGCTGGGAAGGAGGCACCTGTCTGACTGGGGCTCTGCCTCTGGTCGTCCTCTCCTCTGTTTGCTGCCCAGCATGGCCAGCTGCTTGGCACCCGCGTTGCTGCTACTACTGCTTCTAGGTGAGTGGCTGCCTTCTCCCCCAGACCTCTGAACCTCGGCTTCTCTGTCCCTGATCCTCTTCCCTCCTCAAGCACAAGGTGGGAGGGCAAGAAGGTGATTCTAGGAAAAGCTGAAATGCAGGAAGGGGCACCAATGAGACACCTGTGCTCGAGGTGTGGGGACACAGCACCCCGCCTCCAGCTTTTGCGTCCCACAGAGCCACGGCCTCCTAAGTCTCCCAAGTCTCGTCTTGGTAGCTCTGCCCCAGGAACTTTCTTTTTCCTATTGCCTGCTCTCCCGCCTCTATTACCCTTCCCCCAGCCCCAGCCCTCCACCTTCAGTCTTGCAGCTTCACACTGATTCCTTGCCCTGCATCTTCAGTGTCTCCATGCCATGCATCTGCTGTTCCACCCGCTTGGACTACCCCTTCCCCACCTGGGTCATCATGGAGGGAGGGGTCACTTTACCAGGTGGTGTAGGTTGAGGAGAAAGGAATCTGGCAAACGTTTAAGGCAGAGGAGATCTTGGAGCTGAGATGTGCTGTTTTGAGGGTGAAGATGAAGTAAGGGTGCTCCTGGCGGAGGGAAACAGGTAAGCAAAGGAACAGAAGTGGGACCAAGATCTCAGGAGACACTAGGTGCTGTTGTGTGTGGCTGCGGCCTGGGGATGTGAGGGCTTGGCTGGGAGAGAAGGGCAAAGTTTGCCTGCTGCTCTGGAGTCCTGGAAGGGAGGGAAGGAGACTGGAGGGGAGGAAAGGAGAGAGAAAGGAAAGGCTTCCCCCTCTCCTGTCCATCCCGTCCACTCACAGACCTATTCCAAGCCCGCAGTGTCTATTCTACCTTCCTCCACAGCCACCCAAAAGAGATGGCCAGTGCCAGAGAGGGGCCCCGCTCCCAGCCCTGAGGCAGGAAATACCTCCACACACACACACACACACACACACACACACACACACACACAGAGCGAGATGGGTGTTGAACCAGGCTGGGAAACGTCCCTCAAACTTTGGTGCCAGAAGGCTTCTCACCTGAGCAAGGTTCCTGGAGGCTGAAAGCACCGAGGGGCAGGGGTAGCCTGGTTTTGTGACTGAGGTCCTAGGAAGGGGCTGCCAAGTTCTGACCTCCAGAGACCCTAGCTTGGCTGGATTTAGATGTGGCCCATGGCACTTCTGCACAAAGCTCACCCTCTGCCCAACAGACCCCTGGTGTGTGACTGGGCTGTGCCAGGCACACTCTCTGCCCCCAGTGGAGTGCCCTGTGGCTAAGGACAGAGCCCTGTGGCCTGCCATCTGGGACTTCTCTTGAATCCACACCCCGGCAGCCAGGCCTAAATTGCTCCAGTGCCCAGAGCCCTAGTGGGGAATCTCTCTTTTACCTGGCTGGTGGAGAGTGGAGAGCCCAGGGGGAAACCAGAGTCCATCCAGGTGGGGCAGCACCAGTTAGATCGGTGAGGAGGGAGCACCAGAAGAGGATGGAGGGGGAAGACGCAGAGGCAGGGGGCAGGAGGAGGCGCAAGAGAAGGTCAAGAAGAAAGGAGAACCCGAAACCTATAGGCCACTCAAAGGGTCTCCAAGGGGGAGGGGGAAGGAGAGGAAAGGAAGAAAGGTCAGGCGTCCCGGCATGTCAGAGAGGAAGAGGAGCGGCCACTGTCCTCAGCACCATTTCTGATAAGTCTCCGTGGGCCAGGTCCCCAGAAGCCTTGCTGTTTTCCGTGTCAGACGGGGCCCAGGAGAATGAGAGGAATCTCATGGACCCCTCTTTGGACGGGTGAGGGGTGGTGCCTGCGGAGGGTGGGCCTCAGCTTCTGCGGGAGGCCAGGCCCAGCCTCGACGCGCCCCATCCACCCGAGACGTGATGCAGGAAATCCCTGACCCCGCCACTGCCCAACTCCACAACGGAAGGTCAGTCAGTACCAGTCGCTCACGCATTCGGGTCACATTCTGCCCACCTCGAGTTTTGAGCACCCCGCATCTTCGGAGGCCCTGACTGGGAGGCGGAGGTGAAGTGTGTGTGTGTAAGGAACGCCAACAACCGCAGCCTGCCCGCCGCTCCACCAGGGTCACCGAGCGCTGTCGCACCGAACCGATGCGTGGACGCGGCCGACGCGTGCACCGCGGATGCGCGATGCCAGCGGTTGCGCACCGCGTACGTGGTGCAGTGCCTGGGTCGGGCCGCGCCGGGGGGCTGCCCCCGCGCCCGCTGCCGCCGCGCCCTGCGCCGCTTCTTCGCCCGCGGGCCGCCCGAGCTTACCCACGCGCTGCTCTTCTGCCCGTGCGGCGGCCCCGCATGCGCCGAGCGCCGGCGCCAGACCTTCGTGCCCTCCTGCGCCTTCTCGGGGCCTGAACCGGCCCCGCCCTCCTGCCTCGCGCCCTTAGACGCCTGCGAGCACAGCCGGGTCTGCAGGTGCTGGAGGAGGTGGAGTAGAGGGAGGGGGCGGGGCTCGCGGGCGGGGGGGCGGGGCTCGCGGGCGGGGGGGCGGGTCCCACTCACCGCCTTCCGACCGCTCCGTGCAGGCCCCGCCTCCTGGCCTTCCAAGCCTCCTGCGCGCCCGCCCCCAGCAACCCGGATGGCTGCCTTCGAGACCAGGTCCCCAGCTGCCTGCGCGCCTACGCCGGCCTCGTGGGTACGCACCGCCCGGATCCCTGCTGGGGCGGGGGCTCTCCTGGGAATGCCTCTGTTCGGGTGGGCAGATTATCCTGCTTTCGGGGTCTCGGCAGGCACCGCCGTCACCCCCAACTACGTGGACAACGGAAGCGCGCGCGTGGCGCCCTGGTGCGACTGCGGAGCCAGCGGAAACCGGCGCGAGGAGTGCGAAGTCTTCCGGGGGCTCTTTACAAGGAACCGCTGCTTGGGTGAGGGGCACGGGCGGGGCGGGAAGGGAGTCCAGTCGGGGCTTACTGCCCCCTCCCAAGCTGCCTAGCTGGCGGTGAGGAAACTGAGGCCCCCAGCGGCAGCCTTGTAGGCCCACTTACCCCCTCTGCTGTCGTCTTGCCCCTTGGGCAATCTGCGCCCAGCTGGTTCCGGAGACCAAGTCACAGACCAAAGTAGAATCCTAGGGTAGTCTAGGCTGGTGCCCCTGCGGGCAGGAAGTGGGGGCAGTTAAAACAAGTTTCCGAGGACCTGGAATGGAACAAGGCGAGATTCCTGCTTCCGCCACTTTTGAGGCGGTTCCATCCCCCACGCACAGACAACTCCCCCCATTAAAGATCTTGCCTTTCGGGTCTGAATAGCTGGGTGGTTCGCTGACCAGTTTGGGAGTTAGGGGGCCTGAGTTTGAAGGCTGACTCTGCCACTTACTTAGGTGAGAGTTAAACTCCTCTAAGCCTTTTTGTGTGCATCTGTAAAATGGGGATGATAATTGTCAGGCTCCCATGAGGATAGAAGACTACAGTATGTAAGGCACTCAACACAGTTGTCTTTATTTTGTTATTCCTCGCCCAGCACCTTCCATTCCAAAAGCCTTGAGGACGTCCTGTTTTCCCATTTCTGCCTGGGGAGGTCCCACGCAGGATGCCAAGGGTCTCAGTTTGTCCTTGAGGAGCTGGGCCCTGTGCTATGGTTTCTCAGCCAAGCCCATCCTGCACCCCTCCCTCCATAGACAGAGCCATACAGGCCTTTGACAGTGGGTGGCCCTCAGTCCTACACGACCAGCTGGACCCCCACCAGGACCCTGAGCACAGCCTCCTACAGGTAAGTTCAGGGAGGGGATGGTGAGGTGGCAGCTCCTGCACTGCCTCTTTCCACCCTTCCATGCCAATTGGGCCTAGATGGAGGCATGAATGGCCTGGGATGGTGGGGGTGGCAGAGAGCAGAGCCAGGCTTCTGCCTCAAGTCCATACTCTGCTCTCATCTGCCAAGGTGTCCTCTGCAGATGCGTCCCTGGAGGGGAGCTCCATGCTCTCCATGCTCCCTGTTCTGGCTCTCCAGCCCCTGCTCTGACTAGGACAGCAGACCTTGGACAACAGCCAACTGTCCCACCCTGCCTGGCCTCATTGGTGACCTACTGCCCCACTGAAAAGGGACTGGCTTACCTCCCAAGCTGGCCCCAGTGCTCTTGCCCTACTGCCCTTTGCAGGTCTGGACACTTTTATCATGTTTTAAGGGTAGACTTAAACAGACTTGTAGGCAAAACTCCCTCTGAACAGACTTGTAGGCAAAACTCTCTCTACTACTCCAGCTGTCATGGCATCCTCCCAGTTAGGCACCACCCATCATGATAGCCACCTGCACCCCATAACTAACGTTGGCAAAGTGTTTCCTTTCCACGATATGCTGCTTGTTGGACACCACCTAGAGTGAGAATCCAGTTCCCTACATTGCACTGGCCATATGGCCATCTTCCCAATGGTTCAACCTGGCACTAGGAATGGCATCCATAACTCAATAAATCCATGTGCACTGAGACTGGCCTTGCTTTCATGTGATCTGTGTCCTGGGAGCCTGGAGACCAAGGTCAACCACAGGGTGTGCCTCTGCTGGCCTCCATGAACTTGGGTGGCCTCAGAACCTCTCCAGGCCTCATCTTCTCACCTGTGGATGCTGAACTGAATCACCTCTCAGGTCCTAGTGGCAGGGACTTTGGTTGCTTTTGTTTATTCTTTCATTCTCTGCTAGTAATCAGATAAACAAAGTACATGTCCCAGCCTCCCTTGCAGTTAGGGGGTGTTCATGTGACACAGTTCTGGCCAGTGAGTGAAATTCACAGATAAGGCTTCCAGGAGAGCTCTTTAAAAAGGAACAGACTTGCTGACTGGGCCCTTTAGCCTCTGGCCTCAACCCTCCCCTTTTCTTGCCCGGAACTTGGAGGCAATGCCTGGGAGCATGGGCACCATCTTGAAAGTGGAACCATACGACATTGTGGCTCACCAGCCCGTCTACCTTCCTCTGGACTTTATTATGTGAGAAAAATGATACCCCTAATTTGTTTAAGCCAGTTTCTCCCCAGGTGTCTGTTATTTGTAGCCAAACATAGGCCCTGATTGACACACTTCCACTTATGGGGTTCCTGGGAGCCCCGGGATCACCCGCTGTGCTCACTTAGGGAAACCCTACCTCAGTGCACACAGAGCCTCGCCCTGATAGACACTTGAAAGAAGGGGCGATGGTGGTTTTGTTTTTTGATTTCTGCATAATTTATCTGTTTCTGTCCACGTGGAGAGTCAAATTCTTTCCTGGAGCTGAGGGAAATTTATCATAAAGCTTTTTAGAAACACTGTGTGGCCAGTGTGGACCCAGAGAATGCCAAGGGCATCGTGTTAAATTGCAGTTCTGTGGAGGAGTTTTGGGCGGAGAGGGCAGAACAATGGGGGCAAGGTACTAAGCCTTCCTCAAAAGCTTGGGGACTCCTGATGAGTTACCGTGTCTCTGGGCTGCTCCTTCTCAAACTTGGTTGAGATTTGGCAGGGACTGTTGCCAAACCTTGGCTCCCTGTGCACCGATGCCGAATAGAAATACGGAGACAGAGATTTGGAAGATAAGAAATAGAGAGGCTTTTTTATTTTCTTTGCCAGGCAAAGGGAAGACACAGTAGGCCAGCGCCTCAAGAACTGTGCCCCACCTTCCTTGGGGAATTACAGGGATTCTTATAGGGGGAGTTCGCAGTCCGGAAGTGAGTGATAAGGATCAAAATGCTGAAGTTCTTGCATTCTTCTTCTTGCATTATTTCAAAACAGCCACTGCTGGCGTCAGGCAACCCAGTAATTGGGTCTATTAGTCTCTGGGTTATCAGCCTGCGACCTCCTTTCTGAAATGCAGACAGCTACAAGCGGTGATTTGCTACAAGGGAGTGCAGGATGTAATTCACATAGTGTTAAAGAGTGATAGGGAGTGAGAGGCCCGCGCACCGCGATGAAGAGTGGCCCCCGCTTGCCGCAACTAGAGAAAGCCCTCACAGAAACGAAGACCCAACACAGCCAAAAATAAATAAATTAAAAAAAAATTGGGGCGGAGGAGGGGCAAGATGGCGGAAGAGTAAGACGCGGAGATCACCTTCCTTCCCACAGATACATTAGAAATACATCTACACGTGGAACTGCTCCTACAGAACACCCACTGAACGCTGGCAGAAGACGTCAGACCTCCCAAAAGGCAAGAAAATCCCCACGTACTTGGGTAGGGCAAAAGAAAAAAGAAATAACAGAGACAAAAGAATAGGGACGAGACCTGCACCAGTGGGAGGGAGCTGTGAAGGAAGAAAGGTTTCCACACACTAGGAAGCCCCTTCGCGGGCAGAGACTGCGGGTGGCAGAGGGGGGAAGCTTCAGAGCCACGGAGGAGAGCGCAGCCACAGGGGTGCGGAGGGCAAAGCGGAGAGACTCCCGCACAGAGGATCAGTGCCGACCAGCACTCACCAACCCGAGAGGCTTGTCTGCTCAGCCGCTGGGGCGGGCGGGGGCTGGGAGCTGAGGCTCGGGCTTCCGTGCTAGCGAGAGGGAGTCCGGGAAAAGGACTGCAGCTGCCGAAGAGGCAAGAGACTTTTTCTTGCCTCTTTGTTTCGTGGCACGCAAGGAGAGGGGATTCAGAGCGCCGCCTAAACGAGCTCCAGAGACGGGCGCGAGCCGCGGCTATCAGCGCGGATCCCACAGCAACAGGGACGCAGAGGGAAAAACGGAGAGATTCCCGCACAGAGGCTCGGCGCCGAGCAGCACTCACCAGCCCGAGAGGCTTGTCTGCTCACCCACCGGGGCGGGCGGGGGCTGGGAGCTGAGGCTCGGGCTTCGGTCGGATCCCAGGGAGAGGACTGGGGTTGGCTGCGTGAACACAGCCTGAAGGGGCTAGCGCACCACAGCTAGCCGGGAGGGTGCCCGAGAAAAAGTCTGCAGCTGCCGAAGGGGCAAGAGACTTTTTCTTGCCTCTTTGTTTCGCGGCGTGCAAGGAGAGGGGATTCAGAGCGCCGCTTAAACGAACTCCAGACGGGCGCGAGCCGCGGCTATCAGCGCGGACCCCAGAGACGGGCATGAGACGCTGAGGCTGCTGCTGCCGCCACCAAAAAGCCTGTGGGCGAGCACAGGTCATTCTCCACACCTCCCCTCCCGGGAGCCTGTGCAGCCCGCCACGGCCAGGGTCCCGTAATCTGGGGACAACTTCCCCGGGAGAGCGCACGGCGCGCCTCAGGCTGCTGCAACGTCACACCGGCTTCTGCCGCCGCAGGCTCGCCCCGCCTCCTCCATACCGCTCCCTCCCCCCGGCCTGACTGAGCCAGAGCCCCCGAAGCAGCTGCTCCTTTAACCCCGTTCTGTCTGGGCGGGGAACAGACGCCCTCAGGCGACCTACATGTAGAGGCGGGTCCAAATCCAAAGCTGAACCCCGGGAGCTGTACGAACAAAGAAGAGAAAGGGAAATCTCTCCCAGCAGCCTCAGAAGCAGCGGATTAAAACTCCACAAACAACTTGATGTGCCTGCATCTGTTGAATACCTGAATAGACAACGAATTATCCCAAATTTAGGAGGTGGACTTTGGGAGCAGGATATATTAACTTTTCCCCTTTTCCTTTTTTTGTGAGTGTATATGTGTATGCTTCTGGGTGAGATTTTGTCTGTATAGCTTTGCTCTCACCATTAGTCCTAGGGTTAGGTCCGTCCGTTTTTTTTTTTTTTTTTTTTTTTTAACTTAAAAAAAATTTTTTTCCCCAATAAATGTTTTCTTAATAATTTTTTCCTTATTTTCTATTTTTAAAAAGTTAAAAAAAAATTTTTTAATAAGTTTTTTCATATTTTTTATTTTAAAAAAATTAAAAATATTTTTTCTTAATAAATTTTTTCTTAATAAATTTCTTCTTATTTTTAGTATAAAAAATTAATAAATCTATTTTTAAAAATTAAAAAAAATTTTTTTTCTTAATAAATTTATTCTTAATTTTTTTCTTATTTTTTTATTATAATTGCTTTATTTTATTTTCTTTTATCCTTTTTCTTTCTTTCTTTACATTTTTTCTCCCTTTTATTCTGAATCGTGTGGATGAAAGGCTCTTGGTGCTCCAGCCAGGCATCAGGGCTGTGCCTCTGAGGTGGGAGAGCCAACTTCAGGACACTGGTCCACAAGAGACCTCCCAGCTCCACGTAATACCAAACGGCAAAAATCTCTCAGAGATCTCCATCTCAACATCAAGACCCAGCTTCACTCAACGACCAGCAACCTACAGTGCTGGACACCCTATGCCAAACAACTAGCAAGACAGGAACACAGCCCCATCCATTAACAGAGAGACTGCCTAAAATCATAATAAGGTCACAGACACCCCAAAACACACCACCAGACGTGGACGAGCCCACCAGAAAGACAACATCCAGCCTCATCCACCAGAACACAGGCACTAGTTCCCTCCACCAGGAAACCTACACAACCCACTGAATCAACCTTAGCCACTGGGGACAGATACCAAAAACAACGGGAACTACGAACCTGCAGCCTGTGAAAAGGAGACCCCAAACACAGTAAGATAAGCAAAATGAGAAGACAGAAAAACACACAGCAGATGAAGGAGCAGGGTCAAAACACACCAGACCTAACAAATGAAGAGGAAATAGGTAGTCTACCTGAAAAAGAATTCAGAATAATGATAGTAAGGATGATCCAAAATCTTGGAAATAGAATAGACAAAATGCAAGAAACATTGAACAAGGACGTAGAAGAACTAAAGAGGAACCAAGCAACGATGAAAAGCACAATAAATGAAATTAAAAATACTCTAGATGGGATCAATAGCAGAATAACTGAGGCAGAAGAACGGATAAGTGACCTGGAAGATAAAATGGTGGAAATAACTAATGCAGAGCAGAATAAAGAAAAAAGAATGAAAAGAATTGAGGACAGTCTCAGAGACCTCTGGGACAACATTAAACGCACCAACATTCGCATTATAGGGGTCCCAGAAGAAGAAGAGAAAAAGAAAGGGACTGAGAAAATATTTGAAGAGATTGTAGTTGAAAACTTCCCTAATATGGGAAAGGAAATAGTTAATCAAGTCCTGGAAGCACAGAGAGTCCCATACAGGATAAATCCAAGGAGAAACACACCAAGACACATATTAATCAAACTATCAAAAATTAAATATAAAGAAAACATATTAAAAGCAGCAAGGGAAAAACAACAAATAACACACAAGGGCATCCCCATAAGGTTAACAGCTGATCTTTCAGCAGAAACTCTGCAAGCCAGAAGGGAGTGGCAGGATATACTTAAAGTGATGAAGGAGAAAAACCTACAACCAAGATTACTCTACCCAGCAAGGATCTCATTCAGATTTGATGGAGAAATTAAAACCTTTACAGACAAGCAAAAGCTGAGAGAGTTCAGCACCACCAAACCAGCTTTACAACAAATGCTAAAGGAACTTCTCTAGGCAAGAAACACAAGTGAAGGAAAACACCTACAATAACAAACCCAAAACATTTAAGAAAATGGGAATAGGAACATACATATCGGTAATTACCTTAAATGTAAATGGATTAAATGCTCCCACCAAAAGACACAGACTGGCTGAATGGATAGAAAAACAAGACCCATATATATGCTGTCTACAAGAGACCCACTTCAGACCTAGAGACACATACAGACTGAAAGTGAGGGGATGGAAAAAGATATTCCATGCAAATGGAAATCAAAAGAAAGCTGGAGTAGCAATTCTCATATCAGACAAAATAGACTTCAAAATAAAGACTATTACAAGAGACAAAGAAGGACACTATATAATGATCAAGGGATCGATCCAAGAGGAAGGTATAACAATTGTAAATATTTATGCACCCAACATAGGAGCACCTCAATACATAAGGCAAATACTAACAGCCATAAAAGGGGAAATCGACAGTAACACAATCATAGTAGGGGACTTTAACACCCCACTTTCACCAATGGACAGATCATCCAAAATGAAAATAAATAAGGAAACACAAGCTTTAAATGATACATTAAACAAGATGGACTTAATTGATATTTATAGGACATTCCACCCAAAAACAACAGAATACACATTTTTCTCAAGTGCTCATGGAACATTCTCCAGGATAGATCATATCTTGGGTCACAAATCAAGCCTTGGTAAATTTAAAAAAATTGAAATCGTATCAAGTATCTTCTCTGACCACAACGCTATGAGACTAGATATCAATTACAGGAAAAGATCTGTAAAAAATACAAACACATGGAGGCTACACAATACACTACTTAATAACGAAGTGATCACTGAAGAAATCAAAGGGGAAATCAAAAAATACCTAGAAACAAATGACAATGGAGACACGACGATCCAAAACCTATGGGATGCAGCAAAAGCAGTTCTAAGAGGGAAGTTTATAGCAATACAAGCCTACATCAAGAAACAGGAAACATCTCGAATAAACAACCTAACCTTGCACCTAAAGCAATTAGAGAAAGAAGAACAAAAAAACCCCAAAGCTAGCAGAAGGAAAGAAGTCATAAAGATCAGATCAGAAATAAATGAAAAAGAAATGAAGGAAACAATAGCAAAAATCAATGAAACTAAAAGCTGGTTCTTTGAGAAGATAAACAAAATTGATAAACCATTAGCCAGACTCATCAAAAGAAAAAGGGAGAAGACTCAAATCAATAGAATTAGAAATGAAAAAGGAGAAGTAACCACTGACACTGCAGAAATACAAACGATCATGAGAGATTACTACAAGCAACTCTATGCCAATAAAATGGACAACCTGGAAGAAATGGACAGATTCTTAGAAATGCACAACCTGCCAAGACTGAACCAGGAAGAAATAGAAAATATGAACAGACCAATCACAAGCACTGAAATTGAAACTGTGATTAAAAATCTTCCAACACACAAAAGCCCAGGACCAGATGGCTTCACAGGCGAATTCTATCAAACATTTAGAGAAGAGCTAACACCTATCCTTCTCAAACTCTTCCAAAATATTGCAGAGGGAGGAACACTCCCCAACTCATTCTACGAGGCCACCATCACCCTGATAACAAAACCAGACAAAGATGTCACAAAGAAAGAAAACTACAGGCCAATATCACTGATGAACATAGATGCAAAAATCCTCAACAAAATACTAGCAAACAGAATCCAACAGCACATTAAAAGGATTATACACCATGATCAAGTGGGGTTTATTCCAGGAATGCAAGGATTCTTCAATATACGCAAATCAATCAACGTGATACATCATATTAACAAATTGAAGGAGAAAAACCATACGATCATCTCAATAGATGCAGAGAAAGCTTTCGACAAAATTCAACACCCATTTATGATAAAAGTCCTGCAGAAAGTAGGCATAGAGGGAACTTTCCTCAACATAATAAAGGCCGTATATGACAAACCCACAGCCAACATTGTCCTCAATGGTGAAAAACTGAAACCATTTCCACTAAGATCAGGAACAAGACAAGGTTGCCCACTCTCACCACTATTATTCAACATAGTTTTGGAAGTGTTAGCCACAGCAATCAGAGAAGAAAAAGAAATAAAAGGAATCCAAATCGGAAAAGAAGAAGTAAAGCTGTCACTGTTTGCAGATGACATGATACTATACATAGAGAATCCAAAAGATGCTACCAGAAAACTACTAGAGCTAATCAATGAATTTGGTAAAGTAGCAGGATACAAAATTAATGCACAGAAATCTCTTGCATTCCTGTATACTAATGTTGAAAAATCTGAAAGTGAAATTAAGAAAACACTCCCGTTTACCATTGCAACAAAAAGAATAAAATATCTAGGAATAAACCTCCCTAAGGAGACAAAAGACCTGTATGCAGAAAATTATAGGACACTGATGAAAGAAATTAAAGATGATACAAATAGATGGAGAGATATACCATGTTCTTGGATTGGAAGAATCAACATTGTGAAAATGACTCTGCTACCCAAAGCAATCTACAGATTCAATGCAATCCCTATCAAACTACCACTGGCATTTTTCACAGAACTAGAACAAAAAATTTCACAATTTGTATGGAAACACAAAAGACCCCGAATAGCCAAAGCAATCTTGAGAACGAAAAATGGAGCCGGAGGAATCAGGCTCCCTGACTTCAGACTATATTACAAAGCTACAGTAATCAAGACAGTTTGGTACTGGCACAAAAACAGAAATATAGATCAATGGAACAGGATAGAAAGCCCAGAGATAAGCCCACGCACATATGGTCACCTTATCTTTGATAAAGGAGGCAAGCATATACAGTGGAGAAAAGACAGCCTCTTCAATAAGTGGTGCTGGGAAAATTGGACAGGTACATGTAAAAGTATGAAATTAGAACACTCCCTGACACCATACACAAAAATAAACTCAAAATGGATTAAAGACCTAAGTGTAAGGCCAGACACTATCAAACTCTTAGAGGAAAACATAGGCAGAACACTCTATGACATAAATCACAGCAAGATCCTTTTTGACCCAGCTCCTAGAGAAATGGAAATAAAAACACAAATAAACAAATGGGACCTAATGAAACTTCAAAGCTTTTGCACAGCAAAGGAAACCATAAACAAGACCAAAAGACAACCCTCAGAATGGGAGAAAATATTTGCAAATGAAGCAACTGACAAAGGATTAATCTCCAAGATTTACAAGCAGCTCATGCAGCTCAATAACAAAAAAACGAACAACCCAATCCAAAAATGGGCAGAAGACCTAAATAGACATTTCTCCAAAGAAGATATACAGATTGCCAACAGACACATGAAAGAATGCTCAACATCATTAATCATTAGAGAAATGCAAATCAAAACTACAGTGAGGTATCATCTCACACCGGTCAGAATGGCCATCATCAAAAAATCTAGAAACAATAAATGCTGGAGAGGGTGTGGAGAAAAGGGAACACTCTTGCACTGTTGGTGGGAATGTAAATTGATACAGCCACTATGGAGAACAGTATGGAGGTTCCTTAAAAAACTAAAAATAGAACTACCATACGACCCAGCAATCCCACTACTGGGCATATACCCTGAGAAAACCATAATTCAGAAAGAGTCATGTACCAAAATATTCATTGCAGCTCTGTTTACAATAGCCAGGACATGGAAGCAACCTAGGTGTCCATCATCGGATGAATGGATAAAGAAGATGTGGCACATATATACAATGGAATATTACTCAGCCATAAAAAGAAATGAAATGGAGGTATTTGTAATGAGGTGGATGGAGTTAGAGTCTGTCATACAGAGTGAAGTAAGTCAGAAAGAGAAAAAGAAATACAGTATGCTAACACATATATATGGAATCTAAGGGAAAAAAAATTATAAAAAAAGGTCATGAAGAACCTAGTAGCAAGATGGGAATAAAGACACAGACCTACTAGAGAATGGACTTGAGGATATGGGGAGGGGGAGGGGTGAGATGTGACAGGGTGAGAGAGTGTCATGGACATATATACACTACCAAATGTGAAATAGCTAGTGGGAAGCAGCCGCATAGCACAGGGAGATCAGCTCGGTGCTTTGTGACCACCTAGAGGGGTGGGATAGGGAGGGTGGGAGGGAGGGAGATGCAAGAGGGATGAGATATGGGAACATATGTATATGTATAACTGATTCACTTTGTTATAAAGCAGAAGCTAACACACCATTGTAAAGCAATTATACTTCAATAAAGATGTTTAAAAAAAAAAAAAAAAAAAAAAAAAAAAGAGTGATAGGTTAGGACTTCCCTGGTGGCGCAGTGGCTAAGAATCTGCCTGCCAATGTAGGGAACATGGGTTCGAGCCCTGGTCCAGGAAGATCCCACATGCTGTGGAGCAACTAAGCCCGTGCGCCACAACTACTGAGCCTGTGCTCTAGAGCCCACGAGCCACAACTACTGAGCCCATGTGCCACAACTGTTGAAGCCTGTGCGCCTAGAGCCCATGGTCCGCAACAAGAGAAGCCACCGGAGTGAGAAGCCTGCGCACCGCAACGAAGAGTAGCCCCCGCTCGCAGCAACGAAGACCCAACACAGCCAAAAAAAAAAAAAAAGTGATAGGTTAGCTTTGTGAAGTACAAATGTAGTTACAGACACTACAGATTAGTAACAGTTAAAATAAAACTAGGAGTGATTAACTCTTTCAGGCCAGGTTATGTTTCTTCTCTAGCCTGTTCGCTGTTCCCTTTATTTTCCTTGTTCTCAGGAGAGAGAAAACTTCATTTTTATTTTTGCTGCAACAGGACCACAAGACAGGTTGAAGTGGAGGCTTTTGGTGCCTTGCTCAGAACTCTCTGGGCTAGTGCAACCCATCCCCAAGCTGCTGGGGATGTTGGCTGCTAACACAGCTCACAGCTGACCCCTTTTCTAGAAGAAATGCCTATAAGGTTACACTCTGCTCCCAGAGGTGGCCAGTGGCCAGTGACTGACTGAGGCAGGAGTTCAGAGGCTTGGCCTGCGTGCCTCAGGGGATAGTTCTGTGTGCCAGTCATGCTTCAGAGTTCCCTGTGGGATCAGGCTGAGGCTGGATCCCAGCTGAGACCACATCCTACTTTAGCTCCTTCCCCTGCCCACTCCTGCTTTCTTCACTTAGAGGTTCCCCTGAGGGCACTCCCTCCAATAAATCATGGTCTGAGAATCCCTGTCTTGGGCTCCACTTCTGGAGAACCCGACCTGAAACACAGGGGTTAGGTACAGACCACGCCGAAGCCCAGGCCTGGGGCTGTCCTGACCAGAAAAAGAGCCACTGGCTCTGAGACTGTGTAGTTAACAACTCATACCAAACCCACAGACACTGCACGGGGCAGCTGCCAACCAGCCTCCAGGTTCAGCCAGTACTCTCCTGATTGGAACCAAACACAGATAAAAGTGGCTTGGGCATGCATCTGAGCAATTTGGGCTTCAGGCACAGCTGTCTCCGGGGGTTCAAATGATGTTACCCCTGCTGGTCTGTGTTCCCCTCTGAGGCCAGATAGGCTCTCACCATAGGGTAGGTAAGGATGCTACCAGCAACCCCAGATCTACAGTCTCTCCTTTAGCACTCTCAGCAGAGAAAGGCGCTTCTCTTTCCCAGGATTTGTGGCCTGGAGAGTGATGTCAGCCCACCAAGATCACATGGAATGGGAAGGACAGTTTTCCAGTGGAAAAAGGAGGGGTGTTGGACAGAGCGAAGCTCAGAGTCTAACCTGTTCCCACTTCACAAAGGAGGAATGTTCTCAGCCACCTACACCTGTGTGGGAATGGACACCTGGAGCAGAGTGGGTGGGTGGGGGGGTGGTCAAGTGAAAGCATTGCCTTGCCCTGTTTACCACCATTGTGTGGTAGCCCAAGCACACAATGCTAAGTTATGTGCTTTATGTGAGAGTGTGTTAAACTCTACTACTTCCATTTTTTACTCAGAGTGAAATATAGGCATATGCCTTTCAAAAGATTGGTAAGATAAAAGTGAGTGGAACTTAATGGAAAATAGCAAAATTGTTCCATAGCTGCTGGCTGTCTTCCTTCAGTACTTCTCTCCAACTCAGGCATGGGGTTTAATCAAATAGAGCCTCTAACATCAGACAACGTGCAAGGAAAATAGGCTTCCTTGTTGGGTACAGGGGGAAAATGAAAGGTCACAGGGCCCCCGTGTCAGCCTGGCTCTCTGTTTTTATTCCCAGAGTTTCCTGGGAGAAACATTTCCTGTGGGAGGCTTGAGGCTGTCTGGGGCATGGACCTAGCCAATTCTGGAGATAGAAGCCAAAAGGAGGGACAAGGCCCTGTGACATGCAGAGGCCATCGTCTTGCCACCTCTGGGACAGTCGACTTTTGTAGGGTTTTGTTGCTGTAATGGGCTGAATGGTGGCTCCAAAGATATGTCCTCACCCTAATCCCTGGAACCTGTGGATGTTACCTTATTTGTAGGCAAAAGAGTGAATATTACCTTCTATGGCAAAAGATGTGATTGAATTAAGGATCTTGAGAGGAGGCACTTATCTTGGATTATCAGAGGGAGCTGTAAATGCAGTCTTGTGCATCTTTGTTAAAGAGAGGCAGGGGGAGATTAGATACACACACAGAAGAGAGGGTGCTGTGAAGACACAGGCAGAGTGAAGTGGTCACAAGCCAAGGAATGTGGGCAGCCACCGAAGCTAGAAGAGGCCAGGAACGGATTCTCACCTAGAGCTTCTGCTCTGGGGGGAGTGCAGCTCTGCTTACACCATGATTTTGGACTTTTGGCCTTTAGAACTGTGAGAATAAATTTCCATCATTTAAAGCCACCAAGGTTGGGTAATTTGTCACAGCAGCCTCGGGAAACTAATGGAGTTGTCTAAGGTGGTCAGAGTTTGGTTTCTGTCGCTTCCACGTAAAACGGTCCTGACTCGTAATGTGTAGAGTCTGGCCAAACACCTCAAAGCTGAGTGCAGTGGCCCCCACAACCATGAAAGGGTCCTGCCTTGCTCCACATCTGAGTATTGGCCTCTGTGTCCTGCCAGGTAGCCTGCTTGCTATCACTCTCTCACATGCATTCTGGGAAACTGTAGTCCTGGCCCTGGCCTCATCCCCGTGGCTGGGTCTCTGTTAGCTGTTGTCAACACTGAGCCTCTAGCTGGCAGGTGGCTGGGGATGGGGGCAGGCAGAAGGGCAGGTGCTGGAAGCATCCATGGATTTATGAGTGGAAACTTCATGGTTCATGAATGCCCGCTCTGGCCTGGAGCCTGTTGTCTAAGGTGCAAGGTTGATACGAAGCTGCTCACTGCCTCCCTCCTCTCTCCACCCACCCCAATTGAGTCAGGTGCGGCCAAACTCACAGAACTGGCTTATCTTTACAGGAATTGTGGACACTGGTGGGTGAAATTTCCAGAGAGGCAGAGGGAAGGGGCTATGCAGGGCTTCAGGAGAGGTCCCCAGCTGGATGGCAACTTGCCAGTGAGCTTGGCACGCATGTGAAAGGAGGCAGATATGTGGCCCTGCCTTGTTGGGTTGCAGGCCTGGGAGGGCCTGGGTTGAAGGATGTCTTGGAAAGCTGTTCTGCCAGGGACATGTCACCCCACACCTGAAGGAGCCTCCAGTCCAAGGCAGAAGATACAGAGGAAAATCAAGATGAGTATATGCACAAGAAGATAAAACATGTACAAAACCTCAGAACCTGAGCCCTCCAGGGACTAGGATTACGCAAATGAGGAGGAAAGACCTACAGGGTATGCAAACGGGCCCCAGCAGCCAGGGTGGATCCCCAGCTCCCTGTGCAACATGCTTCATACAGTCATCAGGGTCATCTAGTCTAGTCCCTTCCTCAGGTTGGGGACACAGGATGGAAGAGAATCCTTGCCAGGCATGTCTCACAGCTAGTAATACAGGGCTGCAGGGTGTATGTCTGTTCAGATGCAACCCACAGAGATGTGTGGGGTTGGGGACTCAGATACTAGGAGTGACACTGCAGTTGGTGACAGAATTTTTCAGGCCTACCAACTAAATCATAGTGGTGCCCCTCTGAACGCAATAATCAAATCGCCCTTCCTCTTTCCAGGATGTCCCCTAGGGGAAGCCCTGTACCGCTGAGAACTACTGTCCTGCAGGACCTGGCTGGCCCCAACTCCTAACACTGCTCTTGGACCCATCTTGCCCCCACAGCCCCCATGCCTTGCTGCTGCGCACACCCTGCAGGCACGCTGCCTCCTCAGGGCCTCTGTACCTGCTGCTCCCTCTACTTGGAGTACTCTTGTCCCAGGCGTCCATGTGCCAGCTCCCTCCTTCAGTGAGCTCTACCCCGCTGTCACCTTACCACAAGAGCCTTCCCCAGCCCCCCCAGCACACCGCCCAGCACTGTCTACCCCAATCGTACCCCATCCTTGCTTCACAGAAATTATTACCTGGCCTTGTCTTTATTTTTGTCTCTCCTACTAGATTGTAGACTCCATCAGGACAGGGATTTGGTCCGCATTGTTCACTGTTAAGTCCCTGGACCCCAAACAGTGCCTGGCCGACACACAGCCGCCGGATGGGCAGGAGGAGGATGGCTGACACACTGCAATCATTGGCCTACAGGGACTTTGGAATCCTGCCGGGCCCTGCCTCGGCGGGGGGGGGCGGGGGGGGGGGCGGGGGAGGTTCCCGACCAGGCCCAAATCTGCTCTCTGGCCACATCTGAGGTGGCGTTGGGTGGTGGGCCCGCCTCGCACAGCTTTCACAACCATTTCCCGCCTGTGGGTGGTTCTAATTAAGACTCTCAATAGTCACAGGGTTGGTTGTTCTCATTTTTTTATGGTTAAGCTAATGGTTTTCTTGGCAACATAATTGCCTCAGAAACCTACGCTATTTATTTATTTACCAGGCAGGCCCAGGGTCAATGACAGTATTCCTGGTTCTTTCCTGGGCACAGTTCTCAGGTTCGCTTTATTTCTTTGCTTATCCACATGACTCCCCCTCAAGAGGATGGCCTTGAGGTTATGAGGCTCAAGCAGGAAGACCACACCCTCTATGTGATTCTTACTTGGAGGCCAAGTCACTGTCTCCCTGGGCCTTTTTTTGCTCATAAGCAAGTCTTACTGTTTGGAGACTGGAAGCAAGACTATTTAGCTTTTCCAACACTTCACAACCCTGGATTTCAGGATTCTCCACCCCCTTCACTTCTGCTTGTAAACTGGCTAATTTTTTTCTGGAACTCAACTCTCTTGCCAAGTGACAATCGACATATACCACATTCTGTTTTTTTTTCCAGCTTCTTCCCCTTGAACAAAAAGACTCAGTAAACACGTAGTTTGCTTTAACAAGTTATCTAACATCATAGCCATACCAGATGTTTTGCCACCACCTGACAGGGATCCCCAGCTGTTCTGTCTGCTGTGTCTGTTTTCTCATTGCTGCCGCCTGACCACTAACTAAGCCAATGCCACATACCTTAGGCTTTGGTTATACTTGCCTTGTACTTCAAGGTGCCAGTTTGTGTATTAATAAGAGTAAGAAAAGCTACCTGTTGTAATAAAATGCCAAATCTCAGTGGGTCGGTAAAGTTTGCTTTTCAGATGCACAGGCCAGCACACAGCTCTTGCTGGTCAGGTGGTTTGCCTTTAAGTGGTGACTTGGACCCTTATTACCGCCAGCGTCTTTAACACGTGACCTCCAGGGAGCCCCATGTGGGAGCACGGTGTTTGTGCAAAGTTTGGAACTTGAATATATCACGTCTTCCAACATTTCTTGGCTAAAGCCCAGTTTATGGCTCCAACCTAACTGCAAGGGGGCTGGGAGATGCTGTTGATGCTGTAGCAAACTGCCCCAGTATCACTCAATCACAGGTTTCTAGCCAGAGACACTTGATGGCTCCCACAACCCTCCCCGGAACAGTTTCAAGGTCCTCCCCAACCTGGCAGTGGCCTCTAGTTCAGTTCTTTTCCACCCTGGCCGAGGCCCAAGCTCTGGTAGGCAGGCCTCCTCCAGCCTCCTGGCCTGGACCTGGTGCCTCACCCACCCTCCCCTGTATGAACCACAGCCCTTCCTTGTGCTTCTTCTGGACTTTCTCAACTTACTTTATGCCGATCTTATCCTTCTAGACCTTTTGCACTCTACCAGGGCGCTGAAATGCACTGTTCTGACCCTGTTCTGAGGGCAGGAGCCGCATAAAGTGGGGCTGGGCACGCAGAAGGCCTACAGACAAGACTTTGTGAATGGACATACAACTTCATCAAAATTCAAGACCAAGGACAACACTGTGGCCATGGAGGACTAAACCTATCAACATACCTGAGGTTTAGCAGGAGCCCATGAGAGTACGAGTAGCTGAATGACCAAGGGCAGCTGGCGAGGCACCGGCATGGGTGTGATGGTGCCCGGGCAGAGCTGTCCCGCACACGAGTCTTCTGTCCCCAGCACTGGTGTGTTGAGGGCAATGTAGGCCACAGTGGGGATGTTGGGGAGTCTGCTCACAAGCTGCTCAGGGCTCCTCCCACACCCCAGGGCTCAGTTTTGCGCAGAGGTGTCTGAGGTGCCCACCCTGTTGGTTTACACCTCAGTCATGGACTGCCAAGTGCTTCCTCTGAGGCAGTCTGAAAACTGGTAAACTTTTTAAAACATGTTTTTCCCCTTTTCTTAAGGTTCTAATGACCAAATTGTAAAAATAATTGAAACAAAACAAAATCAAACACTTAGAACAAAACCCACATTTTTATCAGATCTACTTTTATTTCAGAAGGAAGTTTGTATTATAGTATTTACTTTTGTTTATATACAAGTTCTTCACATTTGTGTTTAAAATGCACAGACCTCCCTAAATTCTCTTGTTCCGGCTTAAATTAGCTGTTATTTTACAATACAAAAAATACCAAAAAATTGCAGTCCTTAATGTATGTATAACAACCACAATCCCCAGCAATGAAATAGTTTACAATACTTACTCCATATTTACATGAGTGCAACAGATGCTAAATTATACATATTAACAAACTAAACTTGAATCCAAACCAAAAAACCCCAAAACAAAACCGTAAATAACTATAAAACATTTCCAGAGCCAAAATTAGTTCAACAAAACAGGCTTCACTAGTGTTTAGAATGTTTTGTGCACAAATTCAGTTATTGAAAGTCGATTCCATTATTGCCTTTAAAAGAGAAGGTGCCAGTTTTCCTCTGCACTCCCAAATCGTCTCCCTGCAGGCGAGGGTGTTTATGAATTTGGACAACTCAGGGGAAATGTCTCTTGGTGGGCTTGGCTATCTACAAACCATCACGGTGATTTTTATGGTTTGAGCCATTTGGTAAATTGGGTAAACATTTCAGGCTGAGAGCCAGTGCATGGCCTGAGGCCAGACCCTCTGCCTTCCTGGGTCTATCCTCAGGTGGCCAATTCTCACAGAAACCACAAGGAAAGGTCTCCTGGGTTGACAGGTTTGAGGAGCTGGATTCTGTTGTAATTCTGAAGAGCAGCTTTTCCATCTCAGTCACTGCTCTAGTGTTAGCTTAGGCTGTTAGTAAGTACTTAGTGAATATTTGTTGAATGAATGGATGAATGAACGAAATGTAAGGATCAAAGGTGTTAATGAAAAGGATACCACCACCCAAGAAAGTGAATCACTCCCATCCCATCTCTAAATATACTCTATTAAATTGAAGGAGCAAGATTTGCACTGAAAGATAAAATGTATTTTTCTACAGATAGTGCTCTGGTCTTCCCATTTGCCCCGGATTTCCCGGTGCATCTCCAATCGTGCACCTCAGGCCTTTTGCTGACAGTCTCTGTCCAGGGCTGCTTTACTTCCAGGTTAGCTCAGGGAGTATGTGGTTGCCTTCTCTGCACACCTCCTCCCACACTTAGAGGTGATCCTCACAGGGAAGCACAGACCTCTCCCCAAACAGTGTGGGAAGGGGGCAGGAGGTGGACAGGAGGCCAGGGTGAGGTTCTCCATGAGGAGCTATTTATCAACAAAGCAGCCACGCCCACTCCCACTCCCAGTTTTCAGTATAGTAAACTATGGTCCTGGGAAATGGTCATTAAAAATTTAGACAAAACCACAACAAAATGCAGCCTGGAAAAGCCCTTTTTGGAAAATCTGACTAGATCTACAGGTACAGTCTTGGAGTCTAAAGACTAAGAGGAGCGTTTCTCAGGACAAGATTGGTCTTCCCTGGGCACCCACAGCTCCGAGAAGCTGACAGGAGAGTTACAACGCACTTGCAGAGCCAATGACAGGGACAGAGACATTCCGGCTGCCTTCGAGTCTCTTCACACACTGCCTGCATTTTCATATGTGCACTGACAGACGATTCCTACTTTAGAAGCTATCCAATCAGTCCCAGATGCATTTGAACACGTGGGCGCAATGGGGATGCCTTTCGTGGCTTTGTTATCATTGTATCAGGGCGTAAGGAGAGGACTTCTCTGAACCTGGATATCCAATATATGGCACAAAAACATATTAGGTCAAACTCAGACATAATTATGTTTAATAAAAATACATTAAGATATTCTTCTGTTTTATGTACACTCCAAATGTCTGAACATTCAGACACTACTGTATAGTTATGTACAAGTGCAATATCGATGTTTTCATAACTATTTTAATTTATATATAGGCTCTGAAGTTCCAGATGACTTCCTCTTGATAACTGACTCTAAGCTGAGTGCCTCCTTCTCCTGCCACCCCCTTCCTCTGGCCCAAGCCTGGAGGAAGCTGTTTGCTACTGGCTGCAAAGGAGAAGCAGGTGGATTCAGTTGTTTCTCCACTGTTGGAGCAGAATTAAACTTCACTTGCTCCTTCCTTCCTTTTAAAAAATAAACATTATCTTTTAGAAAAAAGAAAATAACCAGGTGGCTATGGGACATGGTGCTTATTATTTCAAGGCATGGGACTACCATGGGGAGGCAGCTTCTTTGCCAAGGAAACACCAGTCCTTGGAACAAACAAGGACTTCCCTTGTGGGAGGGTCTTCTCCAGTGGCCTTCTGGTAATCACAGGGGTGAAGGGCCAGTCCCCGGCAGGCTCTCTGCGGGTACTGTGATCTGGGGCAGGGACGTGGGGAGCTCGTAAGAGGAGGGGTCTTTTCCAGAACCATCTGCTCTTTAACAATAATGTGAAAAAGCAGCATTTTGAGAGGCAAGTCTCAAAGTAGAGGTGTTTTGTGCATCAGTGTTTTATGGTTCAACATCCTTGAAAACATCTTTCCAGGCAATTCTTCATGGGAGTGGGGTTAGTGTTGGGGAAGAGGTCATACTCCCTCTCTAGGCACTGGATATAAAGGTGAAATGCCGCAGTTTTTGCTCTTTTGAGTATTAATTTCTCCAAATTCACAAACTTGAGCACTGTTGTCTAAAGGTCTACGCCCTCAGGGTAATGCCATAGAACACTGGGTTTTGAAGCAGAAGAGAGATCTTGGGAGGCTGCTGCATAATGCCAGAATACAGAGCACCATGGACGGGGACAACACACCATCCAGGCAGTGCCCTGGGGAGAAGAGCAGGGACTGGCCTACTCCACTTCAATTTGGTCACTACTTCAATTTGGTCACTTTTCATTTGGCATAATTTTCTCCTCTTGTCCATTTTTCCCATGTGCTTTTCATCCTTATCAGCGTTCACTGCCCTCCCCACAGCTACCCGTTGGGTCTGGGAGGGAGCATGGGAGGCCTGAGCTCCTCCTGGGGAGGAGGGGAAAGAGGGCAAACAGCTTCAGGTCCTCCTCCAGGCTTTGGGCAGGTTCTGCCCGACAACAGGAGACCGACCCTCTCCTGGCACTCCACCTGAGCCTGAGAATGAAGAATGACCCACCAGCTCAAGCAGACTACAGGAACAAAGAGTTGCCCTTTGATTAAGGGGTCCCAAGTGCTGTCATGCTCTTTTCGGCTTAAGGGAGACATGTAACATGAGTGAGCCCCTCCCTCTGTGGTGCCTTGGCAGGAGCACCCAGAAGGGCTGAAGCAAACATCAGGCCTAGAGTGACCTGGGGCAAGGAGGCACGTGGGAACATGCCTTATTTAGTGTCCTTTTTGATAACAAAAACAGGAGCTTTGACAGTTAGGTCATTTCTGTTTTCCTCTCAATCCCTGCTGCTACGTTAAATGTTTCTCGGGGTGAGAAAATTGTTTCCTGAGGGCAAATTAGGTTTTAGAAAAAGAGCAGATTGCCAGTGATAGCTATTTAAATTTTATAAGAATGTAGGAATGCAATTATGTAAAAACTTATGCTTACTAACTTTCCAATTGCTAGATCTATTTAAAGTCTAGGCACTTAGTGTGTGTGTGTGTGAGTGTATGAGTGTGTGTGTGTGTGAGAAGGAGAGAGAGAGAGACAAAGACAGAGACAGAGAGACAGAGAGAGGTAAAGAGGAAGAGAAGGAGAGAGAGGGAGGGAAAGAGAAAGAGAGGAGAGAGAGAGAGAACTTCAAATGGATTCAGACTAAATTAATCAAGTTGCTACAGAAAACTACCCATTATATCAGTTGACATTCCAAGTAACACTGCTGACCCTGACATTTAAAACAGCCTCTTCTATCTTATGATTCAAAAGAGATGGACCATTATTAATTCTCAACTAGAAAAAAAGTTACTCCCTGAAAGAGAGATATTTGCCTAAATCGTGCAAGAATAAATAGCACATCTTTTTAAAAAGATAGCAGGCTTCAGATGAAAACAAGTTAATTCATCTGACTAGTTTTTAAAAGACCATGTTCAAGAATGACTGATGACAAATGTCTACTTGTAAACACTACATCTTTGTTTTTTGCACTGTTGAAACAGTCCCAAGAACAGTTTTCCACACGTGAACCTGAGTGTCATTCCTAGCTCTCTCACTCGCTCTACACCGGCCTCCTCCAGCAACAACTGGATCACCCCTGGACCTGTAACTAAATCAATTATTTCCTATATGAAAGTAAAAGGTTAGATGCTGGAGCACAGATGGGAGAAACCGTCAAAGAAAGCTTGTGAACATGCAGATGAGGTGGATGTTTCGAGAGTTTCCAGTCTTCTGCCCTGCACAGTGTCTCCTTGCCTGCTCCCTCTCTGCAGACGGCTCTGGCACGCCACTCCTTGCTCACAGGGAGTCCTGGCCCCAGCATCAAATGCAGGTCCCAGGCTGTGCAGGGGGCTGCTGTTTCCGGTTTCTCACCGCTCCTGACTTCTCTTTGTATACTATTGGCATCTGCTGAGAAATGTCCACCAGGGCGCTGGCCACTGCGAGACCTTGGGAGAACCCACAGAGGGAACACATGTTAAGGAGCAGCTTGCTTTTATTAAAAAATAATTTTAAAAATTTCTTTTTACATTCACATGGTACAATAAATAAATAAAGTACATACATGGGAAAAATCTTACCTCTAACCTGTGTCTCCCTCCATATTCCCCCCTTCCATCAGAGTAACTTCTTTCATTAGTTTGTATATATTCTTTCAGGGTTTATTTGTACAAGTACAAATACATATTCTCCTCCTCCCCCATTTTTACACAAAAGGAGTACCTTACTTTTCAGCAGATCTACCAAGCAAAGTGCTCTGCCTCGTGGTGGGAGCATCTAAATAAGATTGCAGACATGCTTTAAGCATTAAGTTTCTCCTGTCTTTTTCTCCAAGAAAAAGCTGCAGTCTTTATGATGAAATTCAGATTCATTCCACATTGCCAGCTAGCACTAGTTATTTTGATATCTACACCATGATAAGGGTTAGGATAGACTCTGGGGCCAGACTTTGGAATAAGCAAGGTTCTTTAATTTCCCTGTGCCTCAGTTTCCTCTTTTGTAAATGGTGAACAGCACAGGGTTTGTATGAGAAGTCAATGAGTGAACTGATGTAAAGTCTTAGAATGGTACCTGGCTTATCACCCCACCACCTCCGCTACCATCTTTGCTTTGGGGACTGGTGGGTCCATTCTCCTTTTTGTATTGGTAATTGATTAACTTGATGTTCATTAGGGAAGGCACAGTCCTGGGGGAGCTGGATTCCTATGCATGGGAAGAGGCCAGACAGGCTCAGAGCCCTGCTGAGGCCCCCAGGAGCCATGTTAGAGGAGCTTCTTACTCCACCTCACTAAGTCTATAAAATGGGGGAGGGGGGTAGTAGCTTTTAAGTGCCAGGTTTAGTACCTGGCATGGAGTGGGGAATCCACACCAGTGACCACTGTTATAGCAAAGACAGAGCCAGGTGCTTCGGGAGTCCAGAGAAGGGCACCATTTAAAATGAGGGGTAGATCCTAGTCACAGCAATCAGACGAGAAAAGGAAAGAAAAGGCATCCAAATTGGAAGGGAAGAAGTCAAACTGTCACTATTTGCACATGCCATGATACTATATATAGAAAACCCTAAAGTCTCCACCAAAAAACTATTAGAACTAATGAATTCAGTAGTTGCAGGAGACAAGATTAATACACAGAAATCTGTTGCTTTTCTATACACTAATAATGAACTACCAGAAAGAGAAAGCAGGAAAATAATTCTGTTTAAAATCACATCAAAAAGCATAAAATACCTAGGAATAAACTTAACCAAAGAGGTAAAAGGGGCTTCCCTGTTGGTGCAGTGGTTAAGAATCTGCCTGCCAATGCAGGGGACACGGGTTCGAGCCCTGGTCTGGGAAGATCCCACATGCCGTGGAGCAACTAAGCCTGTGCGCCACAACTACCGAGCCTGTACTCTAGAGCCCGTGAGCCATAACTACTGAGCCCACGCGCCACAACTACTGAAGCCTGTGTGCCTAGAGCCCGTGCTCTGCAACAAGAGAAGACACTGCAATGAGAAGCCCATGAAGAGTAGCTCCCGCTCGCCGCAACTAGAGAAAGCCTGCGCGCAGCAACAAAGACCCAATGCGGCCAAAATAAATAAATAAAATAAATAAAAATTTAAAAAAAATTTAAAAAGAGGTGAAAGACTTATAATCTGATAACTACAAAACATTTATGAAGGAATTTGAAAATGATACAAAGAAATGGAAAGATATCCCGTGTTCTTGAATTGGAAGAACATTGTTAAAATGTCCATACTACCCAAAGCAATCTACAGAGTTAAGGCAATCCCTATCAAAATAACCATGACATTTCCCACAGAACTAGAACAAATAATACTAAAATTTATATGGAACCACAAAAGACCCTGAATCGCCAAAGCAATCTCGAGAAAAAAGAATGAAGCTGGAGATAGCACGCTCTGTGACTTCAGACTATACTAAAAAGCTACTACAGTAATCAAAACATCACGGTTTTCCCACAAATACAGACACATAGATCAGTGGAACAGAATAGAGAGACCCGAAATAAACTCATGCACTTATGGTCAATTAATCTATGACAAAGGAGGCAAGAATATACAACGGAGAAAAGTCTCTTCAATAAGTGGTTCTGGGAAAACTGGACAGCTACATGTAAAAGAATGAGATTAGAACATTTCCTCACACCATATACATAAAGACCTAAATCTAAGACTTGAAACCATAAAAATCCCAGAAGAGAACATAGGCAGAACACTCTTTGACATAAATCATAGCAAATAGTTTTTTGGATCTGTCTCTTAAGGCAAAAAAAAATAAAAGCAAAAATAAACAAATGTGACCTAACCAAACTTAAAAGTTTTTGTACAGCAAAGGAAACCCTGACAAAATGAAAAGACAACCTACTGAATGGGAGAAAATATCTGGAAATGATATGACCAATAAGGGGTTAATATAAAATATATAAATAGTTCATAAATTCAATATCAAAAAACCAAACAACCCGATTAAAAAATAGAAGACCTGAATAGACATTTTCCCAAAGAAGACATACAGGCACCATACAGATGGCCAACAGGCACATGAAAAGTTGCTCAACATCACTAATCATAAGGAAAATGCAAATCAAAACCACAAGGAGGTATCATCTCACACCTGTCAGAATGGCTATCATCAAAAAGATCACAAATAACAAGTGTCAGTGAGGATGTGGAGAAAGGGGAACCCTTGTATACTGTTGGTGGGAACGTAAATTGGTGAAGCCACTGTGGAAAACAGTATGGAGGTTCCTCAAAAAAATAAAAGTAGAACTACCATATAATCTAGCAATTCCACTCCTGAGTATACTTCCAAAGAAAACAGAAATACTGATTTGAAAAGATACATGCACCCACAACGTTCATAGCAACGTTCACAGCATCATTTATAATAGCCAAGATATAGAAGCAACCTAAGTGTCCATTAACAGATGAATGGATAATGAAGATGTTTTTTATACACACACACACACACACACACACACTGGAATACTACTCAATCATAAAAAATCATGACATTTGCAACAATATGAATGAACCTAAAGATTATTACGCTTAGTGAATAAGTCAGACAGAGAAAGATAAATACTCCATGTTATCACTTATATGTGGAATCTGAAAAAAGAGAACAAACGAATATATATAATGAAACAGACTCACAGATACAGAGAACAAAGTGTTGGTTACCAGTGGTGAGAAGGAAGGCAGGAGGGGCAGGACAGGGGTATGGGATTAAGAGATACAAACTACTATGTATAAAATAAATAAGCAACAAGGATATATTGTACAGCACAGGGAAATATAACCATCATTTATTTATTTATTTACTTATTTAAAGAATGATTTTAACTGCAGGCGAATGGCTTGGATGGGGGTGTGGGAGGGGGTTGGGGCTGTGATTTTAGAGGTCAAGGGTAGAAGAAGCAGACTACAGGGGAGAGACGGCAGCTAAGGTTAGATGAGAGACGTGGTAGAGTAAATGAAACAAAGTGGAAGAATGAGACTCCAGATGTAGGACCAGCAGAACTCGCCCGTGAATTATACATAGAGAGGTGAGGACTGCCTAGGATGACTCTTGAGTTTCTGGCTTGAGAAACTGGCTGAATAATGAATTCCTTTACTGAGATGGAGATCAAAGGACCAACTGGTTGGAAAGAAGGCAAGCTCCATTTTGGACATTTTAGGTTTGATAAGACCTTGAGGCATCCAAGTAGACATTTCAAGTAGGCAATTGAATAATTGGGTGTGAAGTTTGGCAAGGAGGACAAGAATTAGAGATATTAACCTGGGAAAGACAGTGATTACTTAATTTTTGGGAATAATAAGCTCACAGTGAAAAAGAAAAAAGCCCAGGGTTTAGCAGGAGGAACCTTAAGGTGTAGAGACTGGAAAGGAGACTAGCCATTATTTTGTAATAACTTTAAAGGTAGTACAATCTATTATAAATATTGAATCACTATGTTGTACACCTGAACCTAATATAATACTGTAAATCAACTATACTTCAATAAAAATGAATGAATGAATGAATGAATGAATGAAATGGGGGATAGAGAAGGGGTGGCAGGGATGGCCCCACCCTTCGGGTAGCTCTCAAGCAGTGAGCAGGTCTTCATCAGGAGTCCAGGGGGTTGGGGCACATCAGGCAAAGTCTGGAGGAGGAAAGGCCACAGTGTTGCAAGCCTGTCACCGCTCCCCTCCCACCCCCAGCCAGTACCTTGCCCTCAGGGAGCACCAGTCAATGTCTGCTGAGCTGGGCAGGAGACCAGGAGACACTGCTCCAGAGCGTCAGGTTAATGGGCATTCTGCCCTCAACATGGACAAGGCCAAGTTAGGGGCTGAACTCACAGGAATCCCTAGATGAGGGCAAATCAAGCCATTTGCTTATGAAATGAAGACAATAAATCCTGACCTGGCCATGCCTAATGTCCTCCCTCATAAGAACACCACGGACCCAGACCTTCCGAAAGCTGAGTTGGAGTGGAGGCCTGCAGAATCATCTCAACTGAAAGTTGTCTAAAACATTCATATTGTCTGAGGCATCCCTCCAAAGTACTCCATGATTAATCAAAATACTTCCAAAACTATATTCCATATTTCCTTCCTGTTCAACAGTAAAAGAATGTTTATCTAAATTATGATTCAAGTATTTGATGGAGTAGTGTAAAAGATGGGTAAAACACTATACAGTAAGTTGTAAAAATGTTTATGATAGTTACATGAAAAAAGAAGAATAAAAATTAGTTATACAATCATTGCAACTAAATTGCTGATAAGGGCTGGAAAGGAAACAGAATAGTGAAAATTGGTGGGTGTTGGATGGTAGAATTGTGAATAAATTTTCAAAAACTTCCTTTAGGATGTTATAATTGTTGTTTGTGCCTTATACTTAGAGTGAAAAAGAAAAAGAAATACAGTAGTGTTAGAAATACCAATTTGAGAACCACTAGCTTGAGGGAGCTAGCTGGAAGCCATGAGAGCAAGTAAGATACAGAGGAAGAGCATATGGAGTGAAGAGGGAGAAAGCCTACATTTAGAGGCAGAGCAAGGAAAAAGATAGTAAAGGAGCAACACAGACCCGGGGGACTGGAAACACTGGCGGCAAAGAAGGTTTGGCCGAAAGCACCAATACCACTGGCAGGCTGAAGAGGCTGGGGCAGTGAGGAGATCCAGATTTTTCCCAGGAAGGAATGGTGACCTCAGGAACGATGGGTTAGGAATACAGTGGCGATGGGATCATCTCTCCAAATCCTCACAACGACACGAGGCAGGCACTACAGGTATACCCCATTTTATTGTGCCTCACAGATACTGTGTTGTTGTTGTTGTTGTTGTTTTTTAACAAATTGAAGGTTTATGGCAACCCCGCATTGTCAGATAATAGTTAGCATTTTTAGCAATAAAGCATTTTTAAATTAAGGATGTACCTTGTCTTTTTAGACATAATGCTATTGCACCTTAACAGGCTACAGTATAATGTAGACATAACTTATATGCACTGGGAAACCAAAAAATTCATGTGACTCGCTTTATTGTGATATTTGCTTTATTGACGTTTTGTGGAACCGAACCTGCAATATCTCCGAGGTCTGCCTGAATGCAATATCGCTTTTATAACCAAGTTCTCTACGAAAGGGAAGGAGCCTTCACACATCTAAAACATAAACCTCATTTGTCAATGACCCTCATCTACTCACCCGATTGCCCAGGAGGAGGGATTCCACCGAGGCCTCGAGGGAGCCTCACAAACACAGAGAGGACAGCAGCTTTGTTGCCAAAACATGGCTCCAGGGCAATGGGCTTGGGAACAGTCTGGTGGAAAAAAACAAAGAATTACCTAAAGCAGTGTTTCTGAAGAAACACCTTCACAGCCTTTAGATGTGATTTTTAAAGATGCCCCTATAATTAGTTTCTATTGCTATGAAACAAATCACAAACTTCGGTGCTTAAAACAGCACCTATTTATTATCTCAATTCTGTAGGTCAGAAGTCCAGGCAAGAGCTCTGTAGGGCTCTCTGCTTAGGGATATAGGTCCTATTCATGTCTTCTATCAGTTCTGGAAAAATTCTCAGCTCTATCTCACAAAGGTCTCAAGGGTCTCAGCTCTTGTCTTCAGAAGGTGGAAGTCAAGTTATCAGCTGGGTTCCACTCTTACCAGGAGGCACGGGGAAGAACCTGCTTCAAAACTCATTCAAGTTGGCAGAATCCAGTTCCTTCCAGCTCTAGGTCTAAGGTCCCCACTTCCTTGCTAGCAATCAGCCAGGGGCCACTCTTCTCCTGGAGGCCACTCACATTTCCCCCTACCTGGTCCCTCCAGCTTGAAACCAGTGATGGTGCTCAAGTACTTCTCATGCTTCCTCTTCTGCCACCAGCCAGAGAAAGCTCTTCTTTTATCTTAATATCAACTACCCTCAGACTTTAATTACTTCTGCAAAATCTCTTCATAGCAGAACCTGGAGTAGTGTTTGATTGAATATCCATGAGACAGGAATCTTGGGAGCCACCTTTAGGATTTTGCCATCAATTTCTTCAAATTGGTTGAAGAAAATCATTTCCAGAACCACTGTGTCTACAGCACAGGGAAATGAATAGAAGAGTGAAATGGCAGAAGTGGGGAAACCAGTTATGAGGCAACTGCAAAAACCTAGGTGGGAGAGGATAATGGCCTAGATCAAGGTGACAGGTAACAGTGGTGGAGGTGGTGCACAGTGGTCAGGAAATATTTTTGAAGATAAAGTCAAAAAGATTTGCTGATGGACTGGCTATCCAATGAGGATGAGAGCAAGGACGAGTCAAGGACGATTCTGGCCTGAGCAACTAGGATGATGAGTTGGGGAAGTTATGCCAGAGGAGCAGGTGTGGGGAACAGTATCTAGAACTCAGTTTTGAACATGTTAAATTTGTTAAGATGCTTATTAAGACATCCAAGTGGGAACACTGAGCAAGCAATTTGATACATGAGTTGGATACTCACAGGAGAGGTTTGAGGGGAGAGGTTTAAACATCATGGTGTTTAAATCCATGATGGATAAGATCATTGCTATGGTCTGAATATTTGTGTACTCCCACAATTCATATGCTAAATTTTTTTTTTGGGCTGCGCTGGGTCTTCGTTGCTGTGCGTGGGCTTTCTCTAGTTGCGACGAGCCGGGGCTATTCTTCATTGTGGTGCGTGGGCTTCTCATTACGGTGGCTTCTCTTGTTGCGGAGAATGGGCTCTAGGCGCGCGGGCTTCAGTAGTTGCAGCACGTGGGCTCAGTAGTTGCAGCATGCAGGCCCGAGAGCAGGCAGGCTGCAGTAGTTGCGGTACGTGGGCTCCACAGTTGTGGTGCATGGGCTTAGCTGCTCCGCAGCATGTGGCATCTTCCCGGGCCAGGGATCGAACCCGTGTCCCCTGCACTGGCAGGTGGATTCTTAACCACTGAGCCACCAGGGAAGTCCCATATGTTAAATTATAATACCCAATGTGATAATATTTGGAAGTAGGGCCTTTGGGAGATATTAGGTCATGAGGGCACAGCCCTCATGAATGGCATTAGTGCCCTTAGAAAAGAGACCCTGAGAGCTCCCTCACCCCTCCTACCACGTAAAATTACAGCTAGAGGGAATTCCCTGGCAGTCCAGTGGTTAGGACTCTGCACTTTCACTGTCAAGGGCCCAGGTTCAATCCCTGATCGGGGAACTAAGAGCCCATGGTGCAAGCTGCATGGTGTGGCCAAAAAAAAAAAAAAGATTACAGCTAGAAGTCACTATCTATGAACCAGAAAGCAAGCCTTCCCCAGACACCTAATCTGCCAGCACCTTGATCTTGGATTTCCCAGCCTCCAGAACTGTGAGAAATTAATTTCCATTATTTATAAGCCACCCAGTCTCTGATACTTTTTATAGCAGCCTGAACAGACTAAGACAATCACCAATGGTGTAGGTGTAAAAGATGTGAGAAGAGGCGCAAAGACTGAGCCTGAGATGGCCACGAGTGTTAAAAGATGTTGGGAGATGAAGAGGGTTGAACGAAGAATACAGAGCACAGAACAGCCAGAAGGTGAGTGTGTGGTGTCCTGACAGGAAAGTCAAGACAGCATTTTAAGGAGCAGCCGGCTGTGCCGTATGCTGCTGACGTGTGACATGGGGTGTCACGCAGGCTTGTCTATTCTTCTCAATCCCACAAATTATCACTATTTTATCAGGGCAACGTTTGCTTAGATTTAGGCACATGTTTACCATCTGATTTATTCACTATTCCCTCTTATTCCACCCTCCTGGGGTAATTTCCCTCCTCTCTAGCACATCCTTTAGACATTTCTTTTATACACGTCTGTTGGTGGCAAGTGCTCGGTTTTTCCCGTAATCTGAGGATATCTTTATTTTATCCTTGTTCTTGGAAGGTAGTTACTGGGTACACTATCCTAGGTTGGCAGTTCTTCTCTTTCAATACTTTGAAGACATTCTTCTTCTCTCTCATAGCTCCTGAGAAGTCAGTCAGCTGTCACTCTGTCATTCCTTTGTAGGTGATGTTTTTTTTTCCCCAGTTATTTTTTAATGTGGTAAAATGCACATAACAAAATTTACTATCTTAACCATTTTTAGGTATACAGTTCAATGGTATTAAGTACATTTATATTGTTGTGCAACCATCACCACCATCCGTCTCCAGAACTCCTTCATCTTGGAAAACTGAAACTCTATACCCATTAAACGGCAACTCCCCATTCCTTCCTCTCCCAAGACCCTGGCAACTACCATTCTATTTTGTCTCTATGAACTTGACTACTCAAGGTACCTTATATAAGTGAAATCATACAGTGTTTGTCTTTTTGTGACTGGCTTTCACTTAGCATAATGTCTTCAAGGTTCACCTATGTTCATCTATGTACATACATACATTGGTCAGACTTTCTTTCCTTTTTAAGGCTGAGTAATATTCCATTGTATATATATACCACATTCTGTTTAACCCTTCATACCTCAATGGACACGTAGGTTGGTTCCAACTTCTAACTACTGTGAATAAAGCTGCCATGCACATGGTGTGCGAATATATCTTCAAGACCCTGCTTTCAATTCTTTTGGGTATATACCCAGAAATAGAATTGCTAGATCATATAATAATTCTATTTTTATTTTTTTGAGGAAGAGAAATACTGTTTTCCACAGCAGCTGCATCATTTTCATTCCCACTAACAGTACACAAGGGTTCCAACTTCTCCACGTTGTAGTGATCTTTTTTTGTTCTGGCTAATTTTAAGACATTCTCTTTGTCTTTGGAGTTGTACAGTTTCACTATGATAAACCCAACTGTAGTTTTCTTTCTCTCCTGCCTTCCCTCTGCTTTCATTCCTTACTCCTGCTTACAATATGTTTTGCTAGAATCTGTATAATCATGTCTTCATCAGTTTTGGAAAATTCTCAGCTCTTTGAATATTGCCTCTCATCCATTCATTTGTTCTGGGACTGTGATAATATATATGTTAAGTCTTCTCATTCTATCCTCCATATTCTCATTATCTGTCATATTTTCCGTCTCCTTGTCTCTCTGTTCTGCAGCCTGTGTAGTTTCTTCAGAGTCATCTTCCAGCTCAAAAGCTCTCTCCTTACTTGTGTCTGATGTGCTGTTTAACATGTAAACTGAATTATTTAAAAAATTTCAACTACTGTATTTTCCATTTCTAACAGTTCCATTTGGTTCTTTTTCAGGTGTGATTGGCCATTCTTGACTCTCATGGCTTCCTCATCTTTATGATTCTTTCGTTTCTTTAAACATTTCATACAGAGCTATATTATATTCATTAGATGTCAATTCTGTTGTTTCTGCTGACTCTTATTCATGGCTTTTCTCTTTTGTCCTTGGTGATCACGGGTTCCTTGGTCTTGATCTATGGGAGTCCTACATGGCTGAATTGGGTATGTTTTCCCTCAGACAGGCTCTACATCTACTTCAGCTGTGAGATGTGGTGTGTTACCAGTCTAGAACCACTTTAGACCACGCATGGCTCTGGTTTTGGTTCATGGTTTGTTCTTTTTTGGAGGAGGGAAAGGAGAGCGGTCCCTGGAAATCTCACATACTTCCTGTAAGCTCAGTAATGCTTTAATAAGTATGTTAGGACATATAGGTGATATATATATATATATATATATATATATATATATATATATATATATATATATATATATATAAATATAATATATATATACACATACATACACATATGTATATATATGTGTGTATACATATCTCCATGAACATATAGCTGTTTCCCAAGAGTATCTGAAATATTTCATCATTTTGTTAAAAGAGAAAGTCTTATCATTTTCTTCATCATGGTGGGGGGGGTCAGAATTATTTATTTTGACTACAGAATTCGTAGTCAATCATGATTTTTCCCCTTTTAAAAAATCCCCCAAAATACTTACAAGGAACAATGGTTCAATTTAGCTATTTTCAAGTTTTTAAGTATTACGCCACAGAAAACTTACAAGAATATCAGACAAGTTATTTACATTTTAAAATTCCCTGAATATGAGACTGCTTAACAACATGAATCAAAGATTAGAAAATGAAAGCAAAAGAATACCTGACACTTTCAGTGTGTGGACTTATTGTTAAGAAGAAAGAGAGAGGATAACATAAGAGGCAACAGAATGAGGCTCTTGCTCTCTCTGGTTCCCCAGACTTAGAAGCATGAGTTTTGATAAGTTAAGTTACAGGGACTTTTGAAATACAATCTCACCTTTATACTCCCCCCAATAAGATCAGGAGGCTCTTCATCTGTTTCCAAGGCAACATTTACAGAGGCAAAGGGACGACTGGCCATCTGCTGCATCTCTCGAAGAAGTTGCTGATAAGTAATATAGCAATCATTAATGCAAAGAGTACTGAGGGGATTTTATTAGAGAATACTACATATTAAAAATACCTCATCCTCCCTGATTCAAACAAATCAAGTCCAAAACGATATTTTTGAGACAGCTGGGGAAAAGTGGACATGGACCAGGTATTAACATTTTAATTTTGTTGGCTGTGATGACAGTATTGTTATATTAAAGAAAAAGTCCTTATCTGTTAGAGATACATACTAATGTACTGATGGATATAATGCTATGATGCCTGCTTGTTAAACACATAAAATAAATTATCCTATCTCCTCATATTTTTATTACTAGATTAAAGCCAGGCTTTCTTTTTTCCTGCTGAAACTTGAACCAAGTATTTACACAGCAACAAAAACTATCCTTTGTTACACAGTAGATAGGAACTGAAAGAGCTCTTTATTCAGAGAGGTGGTATAAGCTAAACACAAAAAACCATGAAGTTTTGCAGAGCAGAGGGACAACTAGGGGCTCTGGATTTAGGGAGGCTTGGATATGAATACCTGCTTCAACACTCTCCAGCTGTGTGACTTTAAAAAAGGTGTTTAAAGTCTCTGGGCTTCAGTTCCCTCCTCTCTGAAATGGGTTTTTAATCCCATAAAGGTATCAGTAGGATTAAATGAGATGCTTTAACTAGCACAGTGCCTAGCACATGGCGTGTGGTCAATCATATATCATTAGGGATATCAGAAATCTGTGCATGTCACTGAAGCTCTGAGGTCATGCTGTGGAAGACAATGAGGCCCTACTTCAACCACTCCCTTGGAACTATTGTGGGAGACAGAATCTTGGGCTAGATAGACCATGGCTCTGTTTTAGAAGGGCATTTTTATATTAAACATTGTGTTAACATGTCAATAATCACATTCCTACATCTCACAAAGCTATTGGTCCATTTACTCAACAAATACATATAACAACAACCCTCCTCTGGGTTCTCTGCTATTCTAAGTGTGGAGTCACAGTGAGACAGAGTGCCTACCTGCCTCCAGTTCCCAGCCTAGTTCCTTTATGACAAGTGCAGGAGATAACGTGAGTAAAGGCACTTAAAACAGGGCCTGGTATGTAGCAACGACTTAAGCAGTATTAGCTGCTATTATTTTTGTTGTTATAAAAAATATCAAATCACTTTTCTACAGTTCTGAGAGGGCTAAATCATGAATGATATTTTAGAAAAGATAAAATATATTTTGAATGGTCAGGTTCACAGTAACAGAGAAATTTTAAGTCACAAAGGTAAAAGCTTAGTTTATTGGTTGATCAACTGTGTAATAAGCATACTTTTTTGGGGGAAAACCTCTTCTCTACCAGGTGTTCATCTTATTTTCTTTCATGTACACTGCAAATATTTTCCAGTTGGTTGTTTGTCTTCTATGTTATTCATTTGTTTATTTTTTATATACTTAAGTAGTAATTTTTTTTTTTTTTAAATGATCCGGGCATTTTTTTTTTTTAATTTTATTTATTTATTTATTTATGGCTGCGTTGTGTCTTCGTTTCTGTGTGAGGGCTTTCTCTAGTTGTGGCAAGTGGGGACCACTCTTCATCGCGGTGCGCTGGCCTCTCACTATTGCGGCCTCTCTTGTTGCAGAGCACAGGCTCCAGATGCGCAGGCTCAGTAATTGTGGCTCACGGGCCCAGCTGCTCTGCGGCATGTAGGATCTTCCCAGACCAGGGCTCGAACCCGTGTCCCCTGCATTGGCAGGCAGATTCTCAACCACTGCGCCACCAGGGAAGCCCTTAAGTAGTAATTTTATGCAGGTAAATCTATATGATGTTTTAATCATCTTATATGAAAATAATAATTTTGTTCCCTTTCCAAAAGTAACAAAACTTCTTATTTCTCTTTCTCTTAGTTCAGAGTCTAGAATACCCAGAACAAAAGTAAGTGACTATGGGGACTACATTGTGATTAGAAACATGGTCTGTGAAAACAGAAGTTCTAAGTTTAAAGCCCAGTTTGGTGTCTTTATTGTAACTGTGTGGTGATGGGTAAGTTACTTTGCTTCTCTGAGCCTCAGTTCCTCTATTTGTGAAACAGGACTAGTGTCACTAACTATTTTATAGGGTTGTTGTGAGGATTAAATTAGCTAATCTATATAAAACCTCTTACAACAGTGCTTGCAATTTAGAAATGCTCAAATGTCAGTTCTTAATATGACTAACTTGTCTGGACTTTATTGGGTACCTCTATATTTTTTCATCATGGGTGATGTTGGTTATTTGGTTATTCTTCAAAGTGTTGAGGAGGTATTATTTTTGAGTTTACTAAGAGTTTTGTTTTTAAACTAGGAATGAGTGTTAATATCAATAAATGACTAAATGATTACTTGGCCACTACCGAAAATTTAGGTTTTATTTTTTTACCCACTGATATAACATATCCTAGTAGGTTTTCTGGTATGAAATGATCCCTTTTCTACACTGGTAAACTAGACTGCTGCACGTACAGTCATTATACAACTGGTCTTTACTTTTTGGTGCTACCTTTCTCAGGTTTTGGTTTCAAGGTTTCTAAGCATAAAATGTAGCAGGATTCTTTTAAGCTTCCCATCTTTTCCTTTACCCTGGAACCATTTATATATTTTGGAAATAATTAATTCTCATAAGCATCCAAGAAGGAATAGACTATTACTATCTCCATAAGCTCATCTCAAATTGAAACTCCTTGGGTCTAATACCCTTTGTGGAGAGAGTAATATTTTGACAAGTTTTTGATTCCTTCCTTGGTACTAGTTTATATGGCTTCTCACTTTTTTATTACACATTTGGATAACATATTTTTTCAGAATACTGTGCTATTTGTTGAGATTTTAAAATATCTTAGTAATAGAGCTATTAAAAAGAAAAATAACCTCTGAATATGTTATCCACTGAATTTTTAAAATCATAATAAAGAGGATGTAACACTACCTCTATGATAACATCACCTTTACATGGGTCAGAAAAGGTGTCACGGCCCCCAGGAAGAGGCTCATATCCTGAAGCCTATCTTAACCCCATTACAGACACTAATGTTCTATGAACAGTGCTGCACGTTTGTGAATTTTGATTTTAGATATTTCTGTTCTCTTCTAAATCTTGTCTATAGATCAAGTTTTATATAGAAAACCAAAGAGCACAAAGTCTAGATCTTAGTGCACTTCTATTTAGCAACAACGCAATAGACATGATGACTAAAAGGCAGAGTAAATACACAAGTGAAAGTTGCAATAAACAGTTTTTGTGTTGTAATTTTTCATCAAGTTTATTTATTTGATTTGCCAATTATAAATATTTGCTGGACTTATTAATATTACTTTTGGAATGGAGCTCTGGAAATAAATCAACTCTCATTAGTAAATAAAACTCAAGCAAATACTTAATTAGACACACATTTATCTTTCCTTGAAAAATGAGAAATTTTTGAGATTTTACTCTCATCCTCATGAAAGGCTCCTGTAAAGGCTGTGCTACTAAGCCTTCAGATCTCCAGCCTGAGTTAAGGAACCAGCTTCTGGCAGGAAGGATAAAGTTGACACCTGTAAGTCAATATGATTCTTAGTTTCCTTTTAGAAAGTTAAAACCATATGGTACAGAATGAACTATAGCTTATATAGCACTGATTGAAGTCTACTGACCATACATTACTCTCTCTATAGATATGTCCATCAATTATCACTAAATAGCAAAAATGACTTGCTTAAGGGAAATACAAAGGAAAAAGCTCTTACAGGGATTCATTAATCTTTAACCACTGAGGCTTACCTCTCTACGTCTGGAAGCCCAACAACTTTGTTTGATCTTCCAAACCACAGCAGCCACCAGGAGCAAAGAGAGGAAACAACTGTGAGAAAGAAAAGTACTGAGTTATTATCCCAACCCCCAGAATCAGCACACTGTCATCCACACCCCATGTCAGGCAGGGAAACAATCCCCCAAATACCAACTCCAAGCTCCTTTCTGATGAGTCATCACAACCATGTCCTGGTTCATAGGAAACAAAGTATGAGAAGACTTTGATAAGCTGGGCTTCCCGACCCAACCACTAGACAATACTGTCTCCACAAGGTACTCTGAGAGGACAGCCTTGATTTCCTGCCGGCCTTTATCAGAATGGTCCATCATGGCTTATCCCAAATAATAAAAACAATCCTATGATAATTATGACAAGTAACAAGCATGCTATTTAATCAAATTAGCAAAAATCTACTGGTAAAGCCTAAAAAAATGAGAAAAGTTAACTATCAAAGTAACAACCAGCTTTTCATAAGGAACAATAAATTTATATGTAGTAATATATACTCAAAGTAAATACCTATTTTTTAAATAAAATAAAACAACTAAATTCAAGCCAAAAACTTTCTTAAAAGTATTAGGAGAGACGAAGTCCCAGTGGTCTTATAACTGCAAATGATTTCAATGTTCTCTCAACAGTCAATGCCTCTTAAACCAGGCACCGAATGGTTTGAAAAGCTACTGTGACAGCAAAGAGAATGACTGACTTCTGATTAAAAGGACTAATGAGCCTAACAAATAAACATCTTAGTAACCGCTAAATAATTTTAAAACTGGCATTTTCACTCATTAACTTGTAAAAGGGGCTTGTTACAGAGTACTGTTCCAGAGTGTTACAAGCAGACACAAGGCTCTCTGCCCCTGTAGTTGGGTACTCTCTTGCTGAGCTCTGTGTTTGCAGGATGGGGTTGGCTTTACGAGAGGCAGCTTCAATGCACAGATTGCTGAAGACAGGCCTCCACAGCTGGCTGGTGACAGGCCCTCTAAGGTGCTAGGAGGACTGAGCTTCTGCCCTTTCAGAAATAGAAATTAAGCCTCCCTCAGCCCATTACTTCCCTAAGAGGCACAGAGTGCAGACCTCTCCAGTGGGTCCCCTGACAGAAGAGAAGCTCCCCAGGTTCTCAGTGGAGAGTCTTCAGTTCCTATCTTGCTGGGCCTCCCGTCTGTCCTGACACTGATGATCCTTCCTCCTTTCTGACAGTTTCCATTTTTCTTTTTATCAGTACTTTATTGAGGCAGGTCCTGTTCTAGGCTCATGGAATACATCAATGAACAGAACAAAAGACCACTTTTCCCATGGAGTTTACATTTCAGCAGATGGAGGCAAACAGTAAACAAAATAAGTGAGCAAATTATAGAGCATGTCAGAAGGGAGTAAATACTACACAGATAAAAAGATGATAAGGGTAAAGAGGTTCAGGAGTGACAGTGGCACTCTAAAGCAGAATGGTCAGAGTGGGTGGGCCTTAATTCTTGAGAAGGTGACATCTGAGCTAAGACATAGAGGATGTGTGGGAGGAGGCTTGTGAAGGTCTGCAGAAACGCGCCTGGGCAACCAGGGTCAGCCAGTGCAAAGCCTGAGACAAGGATGTGCCTGGGATTTCTTGAGGAACCTCAGGAGGCCAGTGTGGCTGGAGTGGGGGGTGGGGGGAGTTAGGCCAGGGATAAAAACATAGAGGTAAGAAGAGGGCAGATCACGAGGGCCCTACAGGCATTATAATGGTGTTGGATTTTACTGAGTGAGATGAGCCAGTGCAGGTTTTTGAGCAGAGAAGTGTCATGATTTAATTTATGCTGAGGAGACCATTAAGGTAGCAATGCAGAAATAGAAAGAACAGGAGTCTAGGTGAGAAATGAGGGCGGCTCAAACCAGGATGGTGGTAGCAGGGGTGTGAAAAGCACTTTGGAATCTGGACATGACTTGAAGGTCAAGGCAATAGGATTTCCTGATGGGCTGGATGTAGGGTATAAAAGAGAGAAGTCAGGGTCTGAGGAACTTGCCATCAAACCTGGACAGGGAAGGCTCTGGGGGGAGCAGGTGCGAGACAGCAGAGAGTTTAGTTTTAGACATGTTGAGTTCTGAGACATCTACCTGAAAGCTATGGGGAGATGTCGTGAGCAGATACATAAGCTGGGGGCTGGTTGCCAGGTCTGGGCTGGAGACAGCATTTGAGAGTCATCAGCATATACATGGTATTTGAAGTAATGAATCTGGATGAGGTCATCAAGGGGATGAATACAAATAGAGAAGAGTATCTTAGGGGCACCCCAACACTGAGAAGTGGGGAGAATAGGAAGAAGCAGTAAGGGAGTCTGAGAAGAGTAACCTTCTTAGTCTTTCATGGTTTCTATGCATAATCCTGCTTCCCCCCCACCCCCCCATCAGCTTGCTTTCTGGTACTTTTATTCCAATAGATAAACACATGGTGGCAGCAAATCCACATGGAAGAACATGAAACAGATGAGTTGGTCAGGATGCTGCTGATGCAGCTGAATACAGGGCTGGCCTCAGAGGCAAGGAGTCTGGTGTCACTCAGAGGCCTCTCTTGGACTACCCTCAACACAGAACTGTGAAACAGTGCAGCTCAGAAGGTCTGTGCCCCTTATCCCTGAGGGGCTTCTGTCTTCAATGCAGACCTGTTAGAAACACCAACAACCCAGTTCCTTCCACCTGTTCCAGTTTTTCTGAGAGACACAAACAGCATACTGACACAAAATGATAACACAACAATGAAGAATTTACTAGTTATTTCAAAAAAGGTGGCACTTGCTGATACCCCTCCCTTCTTTTTTTTCCTACCACTAATCTGGGTACAGGTGGGGCTGTGACTCAGTGTTCATCTTACTGCAGTTCCTCTTATCAATTGTTTTCTATA
The DNA here is from genome assembly GCF_028564815.1 of Eubalaena glacialis. Classification (NCBI taxonomy): domain Eukaryota; kingdom Metazoa; phylum Chordata; class Mammalia; order Artiodactyla; family Balaenidae; genus Eubalaena; species Eubalaena glacialis. The sequence goes on along the minus strand of NC_083728.1, from coordinate 31,324,226 downwards.
GTTTTAAATACAAATGTACTTTTTAAAAAAATCATGGAAATTTTCAAACATACACAAAAGAAGAGAGACTGATCCAGTGAATCTCTATATGTTCATTACTCAGCCTTGCAATTATTAACATTTTCCTATGGCATTCAAAGATCATTCTTAAAGAAGTGTATTTCTCTCTTTCAACACAGGGACACTGGCCCCAGGCTAAGGGTCTTTCACTTCTTTTCAGCTCTGTACCTAGGAAAAAACAAGAATCCTTTGTCCTTTTTTGTCCTAAACCTGTCCCTGCTTATCAGAGGCTTACACTTTCCTGAGACTATGCTCAGAAATCCATGTCTTGACTCTAGGTCTTTCTTTCCATCTTTTGTATCAGTATATATCTTTGAAAACTCACAATATTTTCTGAGAGCTCTGTGTTTGGGGATGTTTTTCACCAGCTTAACTGTAATTGTGTAAGTAGAATGATACTTTTGAGAGTGTACTGAACTTTCCTTTTCCTGTCCTTACAAGTCTAGCCTTTCTAAAACTACATATTCGGGACTGCCCTGGTGGCCCCGTGGTTAAGAATCCGCCTTCCAATGCGGGGGACGTGGGTCCAATCCCTGGTCGGGGAACCACATGTCGCGAGGCAACTAAGCCCACGCACTGCAACAACTGAGCCCACGCCACAACTAGAGAGCCTGCACACCGCAACTAAGAGCCGTCTAAGCCAAAAATAAAAATAAATAAATAAATAAATAAAATAAAAACAAAAAAACTACATATTCATTTCTTGGCCTGGCCTTGACCTCCCAACCAATCTAAACACAGAGACACTGCTGCTTCTTCCCAAGTTCCTGTGATGTGCACTTCACCATTCTGGTTTGAATTAGATCCAGAGTGGTAGGACCCCATATCACTTCCACCTTCTGGAAAATGAAATGATCAACAAGACATGGATGTGTCAAAATGTCTGCTGTCAATCTGGCAAGGACCTTAGCAGAAGTTCAGATAATTAAAAGTTTTACAAAAACATACCTTGCCAATATCAGAAATTCCTATTACAGTCCCTCCTATTGGTCAGTGCCTCTATTGGACATCCCCTGCTTCTCCTTTTTATTCTCACCCAAATGCTATCCTCTAAGGCACCTCTAACTCCAGTCACACAGATTTTCACAGTGTTAGTCTGTCTCTCCCTCTTCTACTAATAATCATTATCCTGACCACACTACCACATCACTTCCAGATACAAAGCTCTTTCACATGCATCACCTCATTTGATTTTCAGAGAAAGCAAGCAAATGGGTCTTATTATTTCCCTCTTTATATACACAAGGCTCCTACTGGAGTCTGGGAGAGCATCTCATTAAGACACAAAGAGGGCTTAATGGATTTATCAGGATCTAGAGTTTACTATTCACTGGGCCCAAGGATTTATCAGGATCTAGAGTTTACTCTTCACTGTGCCCAAGTCTGGGAGTCCTTTTCTAACTTATCTCACACTGATATTTTCTCATTTGAATCACTGAGCTACCCCCTTCTACCCCCACCTCAACTCTAATTCTCTCTTCTGTATTCTACGAGCTATTCTTCAGAGTGCTTAGGATTATCTGTATACCTTTCCTTCTCTCCTTATGTTTCATGTATATCCTTTTGGACCTGGTTAACTTGCTCTGGGAAAATATTTTCTTCCTCATGCTCATGAAAAGGACTCCATTCTCAGCTAAAAGCTCATCATTTCTACTTCCTAAACAAAATCCAGAAAAACCAAAGTTCTGCATTCTTTTTTTTCTTTTAATATTTAGCAAAAGTCCTTTATTTTATTGTCTTTGAACTCAATGGAAGCTTAATGGAAATTACATTAAGTTTAATTTTTTAAAGTTAATTTTTATTGGAGTATAGTTGCTTTACAATGTTGTGTTAGCTTCTACTGTACAGCAAAGTGAATCAGCTATGCGTATACATATATCCCCTCTTTTTTGTATTTCCTTCCCATTTAGGTCACCACAGAGCACTGAGTAGAGTTCCCTGAGCTATACAGTAGGTTCTCATTAGATACCAAAGTTCTGCATTCTTTTCCAAAGGTTCCCACATTCAAAAAAAGGGAGAAGTGATGAGAACACCATCTGTCCTTGTTTTCTACACAAGACTCTGTGGTCCCTGATCGATTCTGATGGTGTCATTCAGTCTTCCACCAATCAGCTGAGGTGACTAATCCTCACTGGGTTGGTACTTGGCAGCTGAGTCACCTCACTCTGTACACATGGTCCAAGAACATAACATACCTGCTAATTGGAGCTACCGAGTTAGCACACGACCTCTGCATTCCTATCAGCAGCACCACGAGCTTTTTTCCCCTCAGAGAGGTTGGTGTCTATGGTCCCTCACGGCTCTGCACTTCTCCTGAAGGTCTGCTTTACTTTCCACATATATTGGAGCATGACTCTGTGCTAGATGCTGAAAGTGTGTGTGTATACAGGGGTAAACAAAAGAGACACTGTATCTGCTCTCCTGAAGCTTAGAGTCTAACTGTGGACACATAGTACGCAAGTACAGAACTGTGATAAGTACCGTGATGAAAAATAATACAGTTCCATGGGAGGGTAGAACAAAGGGAGAGAATTTAGTTTGGGGGTTCATTGATGGAATCTTGGAGGAAGTGACACTGTGCCGAAATTTGAAGGATGAGTGTGGTATAGTAAGAAATATACATATGGTCTTTGTCCCGAATTCCTGGCACAGGGCTCCTAAAACCCTTGAAATCTCCTATGTGATAGGAGCATCCTCTCCCCTCTTTTTTACACAAATGTTCATAATGGCTTTATTTGTAACAGTCAAAAACTGGAAACAACCCAAATGTCTATCAGGAGGTGAGCAGATAAACAAATTGTGGTTTATCTTTACAGAGAATATTACTCAGCCTTAAAAAGGAAGAAACTATCTTTTAATTTTGATTTAAAAAATCTTTAAAATGTATCTTTACCAGTTTTCTACACAAAGTAATTTATATAATACAGAAGGGTATAAAAAAATGACAGTGGCTTTGAGTCTGAATTAACTATTTTTTATAACACGTTTATGGAGATGTAATTCAGGAGTGTCTTTTCTCCCCTCATGGGAGGGAAGGACCTAAATAGCTTCTGGACGGGGCTGGCCACCAGAAAAACTAATCATGTGATTAAAGGGTTAGACCATTCAGCCCCCCAGCGCGCCTCCCCTCCACAGGAGGGTAGAGGGACTGGAGATTGAGTTCAATCACCAATGACCAGTGATTTCACCAATCATGCCTACTCAATGAAACCTTGAAAAAATGTGGAATGACAAGGTTTGGGGGGCTTTCAGGGTTGGTGAACACATCAAAGTGCTGGGAGCGTGTCATGCCCAGAAAGAGCATGGAAGCTCTGTGCTCTCCCTCTTGCCCTCATACCTTGCCCAATGCATCTCTGGGTTGTTGAACAACCACTGGGTTGTTCCTGAGTTGTATTCTTTATAATAAACCTGCAATTTTAAATATAGTGTTTTCCTGAGTTCTGTGAGGCAACAGCAAACTGTTGAATCTGAGAGGGGTCACAGGAACAACCCAAACTTGTATTTGGCCAGGCAGAAGTATGGGTAGCCTTGGGACCCATTTGTGGTTGACGTCTGAAGTAGGAGCAGTCTTGTTGGACTGAGCCCTTAACCTGTGGGGTGTGCACTGATTCCACGTGGTTAGTGTCAGAACTGAATTGTAGGACAGTCAGTTGATGTCAGAGAATTGGTTTTTGTTTGGAAAAACAAAGCAATGGGTAAAAGTATACAGGTGAAGGGTAAGGAGAAGAGCGTTCCAGAAAGAAGGAAAAGTATGTGCAAATGCCATGAGGTGGGAAGGAGCTTGGTGCTTTCTAAGAAACAGAAGGAGGCTCATGTAATGGGAATGCAGAAGAGAGTAGCGTAAGGTGAAGGTGGCGAGGTGAACAGAGGCCAGTTCATGCAGGACCCTGGCTTTTATTTTAGATACAATGCAGAGCCACTAGATATGAGATAAGTGGTTAGATACAAACTAATTCATGATTTTAAAGGTCTCCTCTGGACTTTTTGTGGGTTGTAAAGGAGCCAAAATCAACTGAAATAGTCCTGGCGAGATTGTGATGGTTAGGGCTAGGGTGGGGAGTAGAGGTAGGGCAGGTTGATAACTGTAACTGCTGGGATGTGGTGACGGAATGCCTGTTGGGTGTGAAAGGGAAAGAAGTGACTTGGAACCAGCAGCATGATTTGCCAATTAGTGATGTGGGGAAGACTGGTGAGGAAGGATCAGAAAGTTCATTTCTGGGCATGTTATGCTGCAGATGGGGATGGCAGACTTCAATCAGAGAACACAGAGTAAGGAGATGGCCAGGGTCAAGCTCTGGAAGAATAGCAACAATGAGAAGTTGAATAGAAAATACAGTTCAGCAAGGAAGGCCAAGAAAGAGCAGCTTCAGGGCAGTATGGACTCACAAAAGGCAAGAAGAGTCTCACTGATGGGGTGATCAGTTGACTGATACTGTTGCAAAGCCAAAATGATAAGAACTAAAGACTAACTTTTGGATTTAGCAATAGAGATGTGCTAGCTTCCCTCAACAAAAAATAATTAGATGGGGTGTTGGGATGGAAGCCAGATTAGAGACAGCTAAAAAGTAAAAAAGGGGCTCCATTTTTAGGGTAGTAAAAATACTCTGATATTATGACAATGGATATGACATTATACATTTGTCCAAACCCCACAGATGTACAACACCAAGTGCGAACCCTAAGGTAAACTATGAACTTTGGATGATTATGATGTATCAGTGCAGGTTCATCTTTAGTAAAAAATGTATAATTCTGGCAAGTGATGTTGATAATGGGGGAGGCTATGCATGTGTGGAGGCAGGGGGTATATGGGAAATCTCTGTACCTTCCTCTCAATTCTGCTGTAAACCTAAAATTGCTTTAAACAAATAAAGTCTCTAAAAATTAAAAGAAAGGAAGGAAGAAAGGAGGGAAGGAGGGAAGGAGGGAGGGGGAGAGAGAGAGAGAAAGAGAGTGAGTGTATGAGAGAGGGAAAGGAAAGGGGGGCGGAGAGAGAGAAGGAAGGAAGGGAGGGAGGGAGGGACGGAGGGACGGAGGGACAGAGGGAGGAAGGGAGGAAGGGAGGAAGGAATGAAGAAGTCAGTCAGTCAGTCAGTCAGTCTAGAGTATATGGATACAAGGAGGGAGGGGGTTCTGGAGAACTGCCAGAGTGCTGGGGGGGAGCTGCATTCAGAGTGGCCACACCAGATGGCTTCTTCCCTCCTCCCTGCTTGTGCTGAGCAATGGAAGAGAGCAACTAAGGCAGTGAGCTCTGGTCCTGGGGCCAGAGAGGCCAGGCAGGATGGATACTCTCTCATACAGAAGACAAACTAACAATATACCTAACCCAGCAGCACACTCTGCCTCCATACTCCATACTCACTGGAGGCTGTGACAGACAGAAATGGAAACCATACACAGGTAAACACAGAATCTTCAACATAACCAAAAATCAGACATTTTGAGGAAAACCAGCATTGTGAAAGAGAGGTACCAAACAACAACAACAACAAACAGCATCTGAGGAGACAATTATTAATAGCATAAAATAAGACTTCAAAATAAAATAATAACATTCATTAATCTCACAAAGGAATATGAAAGTAAACTGCATTCATAAAATTGAAAAAGGCTACAAGGAACATGTATTAGAAATAAAATGCAAATGCTAAAATAAAAAAACCTAATCAGATGACTCAACAAAAGAAATGGACCCAACACTAGACTAAATTAATGAGCTGAGGAGCTCATCTAGAATGTAGTGCAAAGGAAAATGAAAAAGAAATGAGAGTTCAGTTAAGAAATATGGAGGACAGATCCAAAGCTGTACTCATTCATCTACTAGAGAAGTCCAGAATGCAAGCAAATAGAATTAAAGATGAGGAAACAAAGAAATAGAAGACAATGTTGCAAAACTCAAGACTCCAGTCTTCAGACTTTATAAAAGGTCCTCCCCAAGTATCAAATTCTTTCTCAGATCTTTTCTGAGAGAATGACTCTAGGATATAGTTCTGCATAACAACAACATCCAACAAAGGACAAGACATGGGACACATTCAATGGTGCAAGAAAAAACCAGTAGAACTTAAAAAAACTGTTCCTATATTATGTAAAATAATTACAGTCTAGAATTTAAATTCCAGATAACCTCTACCCAGGTGGTGGTCACTGGCTGGTGGTGAGGGAATAATTACAGGGCTCTCTCAGAGCCCTAAAGCCACCTGCTCTTGCAAGAATGGGAATCAAGAAGCTGTCAGCTGAAGCCATGCTCACATCCTCTCAGTAGTTAATGATCTTCTTTTCCATCTGACCTCCTATGCTTTAGCTTGCATATGGATGGATGTAATACTGCCCCAGCCCCTGAATCCACACAACTTTCAGCTAACTCAGGGGTTTTTAATGCCAGCTGAACATAAGAATCACTGGAGAGCCTTTAAAATACCATGATGATCAGGTCCCATACCAGACCAATTAAATCAGCATCTCTGGGGGCAGGGCCCAGGCTGCTGCTTCTTTTTTAAGCTTCTCAGGTGAATTCTAAAGTATAGTTAGTGCTGAGAGTCATACGAGAACTGTTTCAGGCTCTCAGAACCCAATTTAAAACTTGTAGGAGAGGCCTCTAATTAGCCCTGTTCATCTTCGCATGTCAAATTACAGGTTCATTTGTATATAGGCTGCCCTTAAGTGCTAGACTGTTAAATAACTGCATTAAAGCGTGATTACGTGGTATAATAAAAACATGGGTAGGGTGGAGTCCAAGAAGACGTGGACTATGGGGTGAATGTGCCAGAAGAAGACTTCATAGAGCAGACAGGCTGGGTTCTGAAAGAGTAAGAATATGACAGGTCAGTGGGATCAGCTAAGTACCCCTGAGGCAAATGCAGAGGAGAACTATTTAAGTGAGTCACCCTCCCAAGTCCCGCTGCTCACATGGCCAAAAAGGAAGGGGATGACAACTATCTTGGAGGGACTTATAATTTGGTGGAAGTCACAGTGCAAAGATTCAAGAAATATTGAATTTGCAAGAATATAGGAGGATTCATTGGTTCCACTCTGGAGGAACTGTGGAAGATGGTTGGTGTCAGTGAGTGAGCACAATAAAAAAATGTTGGGAGGGGTGGGAAAAGATTTTGAGATTTTAATTTTTCTGTGGTTAACATTAGACAGGGCAATTTCCTTTTGAAATCTATATTTCTGTGGAAAGAAGATACCTCCTTGTGAATGGGAGAAAGTGTAATCACATTTCCAGCATTCCATATTGCTGGCATTGCATCATTTAGGACAGAGCTCCAATGAGCTAAGATGGGCATACTCCGAAAAATAAAACAGAGAGTGAATTCCTGGCCTAGTGGATGGTGTGGCTTTGGAGTTGAGGTAATTAATACCCTGCTTTCATTCATTGACAAGTTTCTGAAGCCTATCTATATGGAAATATAGTAAAGCTATAATTCAAATAGATTCAAGATAGATAAAGGAACACCTAAAAATAAAAAAAAAATAACAATAGATAAAATGCTCATGAAGAAAATAAAGGAAAAAACTGACACATCTGCTTGGTGAAAAATACCACAAATGGGGTTAAAAGATGGTCCTAAACTTCATTAAGAAAAAGGTGAACATCCCAATAGAAATATGAGCAAAGGATACAAACAGATAATTCAAAACAAGAACTATAAGGTATAAGAGATTAGTAAATATCATTTATAAACAAATACAAATTAAAACAAGGTACCAATGACACCTCCCTGATTGGCAAAATTAAAAATAATGAAAAATAGTTAATGGTAGTAAGAAAAATAGGCAGAAATAGTAAGAGAAATTACATTCCTGCTGTAGAAGTGTAAATTCATGCAACTGTTCTGAGGGGCTATTTGGTAGTGTTTTTGCATTTTGATATAGCAATTTTAGGACAAAAATTATCCCAGAGGTATCACAGAAAAATGCAAAGACATTGGCAATACAAATTAAGGACGATCTGGGCTTCCCTGGTGGCACAGTGGTTAAGAATCCGCCTGCCAATGCAGGAGACACGAGTTCGAGCCCTGGTCCGGGAAGATTCCACATGCCTTAAATCTGTGGTTTTTTCGATATTGAGCTGCACGAGCTGTTTGTATATTGTGGAGATTAATCCTTTGTCAGTTGCTTCGCTTGCAAATATTTTCTCCCATTCTGAGGGTTGTCTTTTAGTCTTGTTTATGGTTTCCTTTGCTGTGCAAAAGCTTTTAAGTTTCATTAGGTCCCATTTGTTTATTTGTTTTTATTTCCATTTCTCTAGGAGATGGGTCAAAAAGGACACTGGGTACTGGTAATACCCTAGGGGGAAAAAAACTCTTGTACTGGGTAGTGGTTACATGAGCATGTTCAATTTGTGATAATTCACTGAGCTAGACATTAATGACTTCTAAGTGTTTCTGTAATTTTATATTATACTTCAATATATTTTTTTTAAAGAGAGAAGACAGATCCCATACAAGGAGTGGTTATTATAATGGCACTAACCTTCTCAATATTAATACTAGAAACAAGAAGAAACAGCAAAATGCCTTCTCAATACTTTTTTTTTTTTGGCCATGGTGCACAGCATGTGGAACTTCCCTGAACAGGGATTGAACCCATGCCCCCTGAACTGGAAGCGTGGAATCTTTTTTTTTTACAAGCTCATTCTTTTTTTTAAAGGTGTAGGCTTATTTATTTATCTATTTTTGATTGTGTTGGGTCTTCGTTTCTGTGCAAGGGCTTTCTCTAGTTGCGGCAAGTGGGGGCCACTCTTCATCACGGTGTGCGGGCCTCTCACTATCGCGGCCTCACTTCTTGTGGAGCACAGGCTCCAGACGCGCAGGCTCAGTAATTGTGGCTCACGGGCCCAGTTGCTCCGCGCCATGTGGGATCTTCCCAGACCAGGGCTCGAACCCATGTCCCCTGCATTGGCAGGCAGATTCTCAACCACTGCGCCACCAGGGAAGCCCAGAAGCGTGGAATCTTAACCACTGGACCATCAGGGAAGTCTGCGCCTTCTAAATTTTAATGGAAGCTGTTTCTAACCTAGAATTCTGTATTTGAATTTTCAATCAAATGTGAGGGTAAAATTAAAACATTTTCAGACAGGGAAGGTCATAGAAAAGTTACCTCCACACGTACCTTTTCTTAGAAACTTCCTGGAGAATGTGCCCCAATATAAGGAGGGAATAAACAGGGAGACAAAGACATGGGATCGAGGAGACAGAGACTTTAATATAAGAGGAAGGCAAAAGAAATTCCCAAGACGACAGTTGTGCAGCAGGCCTCAAAAACAACTAGTGCACTTGGAAGCAGCAGGCTAGGGTTCTAGGGCAGAAATCTCCAAGAGAAACTAAAACCAGGAGAGTACTTGCTTGTGTTTGACCATATTGAGAGATTGTTCAATTCTGTCAGAGTATAGGGGTAAATCAGGGGTAGCTACATAGAAAACCAAACAATAAAAAACCCCAAATATGGCAAATATTACATTTAGGATAAGCAAAGAGTGATTCCCCCACCCAAAAAATGGGGAAGTATAATTATAGTTCAACTCAGCTGCAAACACGTTTTTTATGATTATAACAACATAAATAGGGACTCCTGATTTAGCCAAACATTGTGATGTAACTATATTACATGAGTGGGAGGAAGGGGAATTTCTATGTGTTTATAGTGTGTGGGGGGGTCCTGGCGGAGGTAACATAAGATAATAAATCCTTCTACAGTAGGACATCAAAAGATAACTGAATTGAAAAATCAAGAAAGAGTGTAAGCCACTGACATGGATGCCTCTAAAGGTTGAACATACTCAAAATCCATTAGGCAGAGCAAAACATTAGGAAATTATGTTAATTAGGGTAAAACCTAGTGGGATTTGTCAGAAGATTGGGCAAAGAGTGGGTAAATTGAATAAGTTTACCCTATCTGTTCCAGCCATGAAAGAAAGTTATATTGTACCTAACTGTATAATTCCTTGTCTAATGTTGAAAATACTTTATAGTAATAATGACTATGATATTAAGTGGTGAAATAGAAAGGAATGCAATGCTTTAGATTAAAAAAAAATCAGCATTGGATTTTGAAATATATTGAATATCCATTTTTGCATTTATCTAAATTAAATAATTTTTCTCCTTTGGGAAAAAAAAAAGTGTAAGCATGGAGAAGTAAAAAACAATTAAAATAATTTAAATGGGGACAGTGAAGATGGGAAGGTGTGGGGCAGGATGCTGTCGCTTTCTCTTTGCACTGTAGCACTTTTTCAATTATGTGTAATAGTATTTTCTTAAAAATAAAATTAAACTGAAAGAAAACGTATAAAAACAAAAGTATCTCAGGGCCTAACACATCACTTTTAGCTTTAAAACTCTAGATAATCACCTGAAACATCTCGTGAACAAGAAGAAGCATATATGTAGCACACACCAGTAATCATTATTAATTACGTGTTATTTCAACCCCAAATCCTCCCCATATGAAGAACTAAATTACCTACATTTAGTATAGGGTACATGAAAAGCTGCCACAAAAAGCCAGAACATACAAACCAAATGTCTTCATTTTATCAGATTAGATTGAATTTACAGTATTGTAACTGACATGTAACTTTTCAGGAATACATATAAAGTTAGTTTGATCTGTTGTACAAACATAGGATTATTCATTTATCTTTTATGGGCTGATAATTAATGAAATTAAGTGCCTGAATCAAAAGAACAGATACAGTTTGTATAACTGAAATTACCTGAAGAAGGTCACGAAGAACTGTACCAGGTCCATAAAATTGCTGTGCTGGGAGAAGGCAATCTGTGACAGAAAAACACATAGAGTGATTGGGTTATAAGATAGCACCATTAACTCAGCCTTCTCGTTGAAGCAGAAAGACATTAACATTTCAGGAAGAGATTAATGAAATTTTTTCACTTGAGGAAAAGCACCTCATCCCTTTAGTTTTTCTTGCTTAATTGCCACACAAAAGTGATATTCTGAGACTCAACACAAACCCCTACAGTCCCCCTGCTCTTGACACCAGATCTCAGTTTTTAGTCTGACCTGGAAGACTTCTCAGACTCCTGCTAATGACCCCAATGACAAGCAAGTCAGGTTACTTGCTACCTCCTTGTGCCCTTTTCAAGACAAAATGCTCTCGTTTGCTTCAAATTCCAATTCTTGGATCTACCGTGAGGTGGGCAGCTTCCTTTTGTGCCCTTCATCCCTTTGACACTTAATGTACTCACTTCAAGATAACGTCCTTTTTAAAAAAAAAACCTTATCCCAAGTTTCACTACACTGAATATCATCTGACAATCAATATAACACCAATTTGAACTTAAATAATTTTATACCAAGAATATTATAAAATCCCTAACGTAGTTCATCAAATCTAAGACACCACTAAAACAGGCATTATTTTGTGTACTATTAAGAAAACACTGCCAGTTACACTATGACACACTGCTTTTAAAATCATTGTAAGATGTATCATGATTTCAGAGATATTAGAGCATGAAAAAATGTGCACCTCAGAATTTATTAGTAAGTATGATAATTGTGTCCTTACTACCCTATGACACACATGGTACTAGCCAGATGTTATGGTATGTTCTCTGCTTATTTTTAAGGGACCACAGCCCTCCTTGGGGAGATAATGGTACTATAAATGAAACAATTATTGAATAAGATGGTAATTATTGAAATGAAGGCAGTAAGTATGACAAGAGTCACATACGTAAATGATTAGCGTCTTCTTTTCCTAATCCCACCCTACCTCCCCCCCCACCTACTCTTGTCAACTCCCGTCCTATAGCAATGCAAGGAAAGTGCTACAGCCTAGGCCCCAGCACAGTAACAATTCAGTGCTTTGCACTCCTTTCATAGTCAGACTCACAGAGGCAGAAAAGAGGAGAAGCTTCCACTGCTTTTCTTTTTGATGCTCTTATTTTCTTTTTGACATTTAAATAAAGGTCTAATATTACCTATTCAGGCCATAGAATATTATGGGGCATAGAATCTGAAGTTTTTGTATCCTCCCTCTAGCCACCATTTATAATCAGAAATACAAAGATACATAGATTTGATATCATAGACAAGGAGAAACCATATTCTTTGTTTTCCTTCATTTATTATAGTAATCATCCTAAATAAGAAGGTTCCTTGAGAGAAGGAAAACTGCAGAATATGGCTACAGTCCTCATATAAAGGTTTTTAATAAGACTGGGGAAAAACAATTATATAAACGAGGTTACTCAGTCTTGAGGAATGAAGAGTCCAGGTTACAAGACATAAAGAAGGAGAAGGAAACAGATTTTAGTGCATCCAATTCTGTTTAGATTTTAATCTTTTAAAACATTAGTATGTCCTCAGTGTTTTAAAGAAATCCATGAGGTGATTTTATACTCACTGTAGGGTGCCAAATAATTTGGATGCTAATGGCACCTTCTGAAGACCCGTCAGGTGTCTGTGTGTCCTGTGCCACATAACACTCCTAAGGGCAGCTGGGATCCCAACCATTAGCCTGATTTCTTGCTAAAGTAGAGCCACACCACATTCACGTACAATTTAAAATCATACAGAATCTATATAGGGCTTCCCTGGTATCGCAGTGGTTAAGAATCCACCTGCCAATGCAGGGGACACGGGTTCGAGCTCTGGTCCAGGAAGATCCTACGTGCTGCGGAGCAACTAAGCCCATGAGCCACAACTACTGAGCCTGCACTCTAGAGCCCACGAGCTACAACTACTGAGCCCGTGTGCCACAACTACTGAAGCCTAGAGCCCATGCTCTGCAATGAGCAGCCACCGCAATGAGAAGCTCCCGCTCGCCGCAGCTAGAGAAGGCCCGCACGCAGCAATGAAGACTCAACACAGCCAAAAATAAGATATAAATAAATAAATAAATAAATGTATTAAAAAAAAAAAAAAAAAAAAAGAACCTATATAAACTTGCTGCCAGTGTGGCTGGTCCCCAAGACTCACACTACTCTAAAAGTGGTTTTCTTTTGTTGAATGTTTATCATGTAAGTCTCCAAAGTTATAAGGTTTCATAGAGAAGCAAAGGTTCTTTTTTTTTCCTTCAGAAAATGTCTGGAATTTATATAAGCTATATAATTTTACAGAGCGAGAGCAGTAGTTATAAGCTCTTTTCAAATCAAATCCCTGTCTTGGAGTATTTCTGCCAACATTTTTTTTCTACCCTCCCAGTGGAGAAAACCCCTCTGCTACTGTGAAACTCCGACTGACGGTGACAAATGATCGCTCAGCACCATTCGATGAAAAGGTGGCCCTGGAATTCTTCTGGTTCCCTGTTTGGTTCTTGCTACCTTACACAGGACGGGAAGCCTTGCCTTACGTCCTGGGCACTGGGGTTGGTGTAATTAGGAAAAGATAACTGGGTGTGGGAAAGCCAGGTGTGTTGTTTCCTTTAAATAAAGTTTGCTCCACAGTTGGGGCATCTTCACTTCCTCAAGGCAAAACAGCAGATGAACCCAAAGGGGAACAAGACGATGGCCAAGAAGATGCCCAGGAAGGTGAAGGAGTCCTCCAGAACCCCGAGCCTGCAGACAGGGCAGCCTCCAACGACAACAATGGAACTGGCAGGGTGCCGGGTGACATTCCGACTGTGGATGTTGTAGACCCTGGGGTGGTACGTGGGTAACCCTGTGAGGAGGTAGGGGTAGGGCGGCGGCTGGGAGGGCGCTGTAGCGGTGTGGGCTATGCACAAAGTAGCCCTGGCCGCCCTACAGGTTGTAGGCGGGAGGCTGCTCCTGCAGCAGGGGCTTGTGGTTCATGGCGGGCGGTGCCCACCGGGCCCAGCCTGGTTCCCGCTCGCGCCCCCGCTCCCTTTTGGACTCGGCTCCGGCTCGGACTCAGGGGGACTCCCAGACGCCCGGCGGCGGATCTTCCCCAGGGGTGGGTGTGGGGTGAGGAAGTGGCGGTATAGGAAGATGGCCTGGCCCAAACCTCAAAACCAGGAAATGGAAGGATATGAAGGAAATGGAGAGGATGTTTTAGAGTTTTGAAAGTACAGAGAAATTAGGAGTAACTGCACGGTAGGCCTTGGTGAGGCTCTGAAGCACCAGCGATTATTCTGCACCCAAGCCTGTCACATATGGGAGTGAGGACAGCTGCCTTCAAACCTCATGGCCATGGGCCAGGGCACCAGGAGTAGCAGTCAGTGAATGAAAATCTCTGGACTCAGTTAAGCCCTGAGGTTTCTGCATGTCTCTGAGGGAAGGGGACGGGGCTCTGTGGATACAGGCTGAGAATGAATTTCATCAACTATGGTGGGTATAGGCTGAGCCCAAGCTTACTGTAAAAGTAAGAGAATATGACACTTATTATACTCAACTGCCACAAAACAATTTTTTTTAACACTGGTGTTTTGCATCTATACGTACAATCCACAAAGCAGTTACAAATGAATTAATGAATGAATAGGGAAAGATCACTGTTTAATATAGAAGGTTTGAAAAGGGAGAACCTCTAATTTGCTTTTATCTTCTCCACCAAGAACTATCTTCACTGTTACAAGCATTTAAGTCAGGGAGAGGATGGGAAAGGATAGCTGGCTGCCCTGTGAGGTGAAGTTTTCTAGCTTCAAGGCAGCACTCGTCAGGCTTTAAGAAAACCCAAGGTCTATATGCACATGCCAGAATCTCTGTGGGCTGCTCCCTTGGCCCCCTGAGGCCAGCGGCTCCACCAGGGCTCAGCTCCACCTGGCCAGGGAACCCTTCCCGACTATGACCCATCTGCTCCTCAACTCTCCCCAAGAGGCCAGGCTCTGCAGATGCTGAAGACCTGACATTAGGATCAGAGAGGGCTTAAGTGGTCATGGCTGCCCTCTGGCTCCTGGCTCCTTGCCAATCTTGCCACATAACTCTGAACACTGCAAGGCCAGGAGAGGACTGATTCCTCCCATAAGAACTTAGGCCTGTTTACAAACAGCTTTCCAGTCTAGGCCTCAGCTGTGCCAAGGATGGAAGAGTCTATGACTACTGGCTGAGCATATCCTAACTTGAGTCTAGTACTGCCACTGCCGTGAGTTTTGCTGTGACACAAAACAACTTTTTTTTTCTAAACGTAAGTTCTATATGGAACTCAATGTTGAGACCATAGGCCCTGGACTGGATCCCAGTGACCATCACCTGGCCTCACACACCACCCACCTAATGCTGGTTTGTGCAGGCACAGAAACTATATACCCAAGCTCTGGTCAGAGCCTCAAGACTGGGTAACACTACCAACCTGCTCATTCCTGACATGTAAGCTAACACTCACCGTCTGTCCACTGTCAACCTCTGGGCTCTCTTCCTCAAATTTCCTTCCAGCCATTCATTTTCACCACTCTCCAGAATCCCTATTTCATTCTATCATGTTCATCAATAATTTAAAAACCATTAAGAACTACATATACCTGGTTGAAATATCAACAATGATTCCTCCCCACCCCCTCCTTTTTTTTAAAAAAATTTATTTATGTATGTATTTTTGGCTGCGTTGGGTCTTCGTTGCTGCGCACAGGCTTTCTCTAGTTGTGTTGAGTAGGGGCTACTCTTCGCTGCAGTGCGCGGGCTTCTCATTACGGTGGCTTCTCTTGTTGCAGAGCATGGGCTCTAGGTGCGCGGGCTTCAATAGTTGTGGCACGTGGGCTCAGCAGTTGTGGCTCACGGGCTCTAGAGTGCAGGCTCAGTAGTTGTGGCACACGGGCTTAGCTGCCCCGCGGCATGTGGGATCTTCCCGGACCAGGGCTCAAACCCGTGTCCCCTGTAGTGGCAGGCAGATTCTTAACTACTGTACCAACAGGGAAGCCCCTCTTCTTCTTCTTAAGGCTTCTCTCCAGAGGCCCTCACCTTTAATTAGATTTCTGTTCAGTTCTTCTGGGGGGTTACCTTTTTATCACTAATAAGTTGGGTTTTGTTTTGTTTCATTTTGTTTTTTGTTACTTCTTGATCTAGTTATTTTAGGCATCACTTAC